>NC_064027.1:31001642-31322461 GCF_917208135.1 Athalia rosae | reverse complement strand
AAACGACTTTTCCACCCTCCAAATCGACCTTTTCCGCTCGAAAACGACTTTTTCGACCCGAAAAACGACTTTTCCGGCTCGAAAAACGCTCCCCCTTGCTCTGAATCAGAATTTTTCGACCCCTGCCTGTTCGGAATGATCGCGCGCGTTTGGAGACCACCCTTTCACCCTCAAAAACGACTTTTCCACCCTCCAAATCGACATCCCCCGCTCGGAAACGACTTTTTTGACCCGAAAAAACGAATTTTCCGGCTCGAAAAACGCTCCCCCTTGCTCTGAATCGGAATTTTCCGAACCCTGCCTGTTCGAAATGATCGCGCGCGTTTGAAGACCACCCTTTTACCCTTGAAAATGACTTTTCCACCCTCCAAATCGACCTCTTCCGCTCGGAAACGACTTTTTCGACCCGAAAAACGACTTTTCCGGCTCGAAAAACGCTCCCCCTTGCTCTGAATCGGGATTTTCCGAGCCCTGCCTGTTCAAAATAATCGCGCGCGTTCGAAAACCTCCCTTTCACCCTCAAAAACGACTTTTGCACCCTCCAAATCGACCTTTTCCGCTCGAAAACGACTTTTTCGACCCGAAAAACGACTTTTCCGGCTCGAAAAACGCTCCCCCTTGCTCTGAATTGGAATTTTCCGAACCCTGCCTGTTCAAAATAACCGCGCGCGTTCGGAGACCACCCTTTTCTCCTCGAAAACGACTTTTCCACCCTCTAAATCAACCTCCCCCCGCTCGGAAACGACTTTTTCGACCCGAAAAACGACTTTTCCGGCTCGAAAAAACGCTCCCCCTTGCTCTGAATCGGAATTTTCCGACCCCTGCCTGTTCAGAATGACCGCGCGCGTTCGGAGACCACCCTTTTTCCCTCGAAAACGACTTTTCCACCCTCTAAATCGACCTCCCCCCGCTCGGAAACGACTTTTTCGACCTGAAAAACGACTTTTCCGGCTCGAAAAACGCTCCCCCTTGCTCTGAATCGGAATTTCCCGGACCCTGCCTGTTTAGAATGATCGCGCGCGTTCGAAGACCACCTTCCTACCCTTGAAAACGACTTTTCCACCCTCGAAATCGACCTTTTCCGCTCGGAAACGACTTTTTCGACCCGAAAAACGACTTTTCCGGCTCGAAAAACGCTCCCCCTTGCTCTGAATTGAAATTTTCCGACCCCTGCTTGTTCGGGATGACCGCGCGCGTTCGGAGACCACCCTCCTACCCTCAAAAACGACTTTTCCACCCTCTAAATCGACCTCCCCCCGCTCGGAAACGACTTTTTCGACCCGAAAAACGACTTTTCCGGCTCGAAAAACGCTCCCCCTTGCTCTGAATCGGAATTTTCCGACCCCTGCCAGTTCGAAATGATCGTGCGCGTCCAAAAACCACCCTCTTACCCTCAAAAACGACTTTTCCACCCTCCAAATCGACCTTTTCCGCTCGGAAACGACTTTTTCGACCCGAAAAACGACTTTTCCGGCTCAAAAAACGCTCCCCCTTGCTCTGAATCGGAATTTTCCGACCCCTGCCTGTTCGAGATGATCGCGCGCGTTCGAAAACCACCCTTTCACCCTCAAAAACGACTTTTCCACCCTCCAAATCGACCTTTTCCGCTCGAAAACGACTTTTTCGACCCGAAAAACGACTTTTCCGGCTCGAAAAACGCTTCCCCTTGCTCTGAATCGGGATTTTGAGACGAAAAAACTACCCCTTGAACTCTAGGGGACGCGCGAGTCAATATGGGTCAGATTTGGTTAGGTATGGTTAGGTATGGTTAGGTATGGTTAGGTATGGTTAAGTATGGTTAAATTTGGTTAGGTATGGTTAGGTATGGTTAGGTATGGTTAGGTATGGTTAAGTATGGTTAGGATTTTGCCACGCCCCCTTTTTCACAATCGCTATTTTCGCTTTTTTGCACCCCCTTTCTACGATTTTGCACTTTTTCGACCCGAAAAAACGACTTTTCCGGCTCAAAAAACGCTCCCCCTTGCTCTGAATCGGAATTTTCCGACCCCTGCTTGTTCGGGATGATCGCGCGCGTTCGGAGACCACCCTTTTACCCTCAAAAACGACTTTTCCACCCTCTAAATCGACCTCCCCCCGCTCGGAAACGACTTTTTCGACCCGAAAAACGACTTTTCGGCTCGAAAAACGCTCCCCCTTAATCTGAATCGGGATTTTTCGAGCCCTGCCTGTTCAAGATGATTGCGCGCGTTCGAAAACCACCCTTTCACCCTCAAAAACGACTTTTCCACCCTCCAAATCGACCTTTTCCGCTCGAAAACGACTTTTTCGACCCGAAAAACGACTTTTCCGGCTCGAAAAACGCTCCCCCTTGCTCTGAATCGGAATTTTCCGAACCCTGCCTGTTCAGAATGATCGCGCGCGTTCGAAGACCACCCTTTTACCCTTGGAAACGACTTTTCCACCCTCCAAATCGACCTTTTCCGCTCGAAAACGACTTTTTCGACCCGAAAAACGACTTTTCCGGCTCGAAAAACGCTCCCCCTTGCTCTGAATCAGAATTTTTCGACCCCTGCCTGTTCGGAATGATCGCGCGCGTTTGGAGACCACCCTTTCACCCTCAAAAACGACTTTTCCACCCTCCAAATCGACATCCCCCGCTCGGAAACGACTTTTTTGACCCGAAAAACGAATTTTCCGGCTCGAAAAACGCTCCCCCTTGCTCTGAATCGGAATTTTCCGAACCCTGCCTGTTCGAAATGATCGCGCGCGTTTGAAGACCACCCTTTTACCCTTGAAAATGACTTTTCCATCCTCCAAATCGACCTCTTCCGCTCGGAAACGACTTTTTCGACCCGAAAAACGACTTTTCCGGCTCGAAAAACGCTCCCCCTTGCTCTGAATCGGGATTTTCCGAGCCCTGCCTGTTCAAAATAATCGCGCGCGTTCGAAAACCTCCCTTTCACCCTCAAAAACGACTTTTGCACCCTCCAAATCGACCTTTTCCGCTCGAAAACGACTTTTTCGACCCGAAAAACGACTTTTCCGGCTCGAAAAACGCTCCCCCTTGCTCTGAATCGGAATTTTCCGGACCCTGCCTGTTCAGAATGACCGCGCGCGTTCGGAGACCACCCTTTTTTCCTCGAAAACGACTTTTCCACCCTCTAAATCGACCTCCCCCCGCTCGGAAACGACTTTTTCGACCTGAAAAACGACTTTTCCGGCTCGAAAAACGCTCCCCCTTGCTCTGAATCGGAATTTCCCGGACCCTGCCTGTTTAGAATGATCGCGCGCGTTCGAAGACCACCTTCCTACCCTTGAAAACGACTTTTCCACCCTCGAAATCGACCTTTTCCGCTCGGAAACGACTTTTTCGACCCGAAAAACGACTTTTCCGGCTCGAAAAACGCTCCCCCTTGCTCTGAATCGGAATTTTCCGATCCCTGCTTGTTCGGGATGACCGCGCGCGTTCGGAGACCACCCTCCCACCCTCAAAAACGACTTTTCCACCCTCTAAATCGACCTCCCCCCGCTCGGAAACGACTTTTTCGACCCGAAAAACGACTTTTCCGGCTCGAAAAACGCTCCCCCTTGCTCTGAATCGGAATTTTTCAACTTCTGCCAGTTCGAAATGATCGTGCGCGTCCAAAAACCACCCTCTTACCCTCAAAAACGACTTTTCCACCCTCCAAATCGACCTTTTCCGCTCGGAAACGACTTTTTCGACCCGAAAAACGACTTTTCCGGCTCAAAAAACGCTCCCCCTTGCTCTGAATCGGAATTTTCCGACCCCTGCCTGTTCGAGATGATCGCGCGCGTTCGAAAACCACCCTTTCACCCTCAAAAACGACTTTTCCACCCTCCAAATCGACCTTTTCCGCTCGAAAACGACTTTTTCGACCCGAAAAACGACTTTTCCGGCTCGAAAAACGCTTTCCCTTGCTCTGAATCGGGATTTTGAGACGAAAAAACTACCCCTTGAACTCTAGGGGACGCGCGAGTCAATATGGGTCAGATTTGGTTAGGTATGGTTAGGTATGGTTAGGTATGGTTAGGTATGGTTAAGTATGGTTAAATTTGGTTAGGTATGGTTAGGTATGGTTAGGTATGGTTAGGTATGGTTAAGTATGGTTAGGATTTTGCCACGCCCCCTTTTTCACAATCGCTATTTTCGCTTCTTTGCACCCCCTTTCTACGATTTTGCACTTTTTCGACCCGAAAAACGACTTTTCCGGCTCAAAAAACGCTCCCCCTTGCTCTGAATTGGAATTTTCCGACCCCTGCTTGTTCGGGATGATCGCGCGCGTTCGGAGACCACCCTTTTACCCTCAAAAACGACTTTTCCACCCTCTAAATCGACCTCCCCCCGCTCGGTAACGACTTTTTCGACCCGAAAAACGACTTTTCGGCTCGAAAAACGCTCCCCCTTAATCTGAATCGGGATTTTTCGAGCCCTGCCTGTTCAAGATGATTGCGCGCGTTCGAAAACCACCCTTTCACCCTCAAAAACGACTTTTCCACCCTCCAAATCGACCTTTTCCGCTCGAAAACGACTTTTTCGACCCGAAAAACGACTTTTCCGGCTCGAAAAACGCTTCCCCTTGCTCTGAATCGGGATTTTGAGACGAGAAAACTACCCCTTGAACTCTAGGGGACGCGCGAGTCAATATGGGTCAGATTTGGTTAGGTATGGTTAGGTATGGTTAGGTATGGTTAGGTATGGTTAAGTATGGTTAAATTTGGTTAGGTATGGTTAGGTATGGTTAGGTATGGTTAGGTATGGTTAAGTATGGTTAGGATTTTGCCACGCCCCCTTTTTTACAATCGCTATTTTCGCTTTTTTGCACCCCCTTTCTACGATTTTGCACTTTTTCGACCCGAAAAACGACTTTTCCGGCTCGAAAAACGCTCCCCCTTGCTCTGAATCGGAATTTTCCGGACCCTGCCTGTTCAGAATAATCGCGCGCGTTCGAAGACCACCCTTCTACCCTTGGAAACGACTTTTCCACCCTCCAAATCGACCTTTTCCGCTCGGAAACGACTTTTTCGACCCGAAAAACGACTTTTCCGGCTCGAAAAACGCTCCCCCTTGCTCTGAATCAGAATTTTTCGACCCCTGCCTGTTCGGAATGATCGCGCGCGTTTGGAGACCACCCTTTCACCCTTAAAAACGACTTTTCCACCCTCCAAATCGACATCCCCCGCTCGGAAACGACTTTTTTGACCCGAAAAACGAATTTTGCGGCTCGAAAAACGCTCCCCCTTGCTCTGAATCGGAATTTTCCGAACCCTGCCTGTTCAAAATGATCGCGCGCGTTTGAAGACCACCCTTTTACCCTTGAAAATGACTTTTCCACCCTCCAAATCGACCTCTTCCGCTCGGAAACGACTTTTTCGACCCGAAAAACGACTTTTCCGGCTCGAAAAACGCTCCCCCTTGCTCTGAATCGGAATTTTCCGAACCCTGCCTGTTCAAAATGACCGCGCGCGTTCGGAGACCACCCTTTTCTCCTCGAAAACGACTTTTCCACCCTCTAAATCGACCTCCCCCCGCTCGGAAACGACTTTTTCGACCCGAAAAACGACTTTTCCGGCTCGAAAAACGCTCCCCCTTGCTCTGAATCGGAATTTCCCGGACCCTGCCTGTTCAGAATGACCGCGCGCGTTCGGAGACCACCCTTTTTTCCTCGAAAACGACTTTTCCACCCTCTAAATCGACCTCCCCCCGCTCGGAAACGACTTTTTCGACCTGAAAAACGACTTTTCCGGCTCGAAAAACGCTCCCCCTTGCTCTGAATCGGAATTTCCCGGACCCTGCCTGTTTAGAATGATCGCGCGCGTTCGAAGACCACCTTTTTACCCTTGAAAACGACTTTTCCACCCTCGAAATCGACCTTTTCCGCTCGGAAACGACTTTTTCGACCCGAAAAACGACTTTTCCGGCTCGAAAAAACGCTCCCCCTTGCTCTGAATTGAAATTTTTCGACCCCTGCCTATTCGGAATGATCGCGCGCGTCCGAAAACCACCCTTTTACCCTGAGAAACCACATTTCCACCCTCCAAATCGACCTTTTTGGCTCGGAAACGACTTTTTCGACCCGAAAAACGACTTTTCCGGCTCGAAAAACGCTCCATCTTGCTCCGAATCAGAATTTTCCGATTCCTGCTTGTTCGGGATGACCGCGCGCGTTCGGAGACCACCCTCCTACCCTCAGAAACGACTTTTCCACCCTCTAAATCGACCTCCCCCCGCTCGGAAACGATTTTTTCGACCCGAAAAACGACTTTTCCGGCTCGAAAAACGCTCCCCCTTGCTCTAAATCGGAATTTTTCAACCCCTGCCAGTTCGAAATGATCGTGCGCGTCCAAAAACCACCCTCTTACCCTCAAAAACGACTTTTCCACCCTCCAAATCGACCTTTTCCGCTCGGAAACGACTTTTTCGACCCGAAAAACGACTTTTCCGGCTCGAAAAACGCTCCCCCTTGCTCTGAATCGGAATTTTCCGACCCCTGCCTGTTCGGAATGATCGCGCGCGTTCGGAAACCACCCTTTCACCCTCAAAAACGACTTTTCCACCCTCTAAATCGACCTTTTCCGCTCGGAAACGACTTTTTTGACCCGATAAACGACTTTTCCGGCTCAAAAAACGCTCCTTCTTGTTTCGAATCGGAATTTTCCGACCCCCGCTATTCCCAAATGGCCGCCACTTTTGAGTCTCACGAAAAATCCGAAAGATGGCACTGGCCGCAACTCGTTTTAGTAGTTCACGAAAAGTCCGCCACTTGGCACTAGCTGTATTGGCGAGTGCAGCCACGTGACCAGCAGCGGTGAAATTCAAACATATTTGAAAAAATCAGGGAAAATTGGGAAAAATCGCAAAGAATCAGAAAGATATTGATCCAGGATGACGTCCCATCGGTTCTGGATCACCGACCGATGACGATCGATTGTTCGTAGGTAATTTACCCTATGTGGACTTGCGCTGAAATCAGTTCTCGAAAAGTCCATCAGATAGCACTAGTTTTTGTAGTTCCTGAAAATTCCACCACTCAGCGCTAGCTGTATCGGTGAGTGCGCAGACGCGACCAACAGCGGTAAAATTCGAACATAAAAAGTCCCCAAGAAGCCTCGCCCTTTCCGACCCCTGCCTGTTCAGAATGATCGCGCGCGTTCGGAGACCACCCTTTCACCCCGAAAAACGACTTTTTCACCCTCCAAATCGACCTTTTCCGCTCGGAAACGACTTTTTCGACCCGAAAAACGACTTTTCCGGCTCAAAAAACGCTCCTCCTTGCTCTGAATCGGAATTTTCCGACCCCTGCCTGTTCGGAATGACCGTGCGCGTTCGGAAACCACCTCTTTACCTTGAAAAACGACTTTTCCACCCTCCAAATCGACCTTTTCCGCTCGGAAACGACTTTTTTCGACCCGAAAAACGACTTTTCCGGCTCGAAAAACGCTCCCCTTTGATCTGAATCGGAATTTTCCGACCCCTGCCTGTTCGGAATGATCGCGCGCGTTCGAAGACCACCCTTTCACCCTTAAAAACGACTTTTCCACCCTCCAACTCGACCTTTTCCGTTCGGAAACGACTTTTTCGACCCGAAAAACGACTTTTCCGGCTCGAAAAACGCTTTCCCTTGCTCTGAATCGGAATTTTCCGACCCCTGCCTGTTCGGGATGACCGCGCGCGTTCGAAGAACACCCTTTCACCCTCGAAAACGACTTTTCTATCCTCCAAATCGACCTCCCCCGCTCGGAAACGACTTTTTCGACCCGAAAAACGACTTATCCGGCTCGAAAAACGCTCCCCCTCGCTCTGAATCGGAATTTTCCGACCCCTGCCTGTTCGGAATGACCGTGCGCGTTCGGAAACCACCTTTTTACCCTGAAAAACGACTTTCCCACCCTCTAAATCGACCTCCCTCGTTCGGAAACGACTTTTTCGACCCGAAAAAACGACTTTTCCGGCTCAAAAAACGCTCCTCCTTGCTCCGAATCGGAATTTTCCGACCCCCGCTATTCCCAAATGGCCGCCACTTTTGAGTCTCACGAAAAATCCGAAAGACGGCACTGGCCGCAACTCGTTTTAGTAGTTCACGAAAAGTCCGCCACTTGGCACTAGCTGTATTGGCGAGTGCAGCCACGTGACCAGCAGCGGTGAAATTCAAACATATTTGAAAAAATCAGGGAAAATTGGGAAAAATCGCAAAGAATCAGAAAGATATTGATCCAGGATGACGTCCCATCGGTTCTGGATCACCGACCGATGACGATCAATTGTTTGTAGGTAATATACCCTATGCTGATTTTACCGACTGATATTCATGGTCCGACCGATGACGAGGAATTGTTCGTAGGTAATTTACCCTATGTGGACTTGCGCTGAAATCAGTTCTCGAAAAGTCCATCAGATAGCACTAGTTTTTGTAGTTCCTGAAAATTCCACCACTTAGCGCTAGCTGTATCGGTGAGTGCGCAGACGCGACCAACAGCGGTAAAATTCAAACATAAAAAGTCCCCAAGAAGCCTCGCCCTTTCCGACCCCTGCCTGTTCAGAATGATCGCGCGCGTTCGGAGACCACCCTTTCACCCCGAAAAACGACTTTTTCACCCTCCAAATCGACCTTTTCCGCTCGGAAACGACTTTTTCGACCCGAAAAACGACTTTTCCGGCTCGAAAAACGCTCCCTCTTGCTCTGAATCGAAATTTTCTGACCCCTGCCTGTTTGGAATGATCGCGCGCGTTCGGAAACCACCCTTTAACTCTGAAAAACGACTTTTCCACCCTCCAAATCGACCTCCCTCGCTCGGAAACGACTTTTTCGACCCGAAAAACGACTTATCCGGCTCGAAAAACGCTCCCCCTCGCTCTGAATCGGAATTTTTCGACCCCTGCCTGTTCGGAATGATCGCGCGCGTTCGGAAACCACCTTTTTACCCTGAAAAACGACTTTTCCACCCTCTAAATCGACCTCCCCCGTTCGGAAACGACTTTTTCGACTCGAAAAACGACTTTTCCGGCTCGAAAAACGCTCCCCCTTGCTCTGAATCGGAATTTTCCGACCCCTGCTTGTTTAGAATAATCGCGCGCGTTCGGAAACCTCCCTTTCACCCTGAAAAACCACATTTCCACCCTCCAAATCGACCTTTTCCGCTCGGAAACAACTTTATCGACCCGAAAAACGACTTTTCCGGCTCGAAAAACGCTCCCCCTCGCTCTGAATCGGAATTTTCCGACCCCTGCCTGTTCGGAATGACCGTGCGCGTTCGGAAACCACCTTTTTACCCTGAAAAACGACTTTTCCACCCTCCAAATCGACCACCCCTGCTCGGAAACGACTTTTTCGACCCGAAAAACGAATTTTTCGACCCGAAAAACGACTTTTCCGGTTCGAAAAACGACTTTTCCGGCTCGAAAAACGCTCTCCTTTGATCCGAATCGGAATTTTCCGACCCCTGCCTGTTCGGGATGACCGCGCGCGTTCGAAGAACACCCTTTCACCCTCGAAAACGACTTTTCTATCCTCCAAATCGACCTCCCCCGCTCGGAAACGACTTTTTCGACCCGAAAAAACGACTTATCCGGCTCGAAAAACGCTCCCCCTCGCTCTGGATCGGAATTTTCCGACCCCTGCCTGTTCGGAATGACCGTGCGCGTTCGGAAACCACCTTTTTACCCTGAAAAACGACTTTCCCACCCTCTAAATCGACCTCCCTCGTTCGGAAACGACTTTTTCGACCCGAAAAACGACTTTTCCGGCTCAAAAAAACGCTCCTCCTTGCTCCGAATCGGAATTTTCCGACCCCCGCTATTCCCAAATGGCCGCCACTTTTGAGTCTCACGAAAAATCCGAAAGACGGCACTGGCCGCAACTCGTTTTAGTAGTTCACGAAAAGTCCGCCACTTGGCACTAGCTGTATTGGCGAGTGCAGCCACGTGACCAGCAGCGGTGAAATTCAAACATATTTGAAAAAATCAGGGAAAATTGGGAAAAATCGCAAAGAATCAGAAAGATATTGATCCAGGATGACGTCCCATCGGTTCTGGATCACCGACCGATGACGATCAATTGTTTGTAGGTAATATACCCTATGCTGATTTTACCGACTGATATTCATGGTCCGACCGATGACGAGGAATTGTTCGTAGGTAATTTACCCTATGTGGACTTGCGCTGAAATCAGTTCTCGAAAAGTCCATCAGATAGCACTAGTTTTTGTAGTTCCTGAAAATTCCACCACTCAGCGCTAGCTGTATCGGTGAGTGCGCAGACGCGACCAACAGCGGTAAAATTCAAACATAAAAAGTCCCCAAGAAGCCTCGCCCTTTCCGACCCCTGCCTGTTCAGAATGATCGCGCGCGTTCGGAGACCACCCTTTCACCCTCGAAAACGACTTTTCCACCCTCCAAATCGACCTCCCCCGCTCGGAAACGACTTTTTCGACCCGAAAAACGACTTATCCGGCTCGAAAAACGCTCCCTCTTGCTCTGAATCGAAATTTTCTGACCCCTGCCTGTTTGGAATGATCGCGCGCGTTCGGAAACCACCCTTTAACTCTGAAAAACGACTTTTCCACCCTCCAAATCGACCTCCCTCGCTCGGAAACGACTTTTTCGACCCGAAAAACGACTTATCCGGCTCGAAAAACGCTCCCCCTCGCTCTGAATCGGAATTTTTCGACCCCTGCCTGTTCGGAATGATCGCGCGCGTTCGGAAACCACCTTTTTACCCTGAAAAACGACTTTTCCACCCTCTAAATCGACCTCCCCCGTTCGGAAACGACTTTTTCGACCCGAAAAACGACTTTTCCGGCTCGAAAAAACGCTCCCCCTCGCTCTGAATCGGAATTTTCCGACCCCTGCCTGTTCGGAATGACCGTGCGCGTTCGGAAACCACCTTTTTACCCTGAAAAACGACTTTTCCACCCTCCAAATCGACCACCCCTGCTCGGAAACGACTTTTTCGACCCGAAAAACGAATTTTTCGACCCGAAAAACGACTTTTCCGGCTCGAAAAACGCTCTCCTTTGATCCGAATCGGAATTTTTCGACCCCTGGCCTGTTCGGAATGACCGTGCGCGTTCGGAAACCACCTTTATACCCTGAAAAACGACTTTTCCACCCTCCAAATCGACCTTTTTCGCTCAAAAACGAATTTTTCGACCTGAAAAACCGCTTGTTCGCTTTTAAAAACGACGCTCTTCGCTCTGAATCGGGATTTTGCGACCCACACCGCTCTGGTATCACTGCCCACGTCAGAAAACCACCCCCTCACGCTTTGACACGACTTTCTCAGCGTTGTATTTGACCTCTGACGCTCAAAAACAAATCTTTCGACCTAAAAAACCGCTTTTTCGCTCCTAAAAACGACCCCCTACGCTCCGAATCGGGTTTTTCTGACCCCCGCTATTCCCAAATGGCCGCCACTTTTGAGTCTCACGAAAAATCCGAAAGATGGCACTGGCCGCAACTCGTTTTAGTAGTTCACGAAAAGTCCGCCACTTGGCACTAGCTGTATTGGCGAGTGCAGCCACGTGACCAGCAGCGGTGAAATTCAAACATATTTGAAAAAATCAGGGAAAATTGGGAAAAATCGCAAAAAATCAGAAAGATATTGATCCAGGATGACGTCCCATCGGTTCTGGATCACCGACCGATGACGATCAATTGTTCGTAGGTAATATACCCTATGCTGATTTTACCGACTGATATTCATGGTCCGACCGATGACGAGGAATTGTTCGTAGGTAATTTACCCTATGTGGACTTGCGCTGAAATCAGTTCTCGAAAAGTCCATCAGATAGCACTAGTTTTTGTAGTTCCTGAAAATTCCACCACTTAGCGCTAGCTGTATCGGTGAGTGCGCAGACGCGACCAACAGCGGTAAAATTCAAACATAAAAAGTCCCCAAGAAGCCTCGCCCTTTGTCCGAGAAAAGTCGAAAATCGAATTTTTTCTCGGTTTTTTGAGCTTAATCTCACATATAATTAGCTCAGAATCCCAAATCTGAGAGCCAAAATCATCTACTCATGCAATCGATCAAGTAATCATCAGTTATTCGCTGTTCGGAGCAGAATAATTGTAAGACATCGATTGGTTTTAGTCATAGATCCACTTTGGTTCGTCGCAACCCATGCATGGGTCGGAATATTCGAATTTCTCGGTCTTCAAGGGAGCCAAACTGGAGTCAGGTAGCCAGCAGCTAGCGTTTTGTTGTGAGACCTCACCTTCGAAGCTGAGCAGAGGTCACACCCCACAACATACCGCGCGCCCGTGGCTACCTGACTCCAGTTCGGTCCCCTTGTAGACCGAGAAATTCGAATTCCTCGGTCTACGAGGGAGCCCAAGCTCAGCTGGAATCAGGTAGCCACGGGCGTGCGGTTTGTTTTGAGGCGTCACCTCTGCTCAGCCCTGAAGGTGACGACCCACAACAAAGCGCTACGCTGCTGGCTACGCTGACTCCAGCACAGCTCGGGCTCCCTCGTAGACCGAAAAGTTCGAATATTTCGACCCATGCACGGATTGCGACGAATCGAAGTGGGTCTACGACTAAAACCACTCGATATGTCTTATAATTATTCTTCTCTCAACAGCGAATAATTAATGATTATGTGATCGAATGCATGAGTAGATGCTTTTGGCTTTCAGATTTGGATTCCTGAGCTGATTATATGTGAGATTAAGCTTGAAGAACCAAAAAAAAATTCGATTTTCGACTTTTTCGGACAAAGGACGAGGTTTTTTGGGAATTTTTGACGGGTCTTGACGTATTAGGGTCGTTTGTTCACGATTTTTGGCGGTTTTCGATCCAAAGGGGTGGTTCATTGGCGATTTTTTGCTTCTTCTGGAAGAAAGGAAAGGTTTTTTGGCGATCAGTGACGATTTTCGACCGGAAGATAAGGTTTTCTGGCGATTTTCGGCTTTTCCTACCAGCAGGGCCAGTTTTGAGGTGATATTTTTTCTCAGATTTGAAGCCCAGAAATCCGACTGTGCTCGCGAGAATATTTTGCTCGATTAATTAATCGAGTAATCGCAAATTTTTCACTGAAATGAGCAGAGAAATTGAAATATCTCTGTAGCTTTGAGTCGGAAAAAAATAGGAAAAAATCGAAAAAAATCAGAAAAAAAATCGGGAATTAATGTAGGATGACGTACCTTCGGTTCTGGATCACAGGGAACCTCCAGGAAGGCCAGAAGATGCAGTAATTGGCGGATCAATTGAAAAATTGACTCAAAATCGAATAGAAATCAGGAAAGGAAGGAAAAAATAGAAAATATTCGGTCAACATCTGGAAACAAGTCTAAGGTCGTGTTACTCTAGCTGCAGGGCGTCAAAAACTCACAGGACATGAAGGAAGTCCACTAATTCGTTAAAAATTAGATAAAACTTGAGAAAGATTCAGGAGAAGAGGGAAAAATAATAAATAATGATGACGGAGCAGTAGTTGTATGTACTTTGATCTTGAAAACTAGAATCTGATTACATAATTGAACAACGACTAAGAGCTATCAAGGTATTACAATTTTTTGACTCCTCAAAGCAGTAGAGTAAAGCAGTCAATCAATTTAAACAGAGGATTAGTATTTCCATCGTTTCTGAGCCTCAAATATCTGGAAAAGCCGGAACTTGAGGAACTAGAGTTCATTATTGACTCTGAAATCAATAGAAGCAAAGACCAGAGTCTCAGCGATTCTGCAGTCTTGCTAGCATGATACAGCATATGTTTCAAATGTTTTAAACTAACTTATTCTGAGATTTTCGAACTTGAGAACATAAATCCGTCGAATTAAGCGAGCCACGACTTAAAGCTACAGAGTTAATTAAATTTCTCTGCTCATTACAGTGGAAAATTTTGCTATCACTCGATCAATTCGATAAGCAAGACATTTTGGAGAGGACAGTCGGATTTCTGGGCTCAAAATGTGTGAGAAACCAAAGCGCAGAATATCAATCGTGCTTTCTCGACCCAAAGGAGCTGTATTCTTCGCTTTCCAAATGTCCGGAGCAATCTAATTTTCATGTAGTTTGTTTGCAGCGACTCAGATCCGTCGACTCAATCAAGACACAACTCGGAACCATCGAAATATCTTGATAATTCTACGTTCTGCAACAAAGAATCAGCTTATTAATCGACCGGTCGTTGGATAAATTGAATTAAGTAGCAGCTGTGGATTCTCAAACACAAAATAAATGACGATACCTATATTACGGCCTCAGAAACACGAGCGTGTCGACTGGACCGAGCAATTCCGGATACTCGTCGAGAGATCTCCATTTTTTCGCTCAAAAATGCGAAAAAATGGCCATGGCTCGCAAAGTTCAGTCAGAGAACAGCATTTGTTCCTGAAACAAGTATGAATATTCCAATGTTTATAGATTTCCACATGCTCGAGGAGCCAGAAGCCGACAAACCTGCATTTTCCAACCAGACGTTGAATCTATATTCAAATAAATATGACAAGTAGTTTCGCTGTTGCTTGAATCTATTGTCCATCCCAAAAATTGCACATGCCTGAAGACTGTCGCCTCTGATCCTCTGACTGTTTTCCATCTCGAGACCAAGAGCGCAATTACCTGAATGAAGGAGTAATTATAATGACATGGCATCACTAGTATTTGTAAACGTCAGAGATGTGATCAACTTTGATTTAGAGGCTATGCTCCGATGAAACGTCAAAGGTGTGTCACGAGTTCTTAATTAGTGAGTTTTTAGCAATTGTATCAATAGCAATACGTTCTTTCACTGGACTGATGAAACTAGAAGGTATTATAATTGATCCAACCCATTGCGAACTGTCATCAATTCTCTCTTATTCTTCCAATTTCCTCATGAACTATTTAATCACCTTAGCTGCCAACAAACAGTGTCAACAATCACCTGAGAAATTCTGTATACCGATTCTTCTGAAACAAATATGAAACATTCCAATGTTTATAGATTTCCACATGCTGGAGGAGCCAGAAGCCGACAAACCTGCATTTTCCAACCAGACGTTGCATCTATATTCAAATAAATTTGACAAGTAGTTTCGATGTTGCTAGGTTCCATTGTCCAGCCCCAAAACTTGCAAATGTCTGAAGACTGTAGCCTCTGATCCTCTGACTGTTTTCCATCTCGAGACCAAGAGCGCAATTACCTGAATGAAGGAGTAATTATAATGACATGTCATCATTAGTATACGTCAACGTCAGGGTTGTGTTTGACTCGATTGAGAGGATATGCTCCGATGAAATGTCAAAGGTGTGTCACGAGTTTTTGATCAGTGAGTTCTTAGATCAGTAAGTTTTGACGCCATGTAGCTAGAGTAGCACGACCTTAGACTTGTTTCCAGATGTTGACCGAATATTTTCTATCTTTGCCTTTCTTTCCTGATTTCTTTTCGATTTTGAGTCAATTTTTCAATTGATCCGCCAATTACTGCATCTCCTGGCCTTCCTGGAGGTGTCCTGTGATCCAGAACCGATGGGACGTCATCCTGGATTTATTCCCGATTTTTTCCCATTTTTTTCCGATTTTTTAAAATATGTTTGAATTTTAGCGCCGCTGGTCACGTGGCCACACTCGCCGATACAGCTAGCGCCATGTGGCGGATTTTTCGTGAACTACTAAAACGAGTTGCGGTCAGCGCCATCTTGCGGAATTACGTCGAACTAAAAAAAGATGGCGCCACCTGCGACTCGACCACGTGGTCGAGAAACGAGTGGGGCCTGTCACGAGGCTAGACGCTTCAGTAGTTCACGAAAAATCCGCCACATAGCGCTAGCTGTATCGGCGAGTTTTTAGTTCACCAAAAATCCGCCGCACGGCTCTGGCGCGGTCAGTCGACCAGACCACGTGACGTCACAATGGCGGAAAAATTCAAACATAATTTAATATATCGGAGAAAATAGGAAAAATTCGCAAAAAATCAGAAAAAAATCGGGAATTAATGTAGGATGACGTACCTTCGGTTCTGGATCACAGGGAACCTCCAGGAAGGCCAGAAGATGCAGTAATTGGCGGATCAATTGAAAAATTGACTCAAAATCGAATAGAAATCAGGAAAGGAAGGAAAAAATAGAAAATATTCGGTCAACATCTGGAAACAAGTCTAAGGTCGTGTTACTCTAGCTGCAGGGCGTCAAAAACTCACAGGACATGAAGGAAGTCCACTAATTCGTTAAAAATTAGATAAAACTTGAGAAAGATTCAGGAGAAGAGGGAAAAATAATAAATAATGATGACGGAGCAGTAGTTGTATGTACTTTGATCTTGAAAACTAGAATCTGATTACATAATTGAACAACGACTAAGAGCTATCAAGGTATTACAATTTTTTGACTCCTCAAAGCAGTAGAGTAAAGCAGTCAATCAATTTAAACAGAGGATTAGTATTTCCATCGTTTCTGAGCCTCAAATATCTGGAAAAGCCGGAACTTGAGGAACTAGAGTTCATTATTGACTCTGAAATCAATAGAAGCAAAGACCAGAGTCTCAGCGATTCTGCAGTCTTGCTAGCATGATACAGCATATGTTTCAAATGTTTTAAACTAACTTATTCTGAGATTTTCGAACTTGAGAACATAAATCCGTCGAATTAAGCGAGCCACGACTTAAAGCTACAGAGTTAATTAAATTTCTCTGCTCATTACAGTGGAAAATTTTGCTATCACTCGATCAATTCGATAAGCAAGACATTTTGGAGAGGACAGTCGGATTTCTGGGCTCAAAATGTGTGAGAAACCAAAGCGCAGAATATCAATCGTGCTTTCTCGACCCAAAGGAGCTGTATTCTTCGCTTTCCAAATGTCCGGAGCAATCTAATTTTCATGTAGTTTGTTTGCAGCGACTCAGATCCGTCGACTCAATCAAGACACAACTCGGAACCATCGAAATATCTTGATAATTCTACGTTCTGCAACAAAGAATCAGCTTATTAATCGACCGGTCGTTGGATAAATTGAATTAAGTAGCAGCTGTGGATTCTCAAACACAAAATAAATGACGATACCTATATTACGGCCTCAGAAACACGAGCGTGTCGACTGGACCGAGCAATTCCGGATACTCGTCGAGAGATCTCCATTTTTTCGCTCAAAAATGCGAAAAAATGGCCATGGCTCGCAAAGTTCAGTCAGAGAACAGCATTTGTTCCTGAAACAAGTATGAATATTCCAATGTTTATAGATTTCCACATGCTCGAGGAGCCAGAAGCCGACAAACCTGCATTTTCCAACCAGACGTTGAATCTATATTCAAATAAATATGACAAGTAGTTTCGCTGTTGCTTGAATCTATTGTCCATCCCAAAAATTGCACATGCCTGAAGACTGTCGCCTCTGATCCTCTGACTGTTTTCCATCTCGAGACCAAGAGCGCAATTACCTGAATGAAGGAGTAATTATAATGACATGGCATCACTAGTATTTGTAAACGTCAGAGATGTGATCAACTTTGATTTAGAGGCTATGCTCCGATGAAACGTCAAAGGTGTGTCACGAGTTCTTAATTAGTGAGTTTTTAGCAATTGTATCAATAGCAATACGTTCTTTCACTGGACTGATGAAACTAGAAGGTATTATAATTGATCCAACCCATTGCGAACTGTCATCAATTCTCTCTTATTCTTCCAATTTCCTCATGAACTATTTAATCACCTTAGCTGCCAACAAACAGTGTCAACAATCACCTGAGAAATTCTGTATACCGATTCTTCTGAAACAAATATGAAACATTCCAATGTTTATAGATTTCCACATGCTGGAGGAGCCAGAAGCCGACAAACCTGCATTTTCCAACCAGACGTTGCATCTATATTCAAATAAATTTGACAAGTAGTTTCGATGTTGCTAGGTTCCATTGTCCAGCCCCAAAACTTGCAAATGTCTGAAGACTGTAGCCTCTGATCCTCTGACTGTTTTCCATCTCGAGACCAAGAGCGCAATTACCTGAATGAAGGAGTAATTATAATGACATGTCATCATTAGTATACGTCAACGTCAGGGTTGTGTTTGACTCGATTGAGAGGATATGCTCCGATGAAATGTCAAAGGTGTGTCACGAGTTTTTGATCAGTGAGTTCTTAGATCAGTAAGTTTTGACGCCATGTAGCTAGAGTAGCACGACCTTAGACTTGTTTCCAGATGTTGACCGAATATTTTCTATCTTTGCCTTTCTTTCCTGATTTCTTTTCGATTTTGAGTCAATTTTTCAATTGATCCGCCAATTACTGCATCTCCTGGCCTTCCTGGAGGTGTCCTGTGATCCAGAACCGATGGGACGTCATCCTGGATTTATTCCCGATTTTTTCCCATTTTTTTCCGATTTTTTAAAATATGTTTGAATTTTAGCGCCGCTGGTCACGTGGCCACACTCGCCGATACAGCTAGCGCCATGTGGCGGATTTTTCGTGAACTACTAAAACGAGTTGCGGTCAGCGCCATCTTGCGGAATTACGTCGAACTAAAAAAAGATGGCGCCACCTGCGACTCGACCACGTGGTCGAGAAACGAGTGGGGCCTGTCACGAGGCTAGACGCTTCAGTAGTTCACGAAAAATCCGCCACATAGCGCTAGCTGTATCGGCGAGTTTTTAGTTCACCAAAAATCCGCCGCACGGCTCTGGCGCGGTCAGTCGACCAGACCACGTGACGTCACAATGGCGGAAAAATTCAAACATAATTTAATATATCGGAGAAAATAGGAAAAATTCGCAAAAAATCAGAAAAAAATCGGGAATTAATGTAGGATGACGTACCTTCGGTTCTGGATCACAGGGAACCTCCAGGAAGGCCAGAAGATGCAGTAATTGGCGGATCAATTGAAAAATTGACTCAAAATCGAATAGAAATCAGGAAAGGAAGGAAAAAATAGAAAATATTCGGTCAACATCTGGAAACAAGTCTAAGGTCGTGTTACTCTAGCTGCAGGGCGTCAAAAACTCACAGGACATGAAGGAAGTCCACTAATTCGTTAAAAATTAGATAAAACTTGAGAAAGATTCAGGAGAAGAGGGAAAAATAATAAATAATGATGACGGAGCAGTAGTTGTATGTACTTTGATCTTGAAAACTAGAATCTGATTACATAATTGAACAACGACTAAGAGCTATCAAGGTATTACAATTTTTTGACTCCTCAAAGCAGTAGAGTAAAGCAGTCAATCAATTTAAACAGAGGATTAGTATTTCCATCGTTTCTGAGCCTCAAATATCTGGAAAAGCCGGAACTTGAGGAACTAGAGTTCATTATTGACTCTGAAATCAATAGAAGCAAAGACCAGAGTCTCAGCGATTCTGCAGTCTTGCTAGCATGATACAGCATATGTTTCAAATGTTTTAAACTAACTTATTCTGAGATTTTCGAACTTGAGAACATAAATCCGTCGAATTAAGCGAGCCACGACTTAAAGCTACAGAGTTAATTAAATTTCTCTGCTCATTACAGTGGAAAATTTTGCTATCACTCGATCAATTCGATAAGCAAGACATTTTGGAGAGGACAGTCGGATTTCTGGGCTCAAAATGTGTGAGAAACCAAAGCGCAGAATATCAATCGTGCTTTCTCGACCCAAAGGAGCTGTATTCTTCGCTTTCCAAATGTCCGGAGCAATCTAATTTTCATGTAGTTTGTTTGCAGCGACTCAGATCCGTCGACTCAATCAAGACACAACTCGGAACCATCGAAATATCTTGATAATTCTACGTTCTGCAACAAAGAATCAGCTTATTAATCGACCGGTCGTTGGATAAATTGAATTAAGTAGCAGCTGTGGATTCTCAAACACAAAATAAATGACGATACCTATATTACGGCCTCAGAAACACGAGCGTGTCGACTGGACCGAGCAATTCCGGATACTCGTCGAGAGATCTCCATTTTTTCGCTCAAAAATGCGAAAAAATGGCCATGGCTCGCAAAGTTCAGTCAGAGAACAGCATTTGTTCCTGAAACAAGTATGAATATTCCAATGTTTATAGATTTCCACATGCTCGAGGAGCCAGAAGCCGACAAACCTGCATTTTCCAACCAGACGTTGAATCTATATTCAAATAAATATGACAAGTAGTTTCGCTGTTGCTTGAATCTATTGTCCATCCCAAAAATTGCACATGCCTGAAGACTGTCGCCTCTGATCCTCTGACTGTTTTCCATCTCGAGACCAAGAGCGCAATTACCTGAATGAAGGAGTAATTATAATGACATGGCATCACTAGTATTTGTAAACGTCAGAGATGTGATCAACTTTGATTTAGAGGCTATGCTCCGATGAAACGTCAAAGGTGTGTCACGAGTTCTTAATTAGTGAGTTTTTAGCAATTGTATCAATAGCAATACGTTCTTTCACTGGACTGATGAAACTAGAAGGTATTATAATTGATCCAACCCATTGCGAACTGTCATCAATTCTCTCTTATTCTTCCAATTTCCTCATGAACTATTTAATCACCTTAGCTGCCAACAAACAGTGTCAACAATCACCTGAGAAATTCTGTATACCGATTCTTCTGAAACAAATATGAAACATTCCAATGTTTATAGATTTCCACATGCTGGAGGAGCCAGAAGCCGACAAACCTGCATTTTCCAACCAGACGTTGCATCTATATTCAAATAAATTTGACAAGTAGTTTCGATGTTGCTAGGTTCCATTGTCCAGCCCCAAAACTTGCAAATGTCTGAAGACTGTAGCCTCTGATCCTCTGACTGTTTTCCATCTCGAGACCAAGAGCGCAATTACCTGAATGAAGGAGTAATTATAATGACATGTCATCATTAGTATACGTCAACGTCAGGGTTGTGTTTGACTCGATTGAGAGGATATGCTCCGATGAAATGTCAAAGGTGTGTCACGAGTTTTTGATCAGTGAGTTCTTAGATTAGTAAGTTTTGACGCCATGCAGCTAGAGTAACACGACCTTAGACTTGTTTCCAGATGTTGACCGGATATTTTCTATTTTTTTCTAATTGTCCGGATTTTTTTTCGATCTTTGGTCAATTTTTAATTGATCTGCTAATGACTGCATCTTCGGATCTCGCTGGAGGTGTCCTGTGATTCAAAACCGATGGGACGTCATCCTGGATTCATTTCCGAATTTTTCCTGATTTTTTGCGATTTTTTCCGATTTTTTAAAATATGTTTGAATTTTACAGCCGCTAGTCACGTGGCCGCACTCGCCGATGCAGCTAGCGCCATGTGGCGGATTTTTAGTGAACTACTGAAACGAGTTCCGGCCACTGCCATCTTGCGGATTTTTACAGAATTCATGATTACGTTTTCAATTCCACGATCAAACTTACGTGGAAAATTATTTTTCCTCATGACTTTAGAGAGTGAAAAACCGGTTCTCTTCCTCTATGCTACACACTACCTACGGTGGTATGGTATGTGTCTGTGATGCAAGCTCGACTAGCGCGTAATAGAACCATAGCTCTTTAGTACCGCGTAACCAAAACGCGCTACCATGGTGTAAATTTTATAGTAACGAGTAGTAACGAGAGAGGGGAAGAAAAATGTCTACCGTGGGGGCACGTGACAAGCGTCGAGACTTTGCATGATCAAATACTCGCTAAATTTTCTGGAGTTACTGTGCTAATAGAAAATGATCAGTAGTTTTCATGCTGTGTTAAAAAATGCTGTGGACGTGGTGAGTTTTCACTTGATCTGCTAATGACTGCATCTTCGTCTATATATGTATATATATATGTATATGTTGTTGTATGTTCATCTCTAACCAATCGTTATGGTATTTGCTAACTTCATCTGGAACAAAGAATCCAGAGTTCGAAATAGTACCGCCAATTTCAATCTTTGTATCAATGCAGCTATGAGGCAGTAACAAGACTTTGTAACCAGAAAGTTGAGTAAATATTAGTAGGTATTTGTCGTAATGGGTGTTCTATTGTCTCATCAAAGTCGACCTATATTCGGTGCCAAGAAACACCATCTACAGATGCAACTTGTAAAATCCGGGGACGACTGTTATTCAGACTAATACGATATCAGTATAAATAGCTTTATAAGAAGTATAAATAGCTTTACAGCCAGGTTTTTGATGAAAAAAAATTGATCGAATTGGCGCTAGGTTCTATTCCATTTCCATACTTCCCTATCAACGATAATTTCTTCCGTCACTTCTCGAATCAGAATTTCGAGAATGATCATGTGAACGATGGGAGGAGTGTCTGTCTTTGTGATAGCTCCTGTCTCTTTGATCTCTTCTTTCTCTCTTTCGATCACGCTGGTATGGATGTCCTCGAGGAGGTCTTCTATCATCTTGCTTCACCCAAGCATTCACCTGACTGGGATACATGACCATTTCTTGTCCGGGATAAAAACCACCGAGTGAAACATTTGGCATCATGTTACCAAGTGAAATTTCGTGTCTCAATTGATACGGATTGTTCAATATAGCGGTAGCTTCTTGCGTCTTAAGTTCATTTCCCATGTTGAAACAAGGTTGCTGCTGTGTCTGTAGCTGTGCATGTGCTTGTGGCGGTCGTTCAATGTTGTTCCTAGTTTTCATAGTCAGTACTCTGTCAAACAATGCCGTACCTTTGAAGAGATCTAAGGCATATGGTACAGAGATCGTATGCCTAAATGTTACAAAGCCATATGAGCGCTGTTTTCCATCTCGATCCTTGGGTATTGAAACCTTCTGAATCGGACCACTCTGTGAATAATCAGAATAACTATTAAGGTAACAATCAAAAAGTGAGTAAAGACCAAAGGAGTTGGAAGGAAAGTGGTGGGTTCAAACGTAAGCCAAATTATCAACATCAGTCTGGGTAGAAGCAGAATAACCTTACAATTAGTATCTTACTTGTAAAAACAACTCATATAAGAGATCTTCGGTTACTTTCTCGCTCAAATTTCCGCACCAAACAGTACGACGATCCTCGTCCATTCTGACGACAAATTTTCTTATATCAGTGTTGTCAAACCATAAAGTAATTTGCGTTAACGCGTATTCCAAAATTGCATTATTTATCTTGCAAATGTCGTATCTTATATTACGATTACGATCTACCTTAACACTCACCGCAAAGTACTCACGGATTACGCAAGGGAGGGCATCATGTGACAAGTCCTGTTCTCATACCAACCACTGAAATGTTATACATACATTTCAGTGATACCAACCAATCGAGTAAGCTTTCAGAGGCGGAACCTCGCTTACAATTGGTTGATTCACGACTTGTCGATTCAAGATGGCAGAGCTGCGTTCAGGAAAATTGGGACAATAAAAATTCTATATTTTCTGCTCACTGATCTTATACTTCTGCTACCTGACAAGTACATACATACGTACGCCTAGTACTTGTAGTACGTACTACGTACGCGAAGCTGTCAAGAAAATTTCCATTGCACTTTTCCCATTCAAAAGAAGAAAATTTCCATTACCATTCTGAAGCGAATCGCCCCCGTTTTATGGTTGCTCATTTTTGTGGACATTATCCCATCAAAACAGCCACTTACAGCCGTACGTATATTCGTTACATGTGGCCTGTTATAACAATAACAAGGAGGATGTGAATTTTGTAAGTGTCAGGACGTTGGGAACGCAGCATTTGTTTTTTACATAACAGCTTGATTACGTTAACCTTCCCTACCTGTATAGTACTCGCATAGTACGAACCTCATAATCTACTTTGTCCAGTTTCGCATAACTGAGATGGTTGAAAATAATGACCCAAAAAATGATGACATCATGACTTTAGTCAACGTGAGATTGATTACAGACAGCAAAAAGCTATTGGAAGAAAGTACTTTGAACGTAAGTCATGTAACTCATATTGATAATATGTATTTGATCACAATCAATCAAAAACAATATTTTAAAGTTATGGCTGAGGTTAATTCGTTTGTATAGCACATATATTGATGTGAGAATTTTCTTTTCCTCCCAGTTACAAGAAAAAATACAGAGCAACTTCAAACAGCTAATGAGTGCCCTAGAATCCAGAGAGAAACAGCTATTGCGGCAAGTAGATGCAGTTCATGTACAGCAGCTTTCACTGATACAGTCAAACCTGGAAGTTGTATCATGTAAGCCTTTATTGAACATAGATTTAAGTTTGAGAGATGACATAGAGTCCCAGATTTTACGCCTCGGCAAATTGGAAGTGTCTGGAAAAAATTGTATCAATGTCAATGACGCAGAACCATATAAAATTCAAGAATATCAAGATGCTGATAAGGATCATGAGAGTTTTAATAAATCGATCAAGACCGAAAATGAAATACAGAAATGTTTTGAGAAGACAAATAATTTTGTAGCCGTAGAAGGTATGCACGACGCTAACATATCATCAGATGAAAATGCTCCGACTTTTGACAATGGCACTTTTAGCTGTTCATTGAATTCTAGTCTTGATTCAAGCATAGAAATGGAAAACAGGTTTGTTCAGGACTTCAGTGTCTCGTCGATCTCAGGTTGTATGATGATTCAACAGCAATCAGACATCGGAGACAATGAATGTTTGGCTAATTTTATTGTCCCAAACTGTACTTTCTTAGATTCAACTCATGAAAACTTAAAAAAAGATGGACCTCAAAAATCAGAATGTTTAAATCAAACTTTAGAAACTCTGCAAGATTCTCAAAAACAGTATGTTGTTAAGAATCTGGAATCCCTAAAACTAAACAATTTGAATTGTCACAAAGATACAATTGCAAATAACGAACACAGATTGCTTAAACATCTCAGCTCATTGAATGAGCGTTCTAATAATCGAAAATTTCGAAGAGACAGTGATGAACATCCCAAGCAAATACAGCAATGGCTACAACAAATTTTAGTTGAAACTGAAACAGAACCAATGATACATGAAGTCGAACAATTTTCAGAGATTTCCAAAGTGAGATCGCCAAGTGAATTTCCGCTAGAGACTTGAAATAATTATTTGAATATTTATTTTAAGTCTGCTGGTGTAAGGAATTATCACTGTATGCCGTTGAATAAGTAGAAAACTGAGTTGATCGCAACAAGTCCTCAACGGGGCCAAAGTTTCCACAAACATGGGAGGTAAACCAAAAGTCTGATTTTCCATCGCTGCTACTTGAATTATCTACTATAGTTTATTTATTTCCTAAGATACCTGTACACCGTATTCAAAGAATTTGTCTTTGTGTGATTTACTTGATAATTTTATATTATTTTTCCTATTTATGAAACAAACATCCATACGCGTGCATTAAATTTAAGAAATGGTCGGAATACGTTAATAAAAAATTATATACCGAGTTTACTCAGAGTTTCTATTCTTACACACATGTCTTCAGTTGCTCCATTCCAAGTCCTGGTGAAGTATCAAACAAATTAGAATCCTGATAACTTTAGCGAAAATTAGACCAAAATTAGAACAAAATGCAGGTGAAAATATTAAAAAAAGATACCATGTCAGCCCTGTATTAGGACAGTCCACAATTAAATTGACATCATGAAGAGAGAGGCCTATCGGAGATTGTCCAAACATGTTTGCCAATTTTTATACCTTGTAGAACATACACTCATTGTAATGGGAACAAATATCAAGTCTTCTGTCGGTATTTTTATTTATATTATACATGAATGTAGTATGCTATGTATAATACAACATCTTTTGAATTTTTAAACTTAAAACATAGCTAACCAATAATATTTCTAAAATATAACAGTTATATTGCTGCAGATTATTTATTATATACTAGAAATAGTCTACAAGTATGAATCGAGAGTATCCAAATTTAGCATTTAGCGCCAAGTTAGCAGTTACTGAATTTCGAAGGTTTAGGCCATAAATAAGGCGATAAGGTAGAAAGTAGGATACGGACAACCGGTCGAAATATATCACATCCACAAATCCAAGTGTTTTCCATATCTCAGAACAAATTGCCCAAGATATTACCTCTATTTACAACATTAATATGACCTGATAAGTTTAGAATGTGAACGTATTGCTTTATATATTTAATCCTTTATTGACCTTCAGAAGAACTTGATTACAAGGTTTCATGTTGAAACTGGAATATAAGTTGAATCATGACGGTCATGGCTTGTAAGAATATTTTATATCAGATTCGTGGATGTATCAAAGTTCGTATGTTTAATCGATCATTTAAATGAAACTTGATAAAATACCCAATCTTCGAAGAATGAGGGAATAAAAGCCTGAGCCTTTGTGAAAGTAACAGGTACAGGTAACTCGGACAGAACTTGTTCAAACATTGTCAGGGATTCTGGACACGATGCAGCACTTCCCTGAAACGAAGCATAACAATATTACTACAAGTGTGAGTGATGACTCTGAAATGTAGATGAGTATTAATTATCAATCGTGGGTCTGATCATAGTACTAGGATTGACAGGTTACTTTGAGATGGTTGGACTATATTTATATACCTTATGTTCTGTATTTGAAATTGTACGTATTTAATGCATAGCTTGAGGACTGACAATTCTTCAAACAGTCTCATTTTTTTTTTCTTCTAAATTCACAACTAGATAATGGTCGTTTAGCTAAGGTAAATTTTGTCAAGATGTTGCGCGCCATAGAAACATATCACCCCTAGTTGTTAGTGGAATTTGAATAAGTTAGCCACAACCATGTCTAAGCGCCCACAAGGTCGCTGTTCTCAGAGTACCATTGTACACTATTATATACTTACGTGAGTCATAAACTTGCCAGTTGGTTTCAACACTTTGATAACCGAGTCTAATATCAATCTAATAAAGTCCCATCCATCTCCATGAGGTGTTGGACTGATAGGTATATCAGTCAAATCACCAAACACATAATCAAATTGACGGCCTTCGTCGATCATATGCGACAGCATCTTGGCACAATCAGCGACTATAATCTGGAATCAATAATTAAATTGGAAAATAAAACTTCAGCCAAACCCAGGGAAAAATAATTGTAATCTTAAATAAAAGATCTCAGAATATTATAGTATTTGTCTTTCATGAATACTTCGTAATTGTCAGCCTTATTTTTATCCAGACAATCACCACATATGCTCCTCATGTGTTGACTGCATGCTTTAATCACAACATCGTCGAGCTGTAAGATTAACAACAGGTTGTTTAAAGATCAATGGTACAATATGGATACAATTTTTGAGCAAATGAATACCAATTCAGAAAATATGATTACCTCAAGCATTGTCACAAACTTCGGTTTTTCTTTTAATAATTCCCACAGCAATCCCCCATCTCCACCTCCAAGGATAACAATTTCTTTTCCAGCGTAACTCTCTTGTTGACGCTGCATGAGTGTCTCTGTGTAGATCAAGTCAGCCTCCGACATGTCTATAATATATTGAAATTATTGTGAAAAAATCGTCATAAATATATTTATACACAGTGATGCATATAGAATAATGGGATCATTGTCAAACTTACTTTGTAATTCATCAAGAACCAACATATTTCCCAAAGACTTGGAGTGTACGATTTGAACTTTTTGATATGGAGAGCGTGCTTCGAATACCAATTTGTCAATGTCATATTCCAGTAACCTCTCATCTTGAAAAATAAAAGGACAAAGCTATGAATGAGTATACACAGCAATGTTTCTCTATGCTGGGACTTTGACAAGGCCACAGAAAAGCTAAACAAACTTAATTATATTTACTGCAGAAATTGCAATTTTTTAATGAACGCATGTGGCCACCTGGCAAAACAGCAGCCATTTACAATTTCAGGAAATTTGAATAAGTTTGGTAATCTTTCACTTTAAGGGGCATGACTTTGTTAGAGTTGAAGAAGAATGACATTATTGATATCTTGATAATGAGGTCAATTGATTCAAAATGCCTGACTTACTGTAAAAATAATAATGAATAAAACTCACCAGCGGTTGGATAGAATCGCTCAAAAGAGCCACCTCGTTTAATGGGGGCAAGCGTGTGTGACCGAGTGGCAGCAGACGCTGCCAGCAATTCAGTCTCCAGGTCTCTCGCTGCCTACCATAGGCATCAAACGAACCAACAAACAAATAGAACAAACGACCTAACTAATTAACCAAGTCTATACCCGCTAAAGAGTACAGAGTCACTAGACAAGGGGTACCTTGAATTAAAAACATGTAAGCATGTACATAGGGAATTTAATATGATTATAATGGGTTATGCTGAAATAATTTAGTTGCTAATCAAATTACTCTTTGTGAAACTCCTATAATACAACTGATCTTGTTGCCCCAGTTGAAAGGATCAAAATTCTGTTAGCAGATCCGCCCAAATTCATCTACAAGAGGTTTATAGCATCCAACTATTCTTACTGATGATAAATAAAATGTACGTGCTCGAGTATAAGGACAAATATTCAGACAAGCCAAGAAAAAAATGCTTTGAAAACGAACTCTTCAATCAGCATAGACGAATGAACACCTATATTCTTCAATATAGACATAATTTTGATGGCTATCCCCATTGATTACAGCCGTGATGCCATGGACGCTAAAGGTCTACGAACATTCCTACCCTCTTCTATGAAAAAACCGTAGCAACATCAAGTATATGTGCAGCAATAAGAGAGGATCTGTAAGCTCTGTTCTATATCAAGTAATACATAAGGCAGAAACCACAAGTGAAGTGAATGGTAAGAACAAAAGTAAATAGATTGTGAGAATACAGCTTCTATTCAATGATGTCGGATAGAGATCATGATTGGTTTCATGTCATATGAATGGAAAGCTTTCGTTGCGGTGGCTGTTCGAAGGCAAACAACAATACCTTCCAATACGTCCCGTCATGGCTACAATGTGTGTTCTGTTTTCTCATCCTTACTTTTCCCTCTCTTGTTTCTAGTCACTACAAATACACAATACCTACTACCGGAGGCTGAGCCGGGATATACTAGAATATTCTGTACTTGAATCACAAAAGAACTGCATCAGACAATGCTAATGAAATTTAGTGATTTTGACTTCCGGAGTTCACAAATGAATATAGCAGGAGAAAACTAGAAAGAAAAAACTTAGTAGATTTAGCAGTATAACTTTTCCTTTGTACAAATAATATTGCAAGTTTTACATTGATTTCAGAAGATTTTGCAATGACGTAGAAAATTATTCATATTCACCTGCCCATTGACAAACCAATCCCATTTGGTTTTTGAAATACATAATTAAAAGGACGGAGGACGGATGGAATAAGGACCTAATCCAAGAATAGTTATCTTGAAACAATCGTGAAAAACATGGGAAAGGTGAAATCAACTGTTTCTCATAAATCAAAATGTATGATCTGTTTTGTAGATGGGTGGGTCACAATCTGTAATTGTTTGATGCCAGAAAATTTCATGCTTATTCAAGGTAGCAGGGTTGGAATGAATCGAGTTGGGCAGGTTTTTAAGAAATGCCTGCTTTTGTATTACAGGCTCCTGTAACAGAATGTAAGTGTTTTTCCGATTTACATACGAGGTATTCTTCGGTACAAAAATACTCAATTAGTGCCATGCCATGAATTAAAGTTATTGATGAATCGGACGCACTTCGGTACTGAATGATACAACTAAACTGCATAAGTCACTAAGAACCACATGGAACTACTAACGCGTTTACAAGCTATCGATTCCAGAGAAACGCTGCATACTAAATGCTTAGAATTCTATGGAATATAGTATATTCAAATGTATTTGACATTTTTTGGGGTCCAAAAAGTTCTTAGGAGCGTGGCTCTATTCGAACCAGACCTCTGTTCCAAATATAGATCTTTGTTTCACACAAACGAAGCACTTCGCAGCCACAATATTGGTACAATATATAAATCTTGTAATTGTATAATTTTGATAAAGTTGATCTCCAGAAGGGTGTCTAAGATGATTCCAGCCCTCATTTCATCCACAACGTCAATTAGCATAGACTACTACTTTTAATAACATCTACAACCTGAATAATGGTAACCTAGTTCCAGAATATATGTTAACCGAGATGTAAACTCAATACACTTTGAGATAATGGAAATCATCTGACCTTCTATTCTGGTTTTGTGAGAACTCGAGCACATCTATGATAACGGCTTATTAATATTTCTGCCATTGTGTTATACTGTTTTTTTCATACCTCAAATTTGAATAGTGCCTCTTCATTATCTTCTTTAAAATACTCAATGTTGACAGTAATCAATCCTTTGGGATAAGCTCGCACTGTGATTAGACTTCCCTTTGCACCTGTGTACAATAAAAGCAAACTTCCTTCTATGTTGGTCTCGGTCAATGGCTTCAAATTGTCGATATGCTCTCTCAGGGTATGGGCGATTGTAGACTTCAAATTTGATCGCTTCTCCACATCAGATACCATGTTACTTGATACCGTGAAGTCTAGCAGCACGGTGTGAGCGACCATTTTGATGTCTGCACAGGTAATCATGTTTGAACATCAGCAAAATTTCTATTAAATTCACTGGTTTATAAGTAAATATCTGGTTGAAAGTACATATGGTACGTACATCCTGCAATGTGAAAAATGCAGCAATTTCATCAAAAATCCGCATAACGAGGGTGCTTAACAGTTACCCATAAATAATGGAAATAAATACTATTTTAATTATAGACTGACCTGAACTAGAGTGAACGTATAATACTTGTAGCAATTAATGATGAGTTACGTGAGGACACGAAATCAACAGACGGAATATTACTAGCAGATGCTAGCAGTTTCGCCCTAGCAGTTATTCACCGTATAAAATATGACGTGAATACACGCAGAACTTTACACTCGTTCTTGATGTCTAATAACTCACGTCTGTAAGCTCAATTCGTTCAAGTGACAGTTAACTTAAAATCATTAACGTAGATTTTCGTCAAGCCCTTCCTTTTTATTCTGTTTATTTTATGCTTTTCTTTCGATGGAAATGACACTAGCGCGGCGCGTCGCAATAGTCTCTAATAACTAATAGTTGGTTACTAGACCGTGGCTGTGACCGTGGTCCCCCTAATCTCTGTCATGGTCTCTAGCCGACATCAATCAGAACTAACATTGGAACTAATGTCACATGTGATAATTGTTGGTCTGTCGTGTAAATGGCATTTTGAGAAACTCATGAGGCTGTTTTCACACATGTTTTAAATCCAGATGCATAATAAGTACGTATGTAGGTATGTACGTACGTACGTACGTAAATTAATTCACACCACGAACGTTGACTGAAGATTCGTTCTGCCAGAATGAAAGTAAACAGAGTAAACAGAGTATAATTTATGATTAACGACGAAACATATATTTGAATTTAAACTTATTGCGTGATCATAAAGCGTGAACACAGTTCTTGAATAACCTTCCTCTAATCGCAAGAAAAATCTGTGCTGAATTTACAAAAAATAGCCAATTATTATTCCCAATTTTGAAATATGGTGATCGATTGGTCAGCGGTTGTGTTCGCTCTGGTTCGCTCTCTCGCTATAAGATTTCCAAAAACTGTAGCGTGCGCTCTAGACGGCAGGGGAACCGGATTTAACTTGGATGTAACCACCGCGGGATCATCCAATTTCTAAATTTCCTGCAAAGCGGATTGGTTGACTACGTACGCTTCGAGTTCGGCTCACGGCTCATCCACTCATCCATGGCTCACTGATTGTGAGTTCAGCGAAAATTGTTACTGTAAAATTTTGCGGCGGCGGTATCCGGTGAAGGAAAATTTTGCGACTAGTAAATTCGAACGTGCTGTGTTGATTGAATGAAACTCAATAAAATTTTGCTAATTCATTTCCACTGAAGGCGCGATGACTGAAAATTCCAATCCTCAGTCAACTTTGGAGGAGCTCATAATATTAAAATCTGGGTAAATGATTATTTTTCAAAATTACGATGACTGAATATAAAGGATCTTAACAATCAACGATAATTATCTATAGTATATACATATAGCGACCCGCAAAGGTTAGCCAGGAACATCGACAAAGACACAATTCTTTCGCTTATTTTCATTCATTTAATTGTTCCAGTTTCCGACTACGTGTTTTGGTTTTAACCAACGAGGTACGGCTAATGAATGAATCATCTTTCAAATAAATAGAATCGAATGCGAATAGTCATTGTTGATCAAAAAATTCAACCCCATTCTTCAGTCAACATCAATAGTAAGCGATTCATTGATAGGTTTTTTTTTTGAACAACTACCATTCGGATTCATTCTGTTTATGATCTGTTATAACCTCTTCTTTTCAGTGTAATTCGATTTGAATGGGTATTGTCATTGAGATGAAGCAAATCTCAAACACAATATGTCGCTTGTTTCAATATCGAAATTGATATCAGTGAATTACCGAAAAGTTTATCCTAAACCAGTAACACAGCCATCCCTAGCTGAGGTTGGTTGAAGTCAGTGAATTTCTGGAATGATTCGTTTTTCCAAATTTTATCCAAACTTCTTCCCATTCCCAACAGATATTTCAGTCCGAGCCAGTAAAGCGACTGCTATGCCAACCGAACATTGTAATTGAACGAATTCCAGATGCCCGCTTAAGAACGCTTCCTACTTCACCAAAAAACGCTGTTCTAATTCCAAGCAAGAAAAAAAAAGCTTCAAACGAGGAAACTCTGAGTAAAACGATGCGTCCAGATATATCAGTAATGGCCGTAATGTCGGAATGTAACCAAGAGGAACCAGCTACAATGTTGCCATCAAAGCACAAAGGAAAATCTGAAATAGCCCTGACAGTTGTTAAACCGAAAAAAAAACAATGTGAGCATGAAGAACCTTGTGAAAATATAGTTTGCGATGTTTCCATACAACAACACATTGACCAGAGCGGTGTTTTGCCTTTGCTAGCAGTAAAAATTGATAATGATGAGATAAACGCTCCTGTTAAAAAGCACTGCGGTAATCCTATGTGCGATACTCTAAGTATAGAGCACAATCGTTGTCGAAGAGCATTGATAAAACTGTCTCGTTGCGACGAAAAAAGCACATGTGATGTTTGCGGTATCTTTTTAAAAACTCGTAGGTCAAGGTTGAGCCATAAAAACTGCAAAAGAAAGGATATTTACACACATAATCTAACAAACGGCGCTCAAATACTCAGAGAAAAAATGCGGAAGAGAGAACTCGAATTGTTACAGGTGGCAAAGACTAAGAAGAGGGAATATCTCGATCCTGTTACAGAGTATGAAAAAACCATGGAGACGTTAAAAAACAACAAGGAACTTATAGTTATAGCAAAAAATTCATTTAAGCAACAGTCTGTACTTACTATAACCAGAGAATCGCACAATGACCTACTCAGTTCGTTGCCACAACAACAGCAACAACAGTATGAAGATTTTGGGCAGGAAATTTTTGGTAAATTGTTACCATCAATTCCTATTGTATTACCTTCCCAGAGAACAATTATTGGAAAAAAATTTAGTATAGAGAGCAATGAGAGCGAAACTGTCAAGCAGCCTGAAATAGCAAATGTTTATTGTTCTGAATTGCCTGTAACTTCGATTCAGCAAAATTCTAGGCAACAGCAGTTTATCAAGGTAGCTTCTTCGAAACAGCTGAATGTTATTCAACCCGTCACCATTAATGAATGGGTTCTCCCCCAAAGCCAAACAGTCGCAAGTCCTGATAATCAAAATTCTGCAAGACCCTATCTCACCCCTATTAGAGTTGTTCCTATAACAAGTTTAAAATCATCACCATCTTCGCATCACGAAATTCAGGGCATTCCCACTTTTTGCCTAGTTCCTCACAACCCGAAGAGATCTGGTGTCCCTATTCCTAGAAATCCTAGTATTCATCCCATTCCAATAACTTCTGGTACATCTCCAAAGCTAGCAAATAAAGCTAACAGAAACGAGAAGTTGCCGCATTCAGAGGTTCTGAAACCTATGCCTATGTCACACAGAAAATATCGGAGTCGGATCAAATGTGTGGATAAAGTTATTAAGATATTCAAATGTCCGTATTGTATGAAAAGCTTTAGCACAGAATGGTATTTCAAGATGCATGTGGCTGGGCATAAAGGGGAAATGTTGGTTACTTGTAAAATTTGTGAAAAACAATTCAGCAATAGATACGATTTAAAAAAACATATGCTCAATGATCACAATGATGGAGAATGCAGGTGTGAAATTTGCGGCCAAATATCAATTTGCAAATCAGCATTAGAGATTCATGTAAGATCCCATACTGGTGAGAGACCTTTTCATTGTAACGAGTGTGACACAGCGTACAGATCAAGTACAGACCTAAAAACTCACAAGCGGAAAAGACACAATTTTATCGAGTGTCATTACTGCCATTCTCAGTTTCTTACAGAAAATTATAAAGAGCATTTATTGTCAGCTCATCATTTAACAGAAGATGAAACATCACATGGGATAATACAGATTAAAAATCAAGTAATTAACAAGGGGAAAGATTTGTCAGACAATCTGAATATTGAAACTAATGTTTTTCATAGTAACTTTGTCTGTAAGGATCTAAAGTTGGGTATAAAGAAAGAGTCAATAGACGAGCTAGTGATAAAAGTAGATATGAAGAGGGGGAGTGAGGGAAAAAATACAGGTTTCAGTAAGAAAAAAAAACATATTGAACATGAAAGTGGTGGTCTACTTGAAAGGCATGACAAAAGTAAAGCTGCCAATGTCATTCAAAATAATTCGGTTGTTGTGAAACGGGTGACAAACAATTCTAAAAAGGGTTCCATAACTATAAAACCTAGGACTCGAAGGAAAACAAGGCATTCAAAGACTACATATCAATGTACGATTTGTAAAAAGAACTTCAACAGCTCTTCAATGTTAGAAAAACATCTTGCTACAAAACCTAAAGAAGCTATGGAATGTTGCAAATGTAAAGTTCTGCTACATAGTACGACTGACTTTAAAAAACACACCGATGCTTGCAGCAAAATTATCCAAAGAAAATCGTGTGAGTATGAGTAATTTATCAAGTGAGTGAAATTATTGGTGAATCACATAAATGACTTGTGATCGAATTCGCCAAAACCATCTCACATTTTCTTTGATTATAGAAGAACATCAGTCGTTTTGAAAGGACTAATTTAAGAATCAAAAACGCGTTAAACGAGCATTCCGGTATAAGATCGAACCAACTTGGGAAAAATTGAAAACAAAATAATTTTCAGAAATTGCAGTTTTCGTATGAACCTTAGAACTGTAGAAGTACAATATTTCAATGAAGGCGTGATCTAAATATCAACCAATAATTTAGAATGAATGTATAATGAGAAGAAATCTTGAGAATTGATAACACTGTTCCGATGACATCATTTTCCTGTTTTCCACTGGTAAAGTGTACAGATAAAGTACTCATTTTTTAATTAGCTTCAAGTAAAATTATTTTATCTTATTTTTTCTGTTATCGTAATTTCTATTTGTCACCAGGATATCATTAGGAGGATGATTGCAAAGATAAGAAAGAAAAATCTATCGCTATTTAATCCTTTGTTGAATGAACTTTTTTTCTATAGAATCAAGAGATTTTATCTAATGATAATTTTGTTCTTGTTAGTTGGAGTAAGCTCTTCATACTGAAATTCATCACAGCAGCGGAGCTTTTTTTTTATAATGAGTATCATTGTTGAAGATGAAAAGAAATTATGATTGTCGATAAATTACTTCGGTGCATCGGTATATCTCTGGTAATATCATCTCACATTTGCAACAACAGCATCGTTAAATTACATAATCTTGAAACTTCAAAAACCCATTAGATAATATTTTCATATTTTTATAAAACAAACGTAATAGTCATGATAACATTGCTGTGGAAAGTTTTACCAAAAAATAACCAATTGGCATCAAAAATTGTGAATAGAATGTCATATGCTTACCTAGAACTATCTTTACATTCGATTTCAACGTTACGTGCAGTTATCTCATGTAAATCTCATTTGTAGAATAACTTTCATTTGCATTGCCTTGATTTGTGGAAATGGTTACAGTACCGGCTTCATGATGTTCTAAGCCTTTGCATTGTAATACAAAAATATTCGTGTTGATCTTATTCGTGGTCAATGTGTACAATTTTTAATCTCATTGTGGAATATAAAATGAGCACCAATAAATAAATAACGAGTACTGGCATTACAACAAAGACATTCATTTATTCATTATTATAACCTTTCAGTAATAATCTTTGTGCCAGCTATTATATTCTATCCAAAGCCTCCAGCATTATGACACTGTTACCTCGTATCACCTAGAATAAAAATGATCACAAAATTCACAGGTGTCCCAGAACACAAAACGGTATTTATTTGCGCTAGTAATTTTATCAATTTGAAAAACATTTGAATGCTTGGGTTATGTAATGGCGAGTGGTCAACAGATTCTAGTACTCAAGATGTGTCAGGTTTGTTCTAATATTCTCACCACCATCCCGATATTATTCTTGGTTCCATCCTTGCATTCCTCAACAGTTTCATCAATAACCATGTTCATGAATGGATCAAATCCCCGAAGAATTCCAATGACATGTCTTCCACCATTCAATTTAACTGTGGAAAGAGATATTTGTTAAAAAAAAAGTGACCAATACTATGATCAATTTCTGATTGTGACAGTAATAGGAAGAACGAAATTAAGGCGTAAAATATTTATAGATTCTCACGAAACTTACGTGACAGCTTCTTGTCCATGTATCTGAAAAATAGAAAAATTAAAATCATAAGAGTCACTTGAATCTTGGCTTATATTAGAAAAGATGAGTAGTGACGTTTGTGATCATAGGAAAATGTCACATAACTTGAAAAATGATGGATGGTGCGTTTCCTAAAAATTAGCAAATACTCTGAGAATCCATAACTTACTTTTTTAGTTCTGGGGGATGTGCTTTGCTCATAATGACGCTTTATTAATTATTGTTAACCAATAAAAATTTGTGTAACTATAGCAGGAACAAGGAACAACGCTGTACACAAAACTGTCCCAAAATATATGCAAAATATACGGATGCTCGAGCGTGATAGCCATAGACGTGGTGATAGCGTTGCACGACAACCGTATGCTATGGCTAACAATATGCAGCCATTTGTGGCCATATGTAGACCAGATTCAAATAAGGTGTGTTCGAGAACGCTTTGGAAACCGTTCAGCAAGCGATACATCGTTGTTCAGCTTCGAACTTGGCTGGAACAGAGGCAGAACGGAGCGTTGTGGAGGCTTTATTTTGACAAGCGAGGGCTGGTAAGCAGAATGGAGACACAGATGGTCAACACAAGAAGAAAAATATTAAATCATGTCGTTTGTAGTATTCTGATAGAGTGTGGATTCGAGATATGTGAACGACAGGCGCTAGAAACATTAACGGAAATGCTGCAAGCCTGTGAGTTCTTTATACTCTAAAAATAAATTCATTTCTGAACCCGAACTCATGGTTCCCCTTAATCTTGTGTCGTTTAGTGATTTCTTTTTGTATCTTTTTCGAATTGATGCCCTTTCACAACTGAGAATTATTTCGACTTTGCAGTCATCGTAGAGGCTGGAGACTCAGCTAAAAACTACTGTGAATTAGCTGGTCGAACAGAGCCTCTTATTGCAGACATCATTCTATCGCTTGTAAGCATGGGCATCAGAATAGATGGGATTGAAACATATGGAAAAAGGTCAAATAGGTCAGTCTTGCCTCTGCTGCAGCAACAGACTCAAGCGAAACAATTAAATATACTACAAGCAGGTGTTAAACAAAACCATCCAGCCCATATACCTAATCATCTGCCGCCATTTCCGGATCCACACGCATATATCAGAACACCTGTAAGTATTTGATATCAATATATTAACAATATACCAATTAACTACAATCTTGATATTAACAAGACTCTATTTCTTACTTGTTACAGACGCATAAACAACCAGTGACCGAATATGAAGCTATTAGAGAAAAAGCTGCATTGCAGAAACGGGATATCGAAAGGGCATTGACCAGATTTATTGCAAAGACAGGAGATACGCACAGCTTATTTTTGACTGATGACAACACAATGTTTCCTTGTAATTACTGACCACATACCATTTCTTTTCTTTCGTTCTTTGATGGATGGAATTTTTGTATTTATTAGCAATCATTATTTTGCAAATTATTTTCAGTGATATCATGTAAGCCCCAATTTCCAAGCTATTTAACCGCACTGCTGCCACAAGACCAAGTGTTTGAACCAGAGCCAGAGTTCCAGTGTGAACCAAGTCTACCTAAAAAGAAAAAAGAACAGCTAACGGAAGATAAAGAAGAAGGTATGTACGGTATGCTGAGTGAACAAATTACACAGTCGTCTCTTTAGATGTTTATAAATCATAAGTGACCTTTGAAAAAAAGTTTGAATACTTTCAAATTTTTAGCTAATAAAGTACCAGCTGAAGGTGTTGAACAATGTGGCGAAGCAGTCGCGCAGCAAGATATCATAGACAACCCCTATTTGAGACCGGGTAAACTGCCAAAAAATAAAATAAGTTTGAATAATAATACAACTGCTGTTAAAAGAGAATCTGGTATAGAGATTTGAAGAATACAGTATCAGATAGTATACTATGAATACAGTATCTTCTTTCAAATAAACTGTGTTCTCTGCAATTTCATGATTCAGAATGACTTTGTTACGATGTACGTACGTACGTACATACATATAGAGGTGCTTTGTATACATTTCGGTATACAATAATAATAATAACAATAATGATGATGATGATGATGATGACAATGATGTTTTGCATATTGGCGAAATTAACAAATGTCCTCTATGAATATTGTTTGCGTTTCTAACTCGAAACTCAGTAACAGAAACGGTCCAACAAAACTCAACATCTGATACAAATACATGCTACTAGACACCGCAGAAATGAATTCAAATTTTATTAAGGTTATTAGTGTACAATTATTTGATTACTTTATCTTACATCTTCCATTGGCAATAGGTACATTCAATGCTAAGATAAGGTATGCCTAGACATTTTTCTCTTTTTGTGTTTGCAGAATTAGGCAAGGATGCTTAATAATGAAAAATAGTATCGATGATATAACAAGAATAATTTTTTGAGTATCGATATAGCTTAAGACTCGCAAAATGTTGGTACCAATTGAAGAACGTAAACAATACTATTTTTATAAGTATACCTAAAACATTATGCAAAGAATATACAAGCTAATTCGTTGCTAAGTTCGTGCAGATTATTTTTACCTTCTTTGTGAGCAAAACCTCATATTTGTGGGCTTATTCTATGTAGGTATAACATCATTAACAGTACATATAAGGCAGATAGCGTGAATTTTCATCCAACTCCAGGTTGGAGAGTCTACAGTAACAGAAAGCTTTATGTTCTAACTCTCTGGTTACAACTGTGAAGTTCTACAACTGTCATTCGACCAAGCCATCAACCTGGATAGCTCTAGTTTCACGTCAGGTCAATCTGTGGTCAATTAAAAAGCGGTTTCTTCAGCTCAGTCCAGGATTTACACGCCATTGGTGGGTTATCTACGATGAGTGGTAATTTCCTGCCCCTGTAGCATTCTTTGGTGCATGTTAGGGTTGGATACAGTCCCAGGCCTTTTCTCTAACGCCGCTTCACAAAATTCGTCTACAGTCAAGATAGGTATGTATCAACACAGGATTCATAGTATATTTTTATACATATGTATACAAGCAGAAGAGTCGAGAATAGTCTAACCGTATCTTAACTCTGAACCTTATAGCCTGTTTATCCACGTCCATAGTTTAGCCATTAATTTTGTTGCGTGCCGTTGATCCATCATAAACTCATATTTATACATACGTATGTATGTATGTGTATAATAAAGCATTGAGTAAAGTGACGTTATGACGCAAATTTTAAGGTGCCTTTTCACTTACGTCGAACTGACGCACTTGCGTCAGTTTGACGCCCTATCCTTGCTGCCGTGGTGGAAGCACAGTTATAGATGGAAGTAGTGAAGTGAAAGCGACGATAGCGAAAAACTAATTAGGATAAGAAGGGATAAATAACAAATTTCATTTAAAATTCATGAAGGAAAAAAAATCCGTAGAACCTTCAATTAACGGTAGAACGATTGTAGAAAATTGAATTATAATCCAGTGCAGAAGTAATACTGATTCTGGACTAATTACTCTTAGACATTTTGCTTGAAGATTATATATATTCCAAATAACAACTCAAAAAATTCCAACAATGGAATCTGAGGACGATTTTTTCTTCGAAGAAGATAAAATGTTTGTTGAATTTTTAACATTACCAAAGAAAAACTACAATCCAATGTCGTGCTTTGTTGTTGCATTATCCTTTTCATATACCATACATAGTTGATTTGATCTGTTTTTCCGTATTTATGCATGCCTCGTTTGATGTCATCTAACCGCTGTGACACAGTTTAATGAACAGCTTCTTATCGCCTTCAGACACAATCTCTCCTACCACAAATTCACACGGAGCTGACCGAGATAACGAAATCTCTTTAACTGCTGTGCCTCTGGCTAGTGTCGCCGAACTGCATCAGCTAACCATAATGGAGGATCGCATGTATGCACTTTGTTTTCATTATGACCATCATTACTATCATTAACATATTTTCAAATCATACCAATATCTGAACATTTGAATCTCTGGATTTCTGAGATATGATTTTAGTTTTTCATGTACGTATATATATTTTTAAATCTGTTGTGTGTATCTAAGTTCGAATCGCATAACGCACGATTTATTTTTGCTTGCTGCATTGGAGTTAGTCCAGACATAGAACTGGTTGCACGAAACAGAGCTGCTGTCGCTACTCAGCTGTCTAACTATCAACTGTAAGTCCTAACTGTGAAATTTTAAATGAATTCGATTGAATATGAACTGCTTCACATCAACATATGGATAAAAAATTTTCTTGTAAGCTGATGTCCAGATAGAGAAGTAGCGTGAACTCAGAAATTGCTTTGGTTCAAGAGATTGAATGGTACATATCTCTAATGATAGAACAAAAGTTCCGGCAAAGCTCTGAAATAATCTATAATCCACGATACTTGATTTACAAACTTCAGGGGCATGACAATCACCTCTGGAAATGTGGTGATCCAGAAAGACTCGAGTAATCTGATTGGCGTCTGCATCGGAGGTGGTGCACCGCTCTGCCCTTGTCTCTACATTGTTCAAGTCTTCGACAATACTCCAACTGCTCTCGACGGTACTCTCCAAGCTGGGGACGAGCTTGTTTCGGTCAACGGAGCATCTGTCAAGGGATCAACAAAAGTTGAAGTTGCAGAGATGATTCATGCCTGTGATGGACAAGTTAGCATTAATTACAACAAACTTCACGCGGACCCGAGGCAGGGACGATCCCTTGACATTGCTTTGAAGAAGGCATGTACCTACAACTGCAAATCCGTGTTGAAATATGATTAAAAATAATTGCTCACATTTCAGGTCAAGCACAGACTCGTTGAGGGAATGGGTAGTGCAACAGCAGATGCTCTTGGTTTGTCACGAGCTATTCTCTGTAACGATGCTTTGGTGCAAAGGCTAGCTGCTTTACAGAGAACTGAAAATCTTTACCGAGGACTAGTTGCTCATGCAAAGGCAACTTTACGTGCCTTTTTCGATCTTGCTCAAGTTTACAAAGGTACCAAGTAGTTTCTGATAGGTGTTCTTTATCTACATATATCAGTATTTTACATAACATTTATTTGGTTCACCAAGCCTTCGGCGATGCTTTTGCCGCGATTGGAGTCAGGGAGCCACAGCCTCGAGCCAGTGAAGCTTTCAGACGGTTCGGAGAGCAGCATAGACAAATGGAGAAGTTTGGTGTTGCAATGTTGAAGGCTGTTAAGCCCATTCTGAGCGACTTAGGGACGTATCTTCACAAAGCGATTCCAGACACAAGATTGACGATAAGTAAATACGCAGATGCAAAATTCGAGTATCTCTCTTACTGTCTCAAAGTGAAGGAGCTAGATGATGAGGAGCAAAGTTACATAGCCCTTCAGGAGCCGCTGTACCGACTGGAGACTGGAAACTACGAATATCGACTAGTCCTGCGATGCCGGCAGGAGGCAAGAACCAAATTTGCTAAACTAAGGTCCGACGTTTTAGTGAAGCTAGAATTGCTCGATAACAAACATGTTCAAGATGTTATATGGCAACTACAAAAATTTGCTGCCGGCCTTGGGAAGTGCCATGCTGAATGTAGAGACTTGCTTTCCGAATCCAGCTTGTTCCCAGTTGAAGTTGATCTTTCACGCTCTGCATTCCAGTACAAAACGACTGGTTCACTTCAACCCTCGATAGACAGCGAGGATGGTGTGGAAGAAGAGGAAGGAAAATTAAATGATACCGGAGAAAGTTCCATACTTAATATTCAGGAAAACATGCTACTCTCAACAAAGCCGGACCGGCTCTAGTATTCAAAATTATTTATTCCTGAGATCGTTTTCTTCAGTAATAATTTTTCATAGAGACATAATCAAATCACAAGAACGTTTTCCTACTTGTTTTTGCCTTTAGTTTTACCTACTTTCAGGCAGCTGGATTTCTTTGAGTGAAACCAGAATGTCCACTTCTCTCTCACCTGCATACCATTTGACCGATATTTAACACCAATTATTTGAAGCAAGGTGTGAAGTGAATAAAAAGTGAATTGATAAAAATCGTGCAATTGCAGTGCGTGCATCTAGTATCCGATCCCCTGGATTCCCAAGCTCCTGCAGATCGCAGGAACCTCCGGTGTGTTGGCTGTTTCACGTGGGTGGCTGCATCAATGGATTTGATCGGTATTGGAGGGGGTTGTGTGGGAAGTTCGTCTGACTATCTGTTTGTCCGTATGACTGTATCTCTTTCTTTCTGTTTTCGCAGCTCTCGCGGTGATTCTCACTGTGTTACAAACATGCGGCCCAGTTCTGTTTGCGCGCTCAGTGGAACCGCAATTCAATTACTGGCCTAAATACTCGCGCAATAATTTCCATTTTCATTTAGGATAAATCTATAATTCAAATTTTTATTTTTTTCAAGTTTTCAATCCGACATTTTTTGAGCTGGTATCAAGTTCCAAAAATTAAGTTTCACGTAATTAAACTCGGAAGAGAATAAGATATTGTTTGAACTTGTGAACTCCTTTTTTTATTCTACTATTATATTAACATCCAAGTTTCTGGCTCAAGGAATACGCCAACGAAATTACGGAAACATTTCGAGTCCAATGGCGTTCCGATGACGCGATATTCGGTAAGAAATTTGCACAATTTCATAAATAAATTCGTATAATTTGCAGCGATTTTTCAGAATAACAGTAACACACACGATCGTATCTGTCACTACCATCAGTAACAAACCGTACGCGAGAATCGAGTAATCGCCCATTAATAACGAATATATTTGTAAAATGATATCTATAATCGTGTACGGACAGATTACCTGTAGGTGAGCAAGAGAGAGAGTTCAGTTTATAATTTTAAGTAAAATTGTTGCGCCGTTATTACACACCGTGAGATGAATTGATAGGGATAGCTGAGAGGTGCGTATTTAACGTGGGATGAGCGCGGAGGAGGGTGACCAGGTCCTTATTTGGAGGATGGTTTCATCCCGCATCCCCGCGTGGGTGCCGTGCGTCTCCCACCGATGTTCACTCTGCCGATTAAAAACGACGTACGATTAGGACTCGTTTACTTCGAAGAAGTGTGGAGGTAGCCGCCGATTTGCGTACATACAAAAAGTACGCTAGTCTCAGCGTCATTTGCCCGACTCCGAGACCTTTATAACAAATTTTATCTCTCCGAATTTGAAATTCATTAATTCCCGTTGGCTTACCTCAATGATCTGCTGTGCACCAAAGAGCATTTACACATGCCATCTCTGCATACGCATACATTAACCGCATACATTCGCCAAATGTATTACCTACTTAATTCGTACAATGAATCGATGGCTTGAGAAAAATGAAAATATCGAAATGATGCTCTTAATTTCCTACAAAGTCTTTTTCCTGCCCTCCGTTGATCCTCCGAAGTTATGCCACAGCACAGTACTTATTTTCAGATGCAGACCAACGTTTTGTGGTGCCCAGGAGGCTGGTGGCTAGCAGTTCTGCTTTCATTTCCGTTTCTCCAATCGCGGTCGCGCGGAGAGCCACATTTGCATCCTCGCCCTCAGAACGGAGGTACGGGTTCTCCGCATGACCACGGTCTGCGACCTGCGGAATCCTGGCTCTCTGCTCTGTTACCAGAGCCCGAAGATGAAACCTTAGATCCACCGCCAGAGGAGAGGGAGGAGACGCATCTGCTTGCTCTCTTAGGAGCAGATTACGATGCAGCCTTCATGTCAAATTCGAAACCAAATTCCAGCGCTCGACTTTCTTGGGAATTTCCCTTCCGGGCTGATTGGCGAGGACGGCTCATTCCTACAGGAGAAATGCCTCGTGCTTTGCGAACTCTTCACCTTGGGTAAAGCCTTTATCATTTATATTCAATAGGCTACTAAATATTGCGGCATGCCATGAAAGGAATTTAAGATCTCAACGGTCTACTGGTTTAAATTTCAGCTATGTGCGGCTCCCCGATGGCTCACGCCTAAAAACCAGAGTGTCGGGTAAGTTGAAGAGAAAATTGAGGCGATTGTTGTGGGCGTACACCTTTTGCCCAGTTCAATGGAGGTGGAAAAATCTGGGAATAAGATTTTGGCCACGCTGGATTAAGCAGGGAAAATGTTCCCAAGGAAAAGGCGTATCTTGTAGCATTCCTTCCGGAATGAAATGCAGACCTGCGACTACCGACTACAAAAAATTCCTGAGGTGGCACTGCGTTCAGAAGGGGGAGTGCAAATGGCGCACGGTTGAATATCCGGTGGTGACGCAGTGCGCCTGTTCCTGTTCTCATGTTCTCCATTCTGTAACTGCGGACATGACCCGGGTTTAATCGAAGTGCAACATTTAAACACTAACAGGACAGACCATCAACAGAAGACATAAGCTTGAAGAAGGAGCAAGAAACAAGAGGTAAAGACTGGAATGAATCTTGGATTACTTGTCTATTGATAGCTTGTTTGTATTCATCATTAGAGGTACAATTAGAGGCTACTACACGACATCCATGAATACACAAAACTTTGGGAGCTGTTTTGTTCTTCATACTACGAAATTTGATCGTATGCGAAAGTCGGTATAATAAAATTAAAATTTTTATATTTGAATAGTAATTTTTCTGTTTCAAGAACGTGTTGATGAAACTCAATACAACGGGTAGAGATTTTTTGCGATTAAATTATCCATAAGCTGCTTTTTATCGAATTTTTTCAGTTCCAACACTCTCGTATGGTGTAGAATTGTTGCAAGTGTATAGGAAAAGCTTTAATTATAAATAATATGGACTAACCCAAAACGATATAATATATAATACATTTATACTGTGTAGGTATACCTATCATTTGTAGATACATGAATATAATGTGGAGTTGTATAATACTGATTGATGAAATGTAAGTGTTTCGAAAATTTATAAATAATTAGTATATACCTATATCTATGTTTATTTTCAAGAAATGACAGTGTTATCGAAAAAAACATTTCTTTGGAGCCAGTAGCTGCCAGTAAATTCAAGGCCAGATCTCCCAACAAAGGTTCCTATGGAAGAGTTTTGAAATTTTACCTGATATTTCAAGTCAATTGGCGGTAAATGGCAAATTTGATTCCGCGCTTTTTTCTCCTGTCAGAGTATCTGTTAGGTACGTAACCCGGAGTAGTCTAGAATAGTGCAGTTTTTCAGAGGGCAGGTTAACGCTCCACGCAATCACTCGTACCCCTCGTTCATTCCATTTTCTAACAACTTCCCTGAGGGTTTGAGGAAGAAATATAAAAGATGAAGTGTCCATTATCATAGATAGCAAGATTTAATTCACTTACGGTGTTATTATATCCTTATGCAACAACATCGCAGACAAGCCAAGTACGTGGTAAGTGAATCGAGGCAAAGCCCAGCTGTGTAGACAGTCTAGAACCATAGCTAGTATGTGTTTCAATGGATTTGAGTACCGCGCTGGACCTGGTCCTTCCAATCCTTGATAGCACGTTCGTGAGAAAATTTTAGGTCTGAATGAAATGCTACAAACTATTTCCGGATTTTGTCTCCGGATCTGTGAAATAATTATAGATTAGGTCTGGTTTAGATAACGTTACTATTAAGGCCTATGAACAGAAGATATCAGAAAATAAATAAGCTATTTGAAATTTCTGAGAATCAGTGTTTTTCGAAACTGTCGATTAACGCGGGCTCTACATCTGAACTTGTTTCTCGATTTGTTTTGAATCACTGACTGACGATTAGTTGCTCATTTTTAAATTACCAAGTATATAACCACGGGATTAAAACTCGTAACAATGGCTCTTTTTGAAAGACTAGGATGCTTTTTGTATGCATCCAAAATCACTTCTACTATTTCCATGCTCTTATCTTTAATATCGATAAACATCCGCTGGTCATTGCGGATGCATTCGGACAGCACATCTTCAAATAGTGCGATTTTCTCACCCCCTACGAATTTTTCTCTGAAAAAAGATGAAAGCAAACGCGATCTTGAATTTTAATAGTTGCAAAATGATATGCTCTCCTATGCAAAAACAATGTATGTACCTTAAAGGATGATTGCGGCTTATATCCAACTCTTGTAATTGGGACCAAGTCATTTCTCTCACAGTTCCGGGCTCACCTGTAAGTCTCTCAACAGTAGTATCATGGAATATTATTGGCACACCATCTTTGGTAAGCGCCAAATCAAACTCAACTGCATTGCAACCTCGGCTCTGGCACTGGAAACAAGGAAAAATGATCATCAGGTACAATATATTCTGAATAGGAACTTGAGCAATGTTCGCAGAATTCAATTTCATCATTACATTGCGGATAGCTGTGAGACTATTCTCTGGGTAATCGTAAGCAGCTCCACGGTGCCCGACAACTTTCATGCAGTATAAATCCTGGTTATTGTCCCCGGCCTGCTCTCGGTCCTTGCCTATCATGAGGGGGTTTACACCGAGGACCTCCTGAACAATCTCCGCATTTGGGGGTGGAACTCTAGCTGCTTGTAATCCGATAATAAAAATCAGTGCCCCCCAAACTGCCCATGGGATGCTGAATTCGCAGAACACATTTGCCAGGATTGCCCACAACGCTTGGAGGTATATCCACGCAACAAAACACCCGGTGTAAATCTCACAATACCTTGAACTCATGCTTGGATCGATTAGAAGTTGTACATGTAAATATAAAATATGGATACATCTGCATAGAGTACACCAATATCTGGGAGAGTGCTGACGTTAAATCATCGTTAAATCATTCATCGTGGACTTGAAAAGTTTAGTTTTTATTCCGGTTTTGGAGTAGCTACAGCACCCTTAGTCCAATCGTTTGATATTCGGATTTGTGGAATAATTTCGACTTTTGACATTTGGTAAGTTTCATTTCTTCTATCACTTTCCATCTCAAGATAATGCCATTGTTGATCGGAAATTTTTTGATAAAAAAAAAGGTTACCGAAATAAGTGATCACGCCCCACGCTCCGTACAACCATGAAATCACTGCATAAAATCGATGACATGCTGCTCACACTGAACCAATCTGAATTTGTTGCACTGAACTCTATCAGTGGCTGCTTACAAGCACCACCTTCAACAGCACTCAGAGCATATACATATGTATACACATGCTCAGTCCTGTGCAAAAAGCATCCGATTCGTCTAGTCACACAGTCTATGACCAAAGCATAGACGCCATTACAGAAAGATTACTTCCCCAATCTCGTCTCTTTACTACAGAATCTGCCAGTGCTTCGTGTTAACGTCGTAGGCAAATTTCGAGATAAATATTTGCTCTTTCAGACTTCGTTCAATTCCAGTGAATCAAAAGTTTCAATTCTTCCACTAGTCGGGGTGCATTTCTAAAAAGAAGGGCAAGAGAAGCCGGAGATTCAGGGTGCCGAGATCCCAGAACGTGCCAGGCGTTGCTCTGACATCCGATTCAGGAATGGATTGATTTGCGACGTGTCGCATCGAGGATAGAAGAAGATTATCCGTTGGAATTTATGTCCTAAAGAACGCTGTGAAGTTTTCAAAGGACGAATAATAGCCTCTGACAGAAGCTCATCGTTCGCCATCCTCTTATCGCTCGTTGCATTCGGATTTTCCGGAGGACGTATAGCGGAAAGAGGAGAGGAAGACACCAATCGCAACTATTTCAACGGTCGACAACTTTGGCCTGATCTACGTCAAGTAGCGAATCGTTTGTCTATAAGCCGTTAGCGTTACTCACGAATCGTCGGGAATTCGGGAGTTCGGGATCGATCGATTAGTGCGAAGGTGTGTAAATGCTACTGGTATAGTGATCGCTATCCTGTTTCTACCAACGAGGGACTTCTTCCTAGAAAGTTCAGTTCTATGAAAAAAACATAATAGAGAAAAATCTTGGACGATGGAGGAAGATGCAAATCGCAGTTGGGGTTCGTCGATTGTCCGTCCGTCCGTCCGTCCGTCCGTCGATCGACGAAAAACGGAAAACGCGTACGGTTTTCGGTGCCCGGGTATCGAGAAACGTTTCGGAAAAAGACGGAATCCGTCGGTCCGTCCGTCGATCAGTTTATGTACTCATGAACGGTACTCGGAAATGCTGACACATTTATTTGGTCTCAACTCGGCTGTCGTAGATGCTGCCGGGTCAGCGCCAGCCTGAGCTGAGTAACGCGTCTCGCTTCGCATGAAACAGAGGTAGAATTGAGGTATTCGTCTTGTAGCCGCCGGCTCATTTGCCTCATTGATCATCGGTAGGTAATCAAATGCCAAAATGTGTGGCAAAATCGCAAAGATAAGATTGAGCCAGTGGTCCGGACTTAGCATTGCCGGGAAATGCTCGGAGATTTGGGGACAATTTTTCTCATTGAGAGGATATGTCCCATGGTAGATTGAGCATTGACGGAGAAATGATTTGATTTTTAATCGGGACACGCGCGATTTATCCAGAAACCCGTGTAACGGTACGCAAATCTATTCTCATTTTATTCTCGAAGCCAGCAAACCTCGAGGACGAGTGGCCCTGGTTTACCTTGATGTATGAGAATTAGACCTTCTAGATCATATTATCGTCGCCTTACAGCTCCATCAACTAAGAACTAACTACTTGCCTTCAATAATCTCACAGGAGTCGGATCCACAGTTCTATCTACCCTGAATTCTGCACATTGCCTATCATCCAGGTCGTGTCGAACACCGAAGCTCACACACAAGTCAGTTTCTACTGCTACCCAAATACTTGGAACAGACAGATTGTTTTCCTGCCGTACACTATAATATTTCATTTTTTGTTGCAGAGAGATGTCTCGCGATTACGACAATAGAAGAAGAAGTGGCAATGGAAGCGGTTCGAGTAAGATGCGTATGGATACTAATGTCTCTCAATCTCGCCCTCACGGCGGAGAGAGTTCCGGAAAGCGAAGGGAACTGGACAGCGTAATGCGAAAAGCGAGGGAGTCGCAGTCTAGCTACTGGAACAAAAAACTCCTAGAAGTGGAGGAACGAGATCCAAATCGTTGGCGGCACAGTGGCTACAAAGAGCTATACATAGGAGGAAGCACCAGCGCAGAGCCTAGCAGGGGTGGAAATCCACGTAGTCCACGAAGCCCCAGACCCAGAAGTCCTCATAGTCCTCGTCCTCGCAGTCCTAGACCTCGCAGCCCTAGATCGCCACGTGAACGAAACTCTCATGCTAATCGAACTCGTCTGGCACGTAGTCCAAGCTCCGGGAGCACCTGTTCCGACAGATCTTGTTCTGTATGCTCTCCGAAAGAGCGTCGCCGCGTTGCTCCCCCTTCGAGATCGCGATCAAGATCGTTTTCTGCTACAAGATCGAGGCCGTATCTTAAGGAGACGGTTCCCTCTGGCTCCAGGATTCCGGCGCCCAGGGCTAGGCCCCGTTCACCACCGCTACCGCGACCGCGCACTCCTCCCTTAGCTCCCCAACCGTCACCTAGCAGACATAAGGCTTATACTAAACACGGTAAAGAGAAGGAAGCCAAGGCTAGGCGCAAGGAAAAACACCACAGCCGAGTTGCGGAGGATCCCAGAGTCCCTGATCCTATACCCTTGGTAATTTTAGTCGAAATTTCGCATTTCCTTTGATTCATTATCAGTTACTACTGTGACTGCAACAAATAGAAAACTATCACAAATTGAATTGATTAACTTATGATCAAGTAATCAAACTATTTTGTTACTTCTTGGTATTCCATTATTGGCATTTTAATTATTCTGCGGTCCGTATGAGTTATATTGAAGTTGCAAACAAACGATTGTCCAGATGCGTAAGCCAGTGAAGGTGGAAAAGGTACATTCTAATCATGTGCCGCCGCAGCCAATTCAAACCGTACATGCTCCGTTGGATTCATCGGTCAGTGAAGATAGCGACAGTTCTTCTAATACTTCGCACGCCGGCCCTCCTAGAATGACTTTATCCGAAAGGTATGATAAAAGTATTGATCAGATCCAAACCATTACTAACAATAAGATAGATAATCCGAATTTCATTTTCAATTAACAATCTACTCTAGATTCGGCAAAATGGCGCAGTGGAGCGTAGATCGCAGGGATATGGAGAACATGCGCATAACCAAAGATGGGGAAAATGCCATGAAAGTGGTGATTGAAGGAGAGGAAAGAATTGCTCGGCTAGGCTATGACTCTCCTCCACCAGGCCATTACCCTGAATCCCTTTTAGCTCAGGGTCCTCGAGGCCTTGAATCATGGGACGATGTTCGCGTTCGATATGATTACTACAAGGCTCGTGGCTATTTGAGAGATCTCACACTCGACGATTACGTAAAATGGGAGGAATGGTGGTACAAATATCAGGAGTGGCTCGAAGCTGAACGGTTTTACGAGCAATGGGCTACCAATCGTCCATCGGGAGGTGGCCGTAAGAGACGTGGACGTCGCAACAACAATGCTCATTAACGACGAGCATCTACAAATTACAAAGACTTACGTATGAGGATTGATCGAATCTTGATCATCGATATTAATATGATTTATTATCTCTGTTGAGGATTATTATATTGTGTTCGTAAGTACACACATATAATTGCTACGTCGTATACGAAAAAATGTGGGAATTATTTTACATTTAAAAATAAGCCGTACATTATATTGCATACAATTAAATATTATCACAGTCGCATCATTATTCGGAATTTTGTATGTTTTTTCGTAATACCCCATGAATTTTCCGAGGCATTAAATGGTATATTCTAGAAAGCCTTTACATTTGTTCAATGTCATTACAGCAAATAGTATGTGTTTTAGAGAATCTTGACTTTGAATTCATTGGTATTACCTGTTGAGAATTACCTACCTATTCTCAATAGTGTTACCATGTGGTATTAATAACGAATTACCAGACTTCGCATCCTGTTGGTCTTTTCCATGGATGGAAGAAGTTACATCCGTCGAAGGAAGATATCTTCCATATGGCTTTATTGAACTGCTTCGAATCGTCAGTAAAGGGTCTCTAGCTTATTGTCAAGCATATAATATGTGCTATTCCCATGTCCATCGCTCTTCTCAAGCATTTTCTAGCAACGAATTCAGATAAGTGGCAATGAACTCGTTGGTCTCTAGTAACATAGAATAAGAAGTAGTTCTACTAGGAGTTGGGACCCTTTAATGAGTGGCGTAGATAAGAGCGCCGTGCGCTTACAACTAGACTAATAACGGAGCAGTGGCGCCATTTATGGAAGGGAGAAGATACTTCGTACTTCATACCTGAGGAAGAGAAAAAAAACATTCATGTTTTTCATACCGCTTATTAAAGTCGTTCGCGGTTTGAATATTTGAAAATTAGAACATGGTGATCGCAATAGGATTTGAAGGAAGTGCGAATAAATTAGGCATCGGAATTATCCGGGATGATGATATTTTATCAAACATACGTCATACCTACATCACGCCACCGGGAAAAGGTTCGTTGACCGACAACAGATTCATTTGATTTTTTCATACGATTAATTGTCAAAACTACAACTTTTTCAAGGATTTTTACCTCGAGAAACAGCGTGCCATCATCGTCAACATATTTTAACGACTTTGAGAGACGTCCTGCAAGAAGCGGGTCTCACTTTATCTGACGTCGATGTTATATGTTATACAAAAGGACCTGGAATGGGAGCACCTTTAACCTCCGTTGTTTTAGTAGCCAGGTGCATCTCACAGCTTTACAACAAGCCAATGGTAGCAGTGAATCATTGCATCGGGCACATAGAAATGGGAAGATTAATTACACGAGCTAAAGATCCCACAGTTTTGTATGTTTCGGGAGGGAATACGCAGGTCATAGCCTACTCCAGAAAAAGATATAGGATTTTTGGAGAGACCATTGACATCGCTGTTGGAAATTGTCTCGATCGATTTGCTAGGCTATTAAAATTATCCAATAATCCCAGCCCTGGATACAACATTGAACAGCTTGCCAAAGAGTGAATAACAACTCAATCCTCTGTAATTACATTAGGTCTTTCCACTACACTGTTCTGATAATTTCTCTATCCGTACACAGAGGTAAGAAGTTTGCACCACTGCCTTACACAGTCAAAGGAATGGATGTCTCTTTTTCCGGCATATTGAGCCATATAGAAGAACGAATACCTAAATGGTTGAAGAGCGAGGAATACACAAGTGCAGATCTGTGCTTTTCTTTACAAGAAACTCTCTTTTCCATGCTGATAGAAATCACAGGTAATTTTATTTGGACTTTGAGATTGAGGAATAGTTTAGACTGTTTCTCGACTGTCGAGTTATGGTTTTCCAGAGAGAGCAATGGCCCACACCGGATCCCAGGAAGTTCTGATAGTTGGGGGCGTGGGGTGTAATGTGAGACTGCAGGAGATGACAAAACAGATGTGTCTGGACAGAAAAGCCACACTTTATGCGACTGACGAAAGGTTTTGCATAGATAATGGTGTCATGATCGCCGTTACAGGGCTGTTGCAGTTTAATAAAAGCGGCCATACACCCTGGGGTGAAACTACATGTGTGCAAAGATATAGAACAGACGACGTTCATGTTGCTTGGAGAGATTAGGTATGCAGGTTCTTTTACCATACTGGTACACAAAAGATTAACATTGGGTGTTCAGATATTTGAAAACAGCTGTTGTGCATACACATCATCTTTAATTAAAGAAGTAAGTCATTGCTTACATAATAGAATATACATTTATGTACATAACATAGCGTTTACAGTGATTGAACGCCTGATGATTACACAGGAATGGTATCCGCGAAATAGTTCATAAATTACAACTGTATGTAATGCATTTTTGTCACGAGTCATTGATTCTTGCAATTGACCATCGATAAAGTGGCAGGAAAGTTTTCTGAAATGCGTTTCTCTGAGATTGACTCGGGGGTGATCGACTCTCACAAGGTTCACTCAATTTGCATGCAATTGAGTTTGATGTTATCAAAAAGATAAATAAGTAAAGGAACCAAACGCGCTGCGAACTAGGTTAAACATAAATCTTGAGAGGTTCATATATTCTAGAATGAATCATATTTGTGATATTCAAGTTTGTGTTTCGACATCAGAGATTTTCGACCGAGAAAGAGAGATCGAGAGATTTTTTCTATCGATTCAGAATACCAATGTTCAATAGTAGGTTTTGGCAAGGATTTTATTCACGACGTATTTTGAGACCATTGATCTTTTTTTTCTTCATGGCTATTTCCTCGTTTAGGGTATCGTATCGTCCAGAAATAGATTTGATAAAGCGATAAGCTTTACCACAAGCATGAAAAAAAATGTATTAGTTGACCAAAACGCGATTCTTCTCATATCAATTGGCATATTTTATCACTCTGACTTTCACTCGACGGATGCATACCGCAAACGGTAATTGTGTTTCACAGAATAAAAAGCTTTATCATTGACCCAAAACCTGTCCGCGTCCCCATTGGTAGCCACCGTACATATTTCTAGCTGGCTGCTGATGTGGTGCTCTCTGGGTAGGAGCTGTTCCAAATCCTCTAACACCTCCACTTTGAGGTGGAAAATAAGATTCTAGGAATTTAGGAGATGCCAGAAGATCCGGGCCCCCAAATTCCTGCGGGTATTTGAATTTCAAAAAAAAATAAAGATGCCCAACCAGGATTCCAACCAATTCCAGCATTCCACCACCGGATATGATGAGGTTGAAGCCAAACAGCACCCATGGCAAGTACATCGCCTTGAATTGTGTTCCTGTAATGAACAAGATTGTCATCTAATGTAGCTAATCGCAAGTACGCCTGATTAGGTTGGTTGTGAAACACTTCGCGTCCAAGCGTGTGTTTGCGCAACTTTTTCATGTGGCTGGGCTGCCTATGAAAAGTTGTCCAAGCAAGCTTGACCGCAAAGCGATTCACAATCAACTAGTTGGGCGCACATATTGAAAGAAACAGCATTCGAAGATTCTGTGTGATACAAACCAAACCAGAAATTTACGATAGTATCACGGTTCAGTTGACACCAGATATAGAGAACGCTGAGTACCATGGGATCCATAAGCAGTGGGAATTCACCAAAGAGACCACCAATGACACAGCAAATCCAGTTGAACAACAGCATGTACAAATAATCAGCGGGTCTACCATCGTACTCGCCACGTTCAAGCCTCAACGAATAATTGTAGAGAAAATAGCAGTTGATCATGAAATGGAATCCTGTTTTCGGTCCAAGGGGGTAAAAGAACACACTTGTAACAGCTCTCCATATTTCGAAATTGTTAATAAACGGTTCGTAGAATAGGACAAGCCTCTCAGGGCTCAGGAAGCCGAATCTTCCGAGGAGTGAGAAACTCGCGGTCAAAAGTAGCCACCATCTAGTAAATATTGGTAGAGAATTAAACCATTCTCTGACGTCTGACATCGCACTTATCCACGGAGACCTCTAGTCCTTCCGCTGTTTATTATTCTATTATGGAATGGAAGTAACACACGCTAGCCACAATTTGGAGACGTACGAATTGTATGGTATTTGCAATCGTGTTTCCGTGTCACTCGTAGTGTTGAATTTGTAGACGGTCGCGAGATATTCGCCCGACTTAAGATAAATTATTATGAAGAACCACTAGCGCCAAATAAAAGCGACCTGGTGCCACGTCTAGGTTTGATCCGGTAAAATGCGGCAATCGGCGAACGCACAGTGCGTACGCACCTCGGACTGTCTCGGACGTATCACCGTGTCCGTCTATCACCCACCTCAACGATATCACGCTACGCTACAATGTGGCCGTCAGCTCAAGCAGCAATCTGGCAACATTCGCATTATTCTCAATCTCTTTAAACCAATTTCTAATCGCTTTCTGTTTCTTACGGTGAACATTAGAAAGGACTAACTTGCAGGTAACCGTTTGTTCCGTGGGCCGTATTAATCGGAGAATTGGCTATTCGCCGAATAATTAAGTGACCCGACTTCGAACCTATACCAGATTGTTTCCACGATTACAAATGCTGCTTACAATTAGATACCAAAGATGCTTACGTCAATATGCTTTCCCGTCTCTAACCTAGTCAATTATCTGTCCTTCCAAGCATCCGCTAAACCCTATTCGAAAACGTGTTGAATCACAACTCTTTGACACCGCTACGGATCTCGTACGACGATGCAAAATAACTCAAAAACCAGAGAGATGTTCATCGTTCGTGCTCTGGAAAAAATTCTCGCCGATCGCGATGTCAAGCGATCACATCTTTCCCAACTTAAGAAAGCCTGCGAAACCGCCCTTGGTAAACCTATTCAATAAGATCCATCACTTAATTATTATTGACCACTATTTCTTTATCCCCTATCTGTGCAGACGATCTCCGCAGTGAAATCAGGGAGGTACCGAGTGTTGCGGGAGAGGAAATCACCTCCAATGCTTTGCCTCTTCCAAAAAGTGACTCCAATGTGATTTCTGCTGAAAAGTATTTTCTCCCATTTGAGTTGGCCTGTCAAAGCAAATGTCCGAGAATTGTGGTCACTGCTCTTGATTGTTTGCAAAAACTGATAGCGTATGGTCATCTCACCGGTAATGTTCCCGATTCTACAGAGCCCCAAAAATTATTGATCGTGCGTATCGTTGAGACAATATGCGACTGCTTCATGGGACCGCAAACAGACGAGGGTGTTCAACTGCAAATCATTAAGGCTCTTCTAACCGTCATGACAAGTCAACATGTCGAGGTCCACGAGAGAACGGTTCTTCAAACTATACGTACCGTTTATAACGTTTATCTTGCCTCCAGGAATCTAGTTAATCAAACTACTGCTAGGGCAACACTCACGCAAATGATAAACGTCATCTTTGCACGCATGGAAACTCAAGCGGTAATTTATTTAACAATTCCAAGCCACGACTCTTTCCGTTAATTTTTTTGCGTTGCGGTATCTTGACTCACGGTATTCATGCGACCACAATCTAGGAAGAGGAAGCTTTGAGAAGTGACACAGGCCAGCACGAAATTTCTACAACTCTGAGAGCAGAAACCGAAAGCAATGTTGTAAACAGCAAAGAGCCGGTATCCGACAGTTCAACAGAGGCCCAGATATTGGTCAAGTCTATCCTTGATCAAGTGGTAAATAATGTCACTACAGAAGATTTTAATCCAATATTGGTTTCTGGCGAAGTCAATCTAGACCAAGTTCCAGTTGACGACAACACGGACGAGGGTACAGTGGAAAGCGATAATATGGTGACAGCTAAATTCACACATGTACTTCAAAAAGATGCATTTCTCGTATTCAGAGCACTTTGCAAGCTTTCTATGAAACCTCTACCAGATGGTACACCGGATCCAAAGTGAGTATTTTTATTCTGAAGATAGCCAAGATGACTTTCTCTGAGTTGAAATTATAGAAATCTTTATTTTGTACAGGTCTCACGAGTTGCGGTCTAAGATCCTATCTCTCCAGTTGCTCCTTGGAATCTTGCAGAATGCTGGTCCGATTCTACGATCGAATGAAATGTTTGTGATAGCTATAAAGCAGTATTTGTGCGTTGCACTATCTAAGAATGGCGTCTCCTCCGTCCCTGAAGTCTTTGAGCTCTCGCTGGCTCTGTTCCTTGCTTTATTAGCGCGTTTCAAAGTACATTTGAAGATGCAGATTGAAGTATTCTTCAAGGAAATATTTATGAACATATTAGAGACCTCCAGTTCGTCGTTTGAACACAAATGGATGGTTATACATGCCCTGACTCGTATTTGCGCAGATGCTCAAAGCGTCGTTGATATCTACGTTAATTATGACTGTGATCTTTCTGCGGCGAATTTATTTGAAAGGTTAATATCTTCACACTTGTTTGCAAAATAACAGTTTTCATTTCCGATTTTCATTCCAAATTTTGTTGCAGACTTGTTAACGATCTTTCTAAAATTGCGCAAGGACGTCAAGCCCTAGAGTTGGGTGCGTCGCCAAATCAAGAAAAGTCAATGCGTATTCGGGGACTGGAATGTTTAGTCTCAATATTAAAATGCATGGTCGAATGGAGCAGGGACCTTTACGTTAATCCGAGTATTCCAGCCGACCAACAGCTACCGTCTGAGCCGCCCGATCCACCGCTCGAACCACCTCTGCCTCACTACGGTAGTGCTGGGAGTCTTTCATCCGCAAATTCCAGTCTTACTGGCAACAAAGAGATTCCCGACTCCCCGGAACAATACGAAGTGCAAAAACATCAGAAAGAAGTCTGGGAGGCTGGGATTGATATATTCAATCGTAAGCCCAACAAAGGGGTTCAGTATTTGCAAGAGCAAGGTTTACTCGGTGGTTCAATAGACGAAGTCGCCCGTTGGTTGCACATGGATGAACGCCTTGACAAGACTGCCATTGGTGATTTTCTAGGGGATCACAATCACAACCAGGTGATGTATAACTATGTTGATCAGATGGAGTTTGCAGATAGGGATCTCGTTACGGCTTTGAGATATTTTCTCGAGGGTTTTAGACTGCCAGGGGAGGCTCAGAAGATCGATAGGCTTATGGAGAAATTCGCCAGTCGATATTGCGAATGCAACCCAAATAATGGCCTATTTACAAGCGCGGATACTGCCTATATCCTTGGTTTTTCTATCATAATGCTAACGACCGATCTTCATTCACCCCAAGTTAAAAATAAAATGACGAAAGAACAATACATCAAATTGAACAGGCGAATAAGCGACAATGAAGACCTACCCGAAGAGTATTTATCGAAAATATATGACGAGATTGCTGGCAATGAGATTAAAATGAAATCAAACCCTAATCGGCCTGGTAAGCAAGTAATATCTAGTGAAAAGAAAAGAAGACTTCTGTGGAACATGGAGATGGAAGTTATATCGACAGCAGCTAAAAATTTAATGGAATCTGTCAGTCACGTTCAAGCTCCATTTACCACAGCGAAGCATCTCGAGCATGTACGCCCTATGTTCAAAATGGCTTGGACACCTTTTTTGGCAGCGTTTAGTGTTGGTTTACAAGACTGCGACGATCCGGAGATTGCTTCTCTGTGTTTAGATGGTATACGATGCGCGATTCGCATCGCGTGTATCTTTCACATGTCATTAGAACGGGATGCTTATGTCCAAGCATTGGCTAGGTTTACGTTGCTCACAGCAAATTCTCCAATAATGGAAATGAAAGCTAAGAATATCGACACAATCAAAACCCTAATCACAGTCGCTCATACGGACGGTAATTATCTTGGGGGCTCATGGCTCGACGTCGTCAAGTGTATTTCGCAGTTAGAACTTGCACAGTTAATAGGGACCGGCATTCGACCTCAGCTCCTTGGTCCACCTTCGAAGCCACACTTCCCCTCGCCGTTGGGCAACCTTACCAGTCTCAGCCACAACAATTCGCATCAAACGAATAGCCTTATCCTCAGCTCTCTGGATCCAAGTGTAAAAGAATCTATCGGAGAAACAAGTTCGCAGAGTGTCGTGGTGGCGGTAGATAGAATATTTACAGGATCCATGCGACTCGATGGCGATGCGATAGTTGAGTTTGTGAAAGCGCTATGTCAAGTGTCGCTGGAAGAGCTTGCGCATCCAACTCAACCACGTATGTTTTCTTTGACGAAAATAGTCGAGATTTCGTACTACAACATGGGTCGCATCAGGCTACAGTGGTCCAGAATTTGGCAGGTCCTTGGGGATCACTTTGACACTGTTGGATGCAGCCCTAGACAAGACATAGCATTTTTTGCTGTAGATTCTCTGAGGCAGCTTGCTACGAAGTTTATAGAGAAAGGGGAGTTTGCCAATTTCAGGTTCCAGAAAGATTTCTTGAGACCGTTTGAACATATTATGAAGAAAAACAGATCGCCTACCATCAGAGACATGGTCGTCAGATGCGTTGCTCAAATGGTTCACTCTCAGGCATCAAACATCAGATCAGGATGGAAGAATATATTTAGCGTATTTCACCATGCCGCTAGTGATCGTGACGAAGCTGTCGTCGATCTTGCTTTCTCCACAACTGGAAAAATAGTCAGTAAGTTGTTTAGTACCTTTGATTGTTGATTTTCTTAACATAAATCATGCAATTTCAGATGAACTCTACGCAGAACATTTTGGCATTATGGTAGACTCTTTCCAAGATGCTGTAAAATGTCTGAGCGAATTCGCTTGTAACGCATCTTTCCCGGATACCAGTATGGAGGCTATAAGACTGATTCGTTCTTGCGCGTCATACATCGATGCAAATCCTACTCTTTTCGCCGAAGGAATGATGGACGATAATGGCACAGTGTCGGAAGAGGATAGAGCTTGGGTAATGAAGAACCTTGTTTCATTTTTCCGTTTAATTAGTTGATCTAATGAATACAATTTCCTCGATATGTCCGTAAACTAAAACACATTTTGATATCTAAGGTACGAGGTTGGTTCCCGCTACTATTCGAACTCTCCTGCGTGGTGAGCAGATGTAAGTTAGACGTTAGGACCAGAGCTTTAACGGTGCTCTTTGACGTTGTCAAAACTTATGGGGCTTCGTTCAAACCTCACTGGTGGAAAGACTTGTTCCAAGTTTTGTTCAGAATTTTCGATAACATGAAACTTCCCGAGCAGCACACTGAGGTAATTGATTGATGATCGAAGAGAGTCTGAATAATTTAATTCGGATTTGATTGCATTTACATTATACCCAAATTGTAGAAAGCAGAATGGATGACGACAACTTGCAACCATGCCCTGTATGCAATAGTGGATGTATTTTCACAGTTTTATGATACTTTGGGCCCGCTATTACTGGAGCAATTATACGCTCAACTTTTATGGTGCGTACAACAGGATAACGAACAACTCGCAAGATCTGGAACTAATTGTCTTGAAAATCTGGTGATAAGTAATGGTGTCAGGTTTACCGAATCAACTTGGGAAAAAACATGTCGATGCGCTCTGAATATTTTCGATAGTACTTTACCGACCGCATTGTTAACGTGGAAACCGCATTCAGCCAACAAAGAATCTGACCTGGAAGTTATAAACGGAGATTTAGAGGGGCACATAGATATTTTGAAGAGAACGAACAGCTTGCAGAGCCTTTCGTCCAATGACGACCACATCGCAAGGCTCTTCTCTGCCCTTCTAATAAAATGCGTCGTTCAACTGGAATTGATACAAACGATAGACAATGTGGTTTTTTATCCCGCTACATCGAGGAAGGAAGATCAAGAAAATTTAGCGCTTGCCCAAGCGGATATACTCAATGGTCGAGCGTGCGAGCTCGGTGCCAAGAGTGCAGGAGAAGATCAACAAAAAGAAGAGCAGGGAATGTATTGTGCATTGACTTCCCCGCATCTGCTACAGTTGGTCGAATGCCTGCTGAAATCTCATCGTTTTGCAAAGAGTTTTAACAGTAATCATGAGCAGCGTAATAATTTGTGGAAAGCTGGCTTCAGAGGGAACGTGAAGCCTAATCTTTTGAAACAAGAAACCCAGTCTCTCGCTTGCGCACTTAGAATCCTATTAAAGATGTATAGCGATGAAGCACGTAGGGGTGATTGGGCTAAGGTAGAGTCTCGTTTGGTTCAAGTATCTAAAGAAGCGCTGGAATATTTCTTAGCATTATCTAGCGAAGCGCACAGGGATGCTTGGACCCCAATTCTCCTTCTACTTTTGACTAGAATCTTGAAAATGTGTGACAGTAGATTCGCCGTTCATGCGTCCAACTCTTACGCCCTTTTATGCGAAGTGACTTGTTTCGATCTTAAACCTGAGTTGCGGTCCGTTCTCCGGAGATTTTTCCTAAGGATTGGCCCTGTCTTTAGAATCACTCCCCCGTGACGATGAAACCTCATACAAACACTTATACATATTTTATAACCCGTATTATTATACATTTATGGATATTTATACGATAACATATTTTATTAGTGTGAATATTTATACCTGTATAAATACATAACTATATTTATATATATAGTTCATGTATGATGTACGTAGCTAGTACTTTAGTAGATAGGTATAAATTATTACGTTTAATCACATTAAATAGTACGTAAAAATTTTTGTTTTCGAATAATCTATTAAAGTTTTTTTCTTTCTTATAAAATACATTATCTCTATAATTAAATAGTCAAATAATATCGTTTGAGTTTTCATTAGAAGGAATAGCTAGGTCCGATTCCACAAAATTTTTGAACGAATAACAGTACGTCGTTGAGTACAGAGTCCTGGGAAGATTGCTTCGCAGTGCTTACTAATTTGTTCCAATCACCACGATCGGCAGTATAAATACTTCCTTCAAAATTAATGACCGGCCCCCGAATAGGATATCCAGTCAATACGCATGCTGGTAGCACTTCGGCCGTATCGGAGGTACTTGTCAAGGATCCCACGTAAACTCCTCTTTGGTCAACTGGAAGGCCTTGTTCTACTTTTTGGTCCATAGATACCGTCAGAACCCATTCCCTAACTTCCTCTCTCTGTTTAGAGGTCAAGTTAAGTTCCATCGGAAGTGGTACTTCAATGGGAAAGTCTGTCACCTTCAGATCTTCAACATCCAGTAACCCTCCATCCCCTTCTTCAATGCATTCCTCAAGATCCAAGAAATGGTTTAGAAAAACGAACGCCTCACTGTTCAATCCCATGGCTCGAGCCCCGATACCTGCTTCATAATAACAGCGATCAACTGGCAAAATGTCTGAAAAGCGCAGAAGTGAGATTGTCACTTTCATCAGTAAACCGTTAAGAGAGGTAAACTCTTGGCAGGCACATTTCAAAGCCGAATAATGGGCTGCCCATAGAACCCTTTCAAATCTTCTCGCTTCTTGCGATGTCGTTTCCATGCCTTTCACCAACCCAAGTAGGATGTTTCGCAACTGAGAAAGACTTTTGTAATCTTTTCCGGAATCCTTAGAGCTCAGAACAAGCTCTGACATATGATAATAAAGATTGTAGTTCTGTGGAATCAAAGGAGCACCGTATTGTATGTACAGTTGAAGTGCCTGCGTAGTTGAACCGGTCTTCAAGAGTTGAGCAGCTCGTTGTGCGACATATTTATGGAGCAATTGTGGACTTTGTGAACCCGCCGACTCAAATACTTGATTCCATTGACCCTTATGAGCTAGAATTTCAATTGCAGCTTCCACATCGATTTCAACCAACTGATCTATCTGCCCGTCTCTTACCATAGCTTCTTTGTACTTCACTTCCAAGTACGGGTCAAGCTCAGGTGCTAATTCCTTCACCACCCGTTTGGCTCTGCCCCACTCACCTACCGAAGCTAGTGCGTCAACGGCACTCTTAAGCTTGTCAGCTTGAATAAACACCTTTGAAACGAGTTGGAGAAAATTAAACAATACAATTCTTCAAATGATTCTTGGAGATGTAACTGAAATATATGGAATCTACCTGAGCAGCAAGGGCATATTCACCAAGGGCGAATAACCTGGCACCCAAATCCTCGCCTACTTGAAATGCAATATCAAAATCGGCCTGGTTGATAAGAATATCTGCAGCTTGTACAAGTGCAGCTTTTGGTGCTTCGGGATCCAATATTAAGACGTCCAACGCAGCTCGGACTTCTCCAGCCTCCAACCACCTTCTGGCTTCTTCAAATGTTCCGTTTTTGCTACCTGCCTCTATCCCCGAACTTGCCTGATTCAATTCTCGTCTCAACGCTGCCTCCTGACTCGGTAAATACTCTCGACATACCCGCATTGCCTCTGACCACATTCCCGCATTCTGTAAAGTGATAAGATTTAAGATATCCGTCAGGTACGATTACAAAGGATTATCTGAATGCTGGATGAGGTAGGTTGTTCATAAATTTGAGTTGCCTTGTAATGATTGACGATAATTTCTGGCTTATGGGCTCGTAACAAAAGAGATTCTGCGAGTGCATAATCCTGCGCTTTTGCAGCATCTGCAGCCCTAGACACAAGAACTTGTGCAAGTCCATCTGGATAATGCGATTTTGCAACTTCTTCCGCTGCATCCCAATCCCGAGTGTGAATATACATTTGGACGGCTTCCATAGCCTTGCCAGCCTGAACGAACTCATTTTCCGCCTCAGAAAATCGCCCCTCGTCTTCAAGAGCCATCGCGTGTTTGTAGTAAACCTCTTTTTTTTGATCGCAGTTACCATACTTGACAATTTCCAAGACCCAGTCGAATAAATTTGCCTCACAAGCTAGCTGCAGACAAGGCTCGAAGTAACCCAGGCGCATCAACAGTCTAGCACCTAACTCTGGTGCTAATGTTTGAGCCCACATCAGTGCTACCTATCGATGGTCGGAAAATTCATGTAGACAAATGCAGCTCGTAAATAATTATCCGAAACGCACCTGTTGGCCTGCCTTTTCTCCAGAAGCTTGTTCTGCCACCCGCAGAGCATCTTCCCACATATTCGCTGCTTTATAAGCAGCAACAGCGCCTCTCCAATCCCCATTACCGAGGAAGTGTTCCTCTGCATCCCTAAGTTTTCCCGCAGCCTCTAATTCCCTGGCTAAATGGGCATGAGTAGCCTGAAGCAAGTCAGGTCTGTGTTCGCGAACAAGTCTAACCATGTCTCCTCTGTGTCCTTCACGTCTATACATAGCGATTGCCAAATCATACTGATTTATTGCAATATAAAGAGACTCCGCCTGTCGTAGATTCCCAGCTTGCTCCAATGCCTCTGCGTGTTTCCCTAATACCTGGTTGGCTTCATCGGAATTCATATGGTTCATCGCTACTCTGTGTGCCCTTGCCCAATTACCAGAGTTGATGTGTGCCTCAATAGCTCGCTCCGCTTGTCCTGCACGAAGTAGTAACGTCTCTGCCGTTTCACGATCCCCGATTGAAGCAAAGTATTCTCCCAATCTTGCACATTGCTTTTGAATCTCGGGACTGTCATTTTCAATTACCTGAGATACCCAAGAGTGAATCATTGAGCGTATAACTGCTATATGAATTTTTTTTCAATATTTGTGAAAACTTTTCTTCAGCAGCCTACCTGTACAATTTGGAGTGCCTTTCGCCATTGGTGTGCTTTTATGGCAGCATTCAAAGCCAATGCCGTCTCTCCTGATTCTATGAAATGATTAATAGCTGCATCGAAGTGTCCGGCGGCCGCAAGGTGATGTCCCCATTCTCGTTCGAGGTTGACTACTGAATTAGGTTCAACCTTTCGTGCCAGTTCCAGAGCACGGGCAAAAACTCCTGCCTGTGAGTAGCACTTTATTGCGTTTACCGGATCTGATGACTTTTCAAAAACTTCTCCAGCTAATTCCATAAGATCCGCTGCTTTTAACGCGCTTATTACTTCACCGATCGCACTTGGATCGTCCATTAGATCCTCATTGGTGAGCATCAAACGTGCAGCTCGACCGGGACGATTAGCTTGCAAGTATAGAGTCACTGCATGCCGAGGATTGAAAGATTCTATGATAGCAGCAGCCTGTGCAGCCTGCCCGCTATCGAGTAGCCATGTCAAGTGATCATCTCTCAGAGTTTGGAGCCCATTCCATGCCCTACTTTGAGCAAGGGTTAAGGCATCCCCCCAGTGCCAGTATTTTTGATACATTTCAAGAGCCTTATCCAACTCATTCTGCTCCAGGTAAATAGCCTCTGCAATTTTTAATTCCCCATTTAAAATAGCGATCTTAGCCCAACAGTCTGGATTAACAAGGGCGTCGTTGCCAGTTTCAAAAGCGTAAGCCTTTCCATCTTCAACTATTTCTGTTAAAAAATCTGAGTACGCTACATCACCAAGAGCAGCATAGCACCTTGCAGCCATATAAAACTGCTTGGCAGCCATGGCATTCCTAGCAACATTTTCCCACATAGCCTCGGCCTGAGGTCTGTCTCCTAGTTCTTCCAAATACAAAATCACCCGTCCAAAGTCATTGTCATGAAGTGCTGTGCCGAATTCTATCAATCCTTCGTCAAGAATATATCCAATCTGTCCACCAGATTCCTCTACCATGACCCTGGTATGCTTGTTGTTTCGCACAATATCGACAGCATCTCCTTTGATTGGAATTAAAGTAGCAGCTTCGGGCGAATCTACATTATACCATACGGCAAGTGTGGTTCCAGTTTGAGCCACAACAACATCACTACCTGGTACCCAAGAGGCAAAACTTGCCCCTGCAAGTAGAAGTGTACGTGTACCTTTATCATCGCTAAGCCAAAGCCCACCTTTTCTGTCCCTTGACAAAAGTCTGTGACCGGTCTCACTGAGCTCTAGCCAATCAACTTTAGCGTCATGGACAGTTATACATATCGTCGTGCTTGTTGTCAGATCCATTATACAGACTGTACGAGGATCTAGGAGATACGCCAGCCTCTTGTTATTAGGCAGCCCGAGTCCTTGTCTTTCGTTAACCCTGATGCTCACAACATGTGGATTCACCGCTTCCGTTCTCACCGATCCCAATATTTCGCCGTGTCCATACTCAATGATGGTTAATTCTCCAGCACAAAATATCAAACAAACTCCTGGGTACTCCAGAAAAAATTTCTCTCTACCACCCTTGTCTTCCCAAGGGATTTCACTCAGTAAATTAGATTCTATGTCACTGACCAAGAGGGTTGTCGACGTTCGAGCCACTATGTGATTATCTTTGCGTCCGAGGACTCTGACATCTTCTATTTCGTTCCCTGTCTGAGACCTGATAACAATCGGGCGATTTGTACTATTCAACGGACGGACCACCACTTGACTTGGCCCAACGTAAGCCACCTCGTGACTCCCTCGGACTATTGTACGCCTTAGAATCGATTCAAATTGCTCTATTGCTCCACACAAGCCACCAACCATGAGCCGGGAGCCATCTTTTCGCCAGGTCATTGCAGTCACGGTATACAAATGAGGCAATGCACGAGTATTGGCTTCCTCCCAGATTCCTTTTCTAGGGGTCCAATCCAGCAATCTTATTTTATCCCAAGAGCCAACAGCAACGCTCTGTCCGCTTGGACTGCAGCACGCCACTGTCAATTCCCTCTCACCCTTGTCACGGCTATAATCAAAGTTTCGGACCGGCTTACCTCGTTGATCATAAAAAAATATTCGCTTATCACAGCCTGCTGCAAAAATATGACCTGCGGGCCATGCCAGAGCATAAGCTGGGACTCCATGAGTCAAGACTCGTCCCTGGGGCTCTGCTTGGCTATCTTCAGCAACGTAGTAACGAATAATGCTACCATCTGCGTGTCCAGATAGAAATCCAGTACCTTTTATGCTAATGAACACATAGTGAATTAGAAATTGATAATCTTGGCTATGCAATTGCAATAATTATAAAAATTTACTTGACAGCTAGGGAAATCGTCATGGAGGCAGCGGAGTACAAAGTGTGACTTTTGTTTGCCTTTAGCATTGCAGCCCGCACTTTGCCATCTGCTAAGCCAACAACAATTGGGCCCTCGGATGGCCATATCAAACACGTTACAGCTACAGGTTGGCTGAACTTATTGCAAATCACTTTCTTTTCACCCCTACAATCAAAAGTATATAAATCGTCCGCAACCTAGAGGATCAAGGTAACTACTTTAAATGATATTCACAAATCATAAGGATAGGACTCACCAATCTTCCCCGATCCGATAAACATAAACAATGTTATCCGTTTGTCCGACAGCGATTTTCGTTGAGTCTGGTGAAAATGCTATCCCTTTTATCAGGTAGCTTTTTTTTCCATGCTAGAACGACTCAAATATTCAGTAACCTTTCATTCGTATAAGGTAATGAACAAACTTACCTTAGGATCAACAGGTTTAGTAGAGAATCTATCTTTTTTCACTCCCCTATCATCGAATAAATATATACAACGATCAGAAGATGCGACAGCAAGTCTCAAACTGTTAGGGGACCATACAATAGCAACTACTCTGTTCTCACATTCCTGTTTATAAAACAGATGAAATCATTACTAGGGTTTGAAATTTGTGTACCCAATGATTGTGCTAAGACGGAAAAAATGTGCCAAACAAAACCTCACTTGCGCAGGTAAAATTGAGCCCAAGTATTTCAACAGCATGATGATTATTATGTTTGCAAACTAGTGCTTATTCCGAGGCTTATTCTCTTTCTGTCATTTTAAAAGCACTCTCGTATCCCCAGTTTTCCGCCATTTCTTGTGTACATGCTGTTACCATAGCAACTCGAGGGTTAGGAGCGTTTAAAAAAAAACAAAGACAGTGGTTTCAATTCATGTTTTAACTTTAATTCGGATAGTAAATAAAAAATTAATTCACAATGAAGACCGGGTAATTCTACTTGGAGAGCTGTGATTGTGGAAAAACTACAACACAGTTGTGAATTAGTAGGTATCATTTCTGTTGCAGTAATTTATTGCATAGGCATATCGATTTTTGCTGTATTTAAAATGCGGACGTATGTACGTACATACGTATGTACGTACATAGTACATACATCATACATACAATATGGATATACATAAATACATACATACATACATTATAGGTACACATACAGTGACATATTATACAATTATATTTCTTCAAAGTATTTAGAGTTTTGGGATTCTGGATGAACATCAAAGGTACATCTATGTCTGAATATTTGACATTGCAATAGAATATGATTCTCTATACGAATTATAACAACGATGAATGCAGACCTTGTGCATTAAAATTCTAGCTACCAGCCTGATCGGCATTAATAATTACGACGTGTTGGAGAAATACGAACATTTTATATTTACATAATGCTTAACAGTTATCGCTGCTCGTGAAGAATGCCTCAAAATTTCGACAATGTTCGAATAGCTAGATGTTATAAAAAGTTTTTTGGTGCTAATTAGAATTTATTACGAAATGAAAAAAATAATATACCGGGACAATTTGTGGAAAGTGGCCATTCCGTACGCCTAACTAGCTTTAACTTAACGTGCGTGGCGTATGGAGTAGCCAGTTTCCACATGATGTCCCTGTACATTTTTTGAGGAAAATCGGATTAAATCATCATTGAGACATAAAGTTTGCGCAACAAATTAATTGGAGGATCAACATATATTCATGAGAGATTCTATAGAAGATAGTTTACTTTGCAGGAATATTTTTAAAGTAAAAAACAAAGAGCCAAAATCAAATTGAGAGCACGCTCATAGAGCTTGCCATAAAGTAGTATTTGTAATTAATCAAATATTGGAGGGCATTCAAGATTCGAGGACCACTTTAAAAGTCCAATCCTTTAAAGTGGTGCATGATTATACCTTTAGGATAATTGTACGCAAAATATGTAATGCCCAGAAACAAAAATAAGAAAAGGAAGTGGATGCTAGAAATGCGGAAGGCAAACTTTTCCCGCAAACAGTTCAGAGATTACCGTTATCCACAATGCTAAAACAAACATTATGTACGAGATTCCGACTTGATGAGAATTTGGTAGCTGGTACGGCTGTCCTCCTATTTCATCGACGTGAAAGCCCATGGGAAATATTACAGCAGCCAAACAGAATAGAACCACTGAAAGAGAACATAAATCATTGAATTGTTACAATCTCTCAACCCGTCGTATTTTTCAATTGCTTATGAAGCTTTTGAATTATATTTACTGGCTGTGAATCCGACCCATCTGGCGTATGGAACTACGTTACGATCCCAATGTGAGCTAGCTAGTAGAATAATTGTCGTTGTTATTAAAATACAGCCCATGGAGATACAGACCAGAGCAAGTAACCACTCGAGTTGTAAGTCAGCAGGGTAGCAGACTTGCGGCCTGTTGTAAAGCGTCATACAGGACCACATCAGGCCAAGCCGAGTATCACCTGGAATATAATTGGTACAGAGATTTCGGAAGGATGATAACTTATTTCGAATCAAAAGTAAAAAGATGCGAAATTTGAGCGAACCTCCAACGTCTGTGATAATCCAATCAGGCATCGCGAGACTAACAATCGCGAACATATCAGCTGCTAAAAACAGCGTACCCGAAATAATTGTCAGTTTATCCATGGTCTTAGGTTTTTCAATTTGTTGTGATTTTACCGTCTCACGCGATTTGCGCCATTTTGTAATTATGGTTGCTTTGTCAATGTTACGAAATTACTACACCGCTACGCAACATGTCTAATTGTTATTTATTTTCTTTCTGGTATGTGCGATTCCATGTAGAAATTCGCATTCACTTCCATTGACCATATGCAGAAGGTCTTGCGTTCATTACTACCAAATAGCCAAAGTCATTGAAGCGCTTATTGGTGCTTATTTCACTTTGCCCGCAGGTGTGACGCGCAGTGGTGTTCACGATTGTTATCATAGTAACCAATCGCTGACCACCGGTACAAACGACGTTTCAACATCAACAGTACGATAAACAGGTAACGAGTACCAAAAAGCAGACAATTGTATTTCGATTGAATGTTTTTCGCAATAGCTAACAATATAACTAGAACTTTGTTATCTAAATACTATGGTTTTGGGTCAGAGACGCGCTTTGAAAGACCCCTTTCTACTTGTACCGATACATGTGTACTGGACATCCCACTTGACAACATTGAAGCATTGAACCCCTAGGGAATTGTAAGTTGGAAGAAGAACTTTCGAACATACATAACCATAAGGACACAGACGTGAGTATTGATTGTCATGACTCTGTCCAATCTTGCTCTGCAATTACAGTGTTATTTCCTAAAACATTCAGGTTTATATCGCAAGTAAATCAGATGAAACGAATTTGTTTACCGAGCAATGGGACACGTTATCCAAGTTTTTCAGTGATAAAATTTCGGCAGCAGACGACGATGAACGGTGTGAGTTGTTTCTGAAAACTAACTTGAATATGAATGGATATGTATTTAAAAGTCAAAGCCACCTTGCAGAATCCAAAGAATCTGCATTAAACCATAATAAGGCTCAATTCAAGCCTCTGGAAGATATCTCAGATGTGAATTGGATGGCACTAGAAGAAACTGCATCAGAAATCAGATCCATCGCATCGTCACCCATGCCCCCAAAACGATCGAGCAAGAAATTGAAGACATCAGTTATGCCCTTACCACCTCCGCCCAGAAAGACTCCTGCTTGTAACGGTGTATACTTAGATTTGACAGCCATTGGGATTTCAGAATTCCCGCTTGATATGCTGGATCAATTATCAAACCTGAGGGTATCGATTTTATCCTAGCTGATTCAGTAATTGCATCAATGGATTACTGAAATTATTTAATTCAAGGTTCCTTTTTGGATTTTTCTTTGACAGATGCTATATTTGGAAAATAATAATCTCCTCAAACTACCAAATGCGCTTTTTTCGACATTGAAATTCTTGCACTGGATCGATGTGAGAAATAACAAGTTGACAGACCTACCGAGTAATATTGCATGGCACCCATGCCTCGAGACCATCCTGCTTCAAGGAAATGAAATCGAAAAATTACCTTTACAATTATGTGAGTCGATGGATTATCATATTATTATTAATGAGTAATTCCATTTATTTCCATGTGAAACTCCAGGTTTAATACCAAATCTGAAGAGGTTGCAAGTAACCCGTAACCCACTGGTATTTCCGCCAAAAAACATTGTGGATCGTGGTTCTGATGCGGTTTTGGAATATTTAAGAACAGAATGGAAAAAGCTTCATCCTGAAGCAACAGACACTTCAAAAGACGTTCCAAAGGACCTGGAGAAAGACAACGGTCTGTTAAATATAAAAATTTTAGTTTTGTCATTTCAATTGAAACTGTCAAAAACGAACTATTGTTACAGATAAAGACAAGCCAGATTTTACAACGATTCTTTGTTATGAGCCAAAATCAATAGCAAAGAAGAAGAAAGTTGCAGATCAGCTTCCAGATATCTCGTCACTCACGAGCAAATCTAGTAGCGATGCTAATTCGATAAAAAAAACAGTACGCCAAAAGTCCTGGGAATATAAACCGAGCAACAGGTATGAAAATACCAAGGCTGTCGCAAATAATAAAACGATCGGTAAATCCGAAAATCTCTTGGGCATTAAATTTCTCAAACATATCAACGGAGAAGATTCACATAATTTTCAAGGCTTGAAAAGTCAGAGTCTGTATTATTCATATGAGCACCTCAACGTTGTAACGGTGACTAAACATCCGCTTATATCTCAAAAGTTTAGGTCCAGTCGCTCGTTTTCGAATTACAAGCAGGGTATTAAAAAGTTACGTAAGGCGCGGTTGCCAAATATAGCTTTTCAGGATTTCGGTTACATCAGAACTAGCATAGAAGTACCACCCAAACAATTTACAACGAGAAAAAGAACGTTTCATATTATTACACATGACAGAATCATGATGAAATTGTGGCCTGCGCAGTTAGATAGCACTTTTTGGATACTCGAATTTTTAGAAACCTATTTAAAAGTTATAAAGTAATGATACCCTGCCATGTATTCTGATTTGATAAATTTCAAAAATAGCCCATCTCATGTATCTTTCAAGATATGAGCAAGACGTAAAACGAGTAGAATAGGAACGAATAAATAGGTTTGATGAAAGAATGTGACTTGTCTTAATTGTACCAGTTTCCTGATTTAGATGCAGCAATGAAAGTGAAAACTTGACTACGGCAATGAGACTCATGTGGACGTCTGAGGTGAAAGAAATGCTCAACAGACAAACGTTGGCACTTCAGTGCGTGAGGTGTGCTCGTTTTTTCTTTCATCAAGTCTATGATTTTATGTAAATCATAAGGCTACAATAAAGTCCAATGTTCCACAGAAATAAAACAGCATTGAAAAACTGGAGACAGGACAAGAGAAGTTATGACAATAGTATTGTGAAGGCTGGAAAACGAACCGCCGGTAAATATAAATTCTGATTGCCTTCCTTTCAAGTGAAGGGGGCCAACCCTTCGAGTTGATGAATCATTTGAAATTCCAGCAAATATACCATTTGCCGTCGACCTAGACGATTATCCCATGCATTCCAAACAAGACTCAAAAATGGTGCGTCTTCAGAACAGCTCGGTTGGTATACTACTAGTAAATATAAACACACCTGATAATAAATATATTCTAGCAGCGGTTCAAAGCAGGTGGAAAACGGAAGTATGGTTTAATTGCAGCTATGTGAGTTTGAACACCTGTTACCGCAGCCACTTATTAGCGTTATGTTATAAAATGAGAGAGACTTTGAATGAACCTTGAATTACAGAAACATCGATCGAAAAGTTGAGGAACTATTCGAATCATTGAGCCAACTGCAAATAGTTTATCATTCAGGAACACCGAGAACTGAACAGAAGCTCTTTGAAACAGAAATCAGGAAGGTAGGTTCCAAAAACAAATCTGTTGTCCTCCTGTGTTTTCCGTTACTTTATTTAGATAAAAATAAGGTCTTACAATCAAACGGTCCGACCTTTACAGATCACAGATTTCCAAGATCAAGTTCAGCGTCTGAAGCATTACAACGACGTTACGGTGACTTCACCCTAGCAAACCACACCATACTACCCCATTGGCGATGCAAACGCCAACCGTCGCTCATAATTTGATTCAAAGGCATTATTTCTCTGTATCATTACGGTTCAAGGAACAAAGGGTACGGTTATTACTTTTCAAATCGCAAATTCTCATATCGCATGTACTGACCAATGATCGAATATATTGATATGGATGATTGTGGAATGCTAATATTATTAAAATCGGTTTAGGATGACAAAGCCAATGAATGCTGATATTAATACAATCGGTTTAGGATGACCAAGCCAATGAATGATTTCGTCTGGTGAATAAACATTTCAATGCATTTTGTATGGAAAATTGTATTACTTCTCTGGTAATTCGTAAACTATGTAGTATTGATCTACATCGAGATGGAGGTTTTTTTTTTCTTTTTTTTTTTTGGACATAAAATACTATTAGCGCTGATGTAGAGGATTTATTGATTTTTGTACAAAACTACAAACTACATTGTGGCGTGTGGAGTTCAAAGTTGTCATCGGTTACAAAAAAACAAATCAGAACTGTTGTAAAGCACACGTGAAATTATAAAATATTAGAGTTGGTCAAGGAGTACCAATCGTTCACTTTGTTGCTGTTGTTAACAATATTTGACGGATTCCAAAAACGTCTCATTCACTCAATTAGTACATTAGTCGATATGATTCACGTAAAACGTCGAAAATATTCACTTAGAGTACACAGAAATCGGTCTATCCGCCAAGAATTTACCCCAATATTTTTTGTCGGTTCATTAGTAATATGATGGCAATACGGTCAGACTTCTGAGTACTAATCATGAATTATAGTTAGATTATTGATTGTTATATTCCCTTAAGTTCAAAGAAAAGTTGGAACGCCTCTTGGTATTATTTATTAGATACAAGTCTAATCTTTCGTAGTTTATCAGTGAGATTCTGTGCAAATTTCTTTTTCCCCTTCTTCCAAAGTTAACAGCGATGAGTTTTTATTTGACAGAACAATGTTTATACTTGAAATAGTGGTGTTGTGAAATGGCTTGTTTTTCGTGAGGTTCCTTACTTATTCGCTTCATCATACTCACCATTTTCTTATTCCGGGCTTGGAATATTTATCTCCAAACAGGAGATATGTAAAAAAATCTTATTCATGCATTCGACAGTTTGAGCCCACCGTTAAAAACTCCGGCACATTACGATTGCTAACGATTCCTCTTCTTGCGCCGTTTGTTGGTCGACGAAACCGAGCTTAGCGTAAAACTCGTGGGCTTCGGTATCCAATTTGGGTACCGTTGTATGCACACCAAACGAGCCTAAAAGAAAATGCCATTTTAGTGGAAAACCAAAGATAGAAAATTTATTTTTTTATCACATTTCCATTTGCTTACTACTCACAACTCACCATTAGCTCTGAGGGCAGCTAAAACACAAGTTACGAGCCTCTTAGCAACAGATTGATCCGTCACGGTAGGCAGTATTGAACACAATAGTTTAGAAGGATATTGTTTGGATAATTCCTCCGCAACATCAGGGGTGAACGAATGAAAATATCGTATGGCCTCCTAAGAATTATCCAATATCAAATAATGGAATCGATCCTTGAGAACGATAGAATGTTATTCACTACCTGGGCATCTCTTGGCAAATTATTTATACTGTCGTCTAGGGGATATTTAGCCTGAAGTTCTGGGATCCAAGAGATAGCCATCTTTTGCTCGAAGGTTTTGACATTCAAGGCAGCTACGGCATAGCCGACGATTTCTTCTTCATCTTCTACAACCATGCATAGTTCTGGACTCAGGGTCAGGTAGCCTCCGACCAATCTACAGAAGGAGTAAAAAAGTGGATCGGTGTTGACTCGGTGAAAATCAAGACGACTGTTTACGTTACCTGTCAATCTCTGCGGAAGTAGATTTCGATGTTCGGTTGCAAATCGACCGAACAGCTTCTTCGTCACTCAACAGATATGGTCTGATCGTATATATTTTACTGCAAGGGATTTCTGGTGCTTTGTAAACAAACAAATCATTTCCACTATCTACTGGAATTAATCTCTGAAAAATAAATACGTGAACATTAAGCAGATCTCAAAACTAATGGTCTCAAGAAATTGATCTACATGGATCCATCTATAAATCGCAATATTTGACAAACCTGTAAATCCGCAGTGAGTCCACCTCTAAATACCCATGGCTCTTGATCACCACTCATAAATGTTTCTTTCCACCCATTAGAGAACCCTGATCGATTAAGAATCTATCAGAAGATGACGATGATAGGAATAATCTAGATTTATGTACATCTAATTCATTCAAGATTTACTTCGATTGCCTTTGTTGCATTGGTCCCAATATTACTTAATATACGCGCAAATGTGAAAGCGAGCGATGTAACATTTTTACTTCGTATCTTCCTCATGCTCGTTCGATATCTCTGATTGTAAGTAAACCAAGTAGATTGGAGTATTCGAAGTATGGAGTAGATCTCCGTAAATTAATTTATACAGTTTTTGCTTTTGTTGTTTGGGTACAAAAATATCTGAACGATTAGGAGAACGTTGTAAAAATTGTACTCACTCGAGAAAATTTCTGGATACAACATTTCGAAACACATTGAAACTCAGTGCTATGACTGGAGTTATGGAAATTAGTTGCTGTCAAATGAGTTTTGTGACAAAAATAATTCCGAGTCACATTTTATAACAAATGAAATGTCATCTCAATATTTGTTGCAAACAGACGCGCTTCATGAACTCTTGATTCAAAGGTAAAATCAATGTTAGATTTTGTAAAGCTGATAATAAAACACTTTACCAAAGTGCGCCTGAAAAGTGAATAAATTAATTGTTATTCCTGAAAACAAATTGTTCATCTGAAAGTTAAATAAAATAAATTAGTGTTCACAAATTGCTAATGAAAACTAAATATCATTCGCAACGCTAAAAAATGTTTGTCTTTTTTTCATCAATAGAAACTTATATATTACAAAAATATTAGATAATAAAACCAATACGGATCATAATTCTGAAAGTATGATTAGTATGTGTCGGGTGATTGCATTACAATTGATATGTACTTTATTTTTTGTTTTCTACGTATTTATCAAGAGTTCATGAGAGTTCAATAAATCTATAGAGAGTAATTTCACTGAAAATAGCAGTTGCATTTTTTGAAAATTCTTCATTCACTCGGTTCAATCCGTCGATGAAACTTATATCTGTTTGATTATCCGGTATTCAAGTGCCATTGTAACCAGAATTATTGGTTCACGAATCATACTCAAAGTTCGAATGACGCAACAAGGGAGGTAATTTATTTCGATTTCTGAATTCTATGTGCCATATTTATGCACGTACGATACAACGTTGTCACAGGCATGGGAGAAAGGCGCTATAAATCTTCACCGAGCATGTCGTATAAAATCTCCAAGAATCAGTTTGCGCCCGTTGCTTTTAATTTAATAATTTTCATCTATACACAAAGCTCCCAACGCAATCTAATTTGAGTAAAAAATGATCAACCAGATACATAAATGAAACAGGATCCTAATATTTTTATCCATTACGTGTAACCTTTACAGGAATTGTATTAGGAGCAATGGTAGTCGCGCGCTATATTTTGTGTTAGTAAGAAAAACAGGTAATTGGCATACATGTGTAGCTTCCCTGGGTGAAGGTGGTCATCGTTGTCGGGAATCTGCCAAACGCTGTGTAACAAGACAAAAATGAATAAATAAATAAACCATGTTAGTGAGTATTAGAAATATATTCATATAAGTCCTAAAATTCGATTACCTGAAGAGAGAGCATTTTCAATTGTTCATATCATCTACAATGTTCAATCATATTGGTTACACACATGTATGTATTGTGCTTAGAAGGACAACAAGGAAACGAATAAGCATGTTGCATTGAATATTGAATGTAAAAAGAATCACAAAATGTAAATGAAAAGTCTTTCTCCTCCTAGGTACCTGATGAGTATCAGAAGTCGATTCCCACATTTGTCCATATCTTTTGGAATAACAATTATTAGACGAGTAATATGTTATTTGTTGAACCTCATAAGATATATGCTGTTGGTAAATTCCTTGTCGGATAAGAGAAAAATCCTCATCCATTGGTTTCTCAAAATAATTTATCTGCAAAGTCTGCACAGACGGGCTGCTTGTCACATGATTTATGAAAATCTAAACTTCACGCGCTATTAGCCATAGGTTGATTCATAAAATGTTCACTCTCTTTGGACTTCAACATTTGATTGAATATAATGCGACATATGTGAGTCGAACATGATGAGAATTATATATCAATTGACAAAATTCCTCACTCTACGACTGCTACGTCTAAAATTACGTAAAATAGCGCGCTGAACCGTCACAAATAATATAACGCATCATTTGTTTCAATATCAACTTTATAACGCTGATATAAAATTGTATTTGCAGCCACTTCTAGGGCGCAGAAGCAGCCACAATTATGCGACCATCGCATTTAAAAAAAAAAAAAAAAAAAAAAAAAACAGCCTTTTCAAAATTTTGGTTTTTCAATTATATAACGCTCGGCTTAGAATAACCGACACCTTGATCGGCCTATTTATAGCCTGTGCGAATTATTGTATGTATATAAATTTCAAATGATAGTTTAAAAATCTTTTCGAAAAGATTTTTGCGCAAACTTGAAGCGTTTGTTGCAAAAGGATTACATTGCTACATTATTATAATTACGAATACATTTACGTTCGTCTTATGATCGGTCTGCCGCACTGCTGTGGCTAAAGAATTCGCCATATGCAATTGAATTTGTCAGCTGGTCATAGACCTGATGTTGTCACAACGATAATATTTTATTGTGATTTGTTCTATTGGCATTAGCGACAATAAATTGGGATATTATTATCATTCTGGTATAAATCGACAAATGATTGTGAAGAGCAACATGATGATGTTCATTATGAAACGAAAATAAAGGGTTGTTTTCCAAATGAAATAATTACATTTCACTTACCAGACTGATGATAGTATTTTCTTTTGAAATAAAGGCACATGTAATGAATTGGAGAGTTTCGATGTATAGATTTAACAACAGTAGTCATCTGTGGCTCAACAAATAGTTGTGGAATTTCGAGTTTCCCTTTCAAGACAATAATCCGACGCTCCGGTATAACATAATCTCGAACGGCGAATTTGTGCCAACCATAAAACATTTGCCACTTTGCCTAGTTATTCTAACAATTGTCATGCGGAGGGAAATCCTTGTAAAACTAGCTAGAGGCTAATGAATTTGGACGAACTTTGATGTCACAAGTGAAATTTCAGAATGGTGCAATGTGTTTTCTTCGAATGTAAAATGTAATAAAATATGAGCACGTGAATCTAAACTTTTTTCTTTCACAGATACATCAGAAGCAGGAAATTAACACAATGCTTTATTCTTATAGAAATTTTTTGGGGGAAAAATAATTTCGATCATCAGGTTTTTGTTTCGTACTCACCAAGCCATTTTATGTAACTGTTTAAGAGCGAAACGACTCCTCTCATATCCCAGACATACGCATAGAGGTCATACAATAGCTCTCGATTGTTGCAATAGGTTAATCGTTGAAATAATCTATTAACAGCTGCGCACATGTCATTCATTTTGGCTGCCCGAGAGTGCCATTCTGTGATCTGTCAATAAAAATCAATATGAATTTTGAAACTGTTCACCACTTGCGGCATTTTCAGTTCACTCACGTCAGCGTTGTTGCGTTCGTTTTCGTTTTTCAAGTGTTTCATAACAATCTGTGCGTTGCTTTTTAGCCAATTGAATTCCTGAAGAAGTTGAATTCCCTGCCCACCATGTTCAAATGGTAAATAAAAAAGATCACAAAGGAGCGACAAATCTTCCTGGGTGAGCTGCTTTTCCACATCAATCGGGACCGATTCTTGGGATTCGGATTCTTCGTGATTTTCATTTTCAGTTTCAACCATCATTTGTGTGCCATTTATAGTCGGTGAAGTGGCTTCCAATTCAACTTGCATACTTCCGGAAGCCCCACTGCATGTCTGAGGATGAATATCACGCGTCTAGATATTTATGGAACGAGTTTTTGTCATTTTCTACACAACTTAGACTTACCGAAGTATTTTCTACCATCGCATCGTCATCTGCTGAACTCTTTGCTATATGAGCGGGTGAGTTTCCGGGTGTGGTGTTACAGTCCATAGGCTCAGTGAGTGGTGAAATACTAGGAATGGCCTCACTTCTAGGGTTCGGTACAACGGCTGTCATAATTGGTTCACTGACAACTTTATTATCAGAAATTAAAGAGTTCATAACAGGTCCGCAAGCAGGTTGCAAGAAATTTTCATTGCCAGTGACAGTAGAACAGACTTCTGCCAATGCCTGAAGATGATTTGAATTGGTTACAGCTGGCGTCGACACTGATACCGTTGTCGATGTTGTCGACGTAATACTCATGCACGTATTCACTGAAGGAATTATGGGCACTGGGATAGTCGGCGCCACGCAAGGCTGAGGTTTTACAATTACACCCCAAGCTGCACGTTTTTTACTGAATTCGACGAGCCAATCGTTGATCGCATTTTTTAAAGCATGTCGAGGATGATACATATTTGGGCAAAGATTAGATGGCACATCTTCACCAACTACACCATCCTCCGTTTCAGTTTCCAATTTAATATCAGCTGATACCGTGTCATCTAGCAAAGACGTAAATGATTTTTTTTTTCAATAAAATTGCGCGGATTGAATCGCTGTGTAAATATTTTCACTTACTGAGACTGAGATCTCTCTTGCCATCAACGTTGCATCGGCTCCATTGCGCCAACGTATGGATTGCCACAAAGTTAGCACCATATTCACAGTTTGGATTTGTGAGAACTCCTCTCAATTTTGGAATGAGATCGGGAGATCGCCCGGAATACGGACCGAGAAAGACTCGTTTTTGATCATAATCATTGGCATGAAGGTTGTCCCAGATAACAGGCGGCCTTCGAAGGACTTCGGTAATTTCTTCGATAGATTCTACAGTTAAAAGACGGGAAATCACCTTTGGTCCGGTCCACATTATGTCAATTTCTTGGGCCAACTTGCTACCTAATGTATTTAGGTATTCTGAACTAGGAACATTTGGCATTGCACGTGTCGCACAGTATTGCGTGGGACAAAGCAAGAAACGGGGTTGTCCCAAATGTTGGAAAATATCATTTGTGACGGAAACCTGAAACAGAGAGTAAAAAGAAAAGGTAATATAACATCCATTTATGACAAATGGAGAATGCCAAACTTACTTGTGCGTGGGCAAAAGACTGAAATACTTCCTTATCAGCTTCGCTCATTTCTGGCTCAATATCGTCAAACAATAAAGCAAATGCAACGCAACCAAATTGACTGACTTGCTCTAGCTTTCTTTTCAGTGCTGTCACCTCCTTAACACTGGAATAGGTGATATCTAGACCAGGTGACAGTGCATAGTAAAAAATAATTCCACATTCCTTAGCTGCCGTTATGAGACCAGTTAGATGTTCAGCTTCCTCAACGGTGTACAAGTCTCGCCAATAAGCACGATGCTTGTAATCATCTTTTGGGGCGTACAGGTACGAGTCCATTCCCCATTTCTTCATCCTGAATAAACAGAAAGATAATGTGAGGAACAGTCACTGACTATATTGTCGAATTAATGAACGTCCTTACTTTTGAAACAAATCTTTTCTCTGCTCTGTTGTCCATGGCCGCCCATAAAATCCTGTAATAGCGATTAGAATGCCGATGTAATTTCAGAGTTCAGTGGCAGGGTGAAAGTTCTGGCAATGACACGACTGTGCCAGGTTTACTTCAGTTTAATCAAATATATGAAGTTTCGGGATATCAATGGGATGATACCAACCCGAATTTATTTTCAAAACATCTGACACCTGACTAGCCGGTTACAATGACGAATGATTGATTAAATACCTTCCACAACGCCGCATAGAAAATTTCCAGTTTTGGCGTTTAAATTATCACTGGTTCCATTCGTAGCCGCCATTATTGTTGGTCAGGTATTTATTTTTTTTCGAAATCCACGAACCTCACGGTGCACGATACCCAAAGTTTAAACAAAAGCTATTTAACGAGAGAATTCGGCATTTGTTAATATCGAACAAGAACTAATCACGATTTTACGTTCGATCACGTTGATATGCTTATTTTTCAGACATCCCCATATACGGCGAGTCGGGGAACTTAGAAAAATTAGAACATGTTTAAAATTCTGTACTGCTCACCGACTCAAGGAGCGCTTATGGTTCATACACAAGAGGCGAGCGTTTACCCATTGGTTCGAAATGGATCCGAAGCGGTCCAACAGTAAAAACTGGTGAAGACCGAGTACAAAAGAGTTTTACAAACTTTTTATAAGTTGGACAAAGGATGTGGTGAATACCTCTTTAAAGTCAAAGCCAGTCTCGGAGGCCTAGCAATGGAACGTTCGTGTGAATTCAGATTCTCTTTGGTATGAATTTGTGGATATGTCGCACAAGCAGATGTGAACGAGCGTCAACGTCGACGCCCAATGTAGACCGAGCTTTAGATTCTCAGCTTTCCGGTAGCTTGACGGTCTCTTTTCCTGCGAACTCGAAAAAAAAAATTCACATTCTCATACGCACGTGTGATTGATCATAGAACCCTAGAAACATCACTGGATAGCACTTATTTGAGAACATTGTGGATGTTATAATAAAAAATGGGGAAAATAAAACCAAGATTGGGCAGTCGTAAGAAAGCTAAGAGGTGGGCCAAAGGACAAAGCTCGAGTTCTAATCCTGAAGCAAAAAAATACAGAGAACAGGCTCGGACCAGATTCTTTCAAGAAAACTCTGGTGGGTTTTCTGGCATAATCTATTCATAATATTTCAAATTGACATTCAAATACATCAAATATTTCTATCAAAGCCTCCAGTGGACTGACGTTAGATGCCCTCCGCAAACATGACGTGATGCAAGGAGCACAATCAGATGCACAAATAGTTGGAATCGACGATGATGGTATATCTCAAGAAACAACCACCTTTAAAACCATTAACACATTTGCCAGTGATTGGAGTAGTTGTTCAAATATTTCCTTCAGCAGGTAAGCTGAGCTTGTTGATATTGATTTACCAATATAATGCAACGTATTGCGTTAGCTAATCAATTGATAAACTTCTAGACACTGAATCGTTGAACATTTTATACAGATCATAATTTACAGATTCTTGAATAGATTTCAAGTATGTTCAGCTGTGCACAAAGAAATGTTGGCAGTTTTAGCTGCAGTTACAGAGGTTATTAAACAAAACGGGGGCACAGAATCATCCACTGAATACTATGCAGCTCTGGTAATGGGCAATATAATTTTCATAGCTATAATCATTTATATTATAGGTCTCGTTTACCAACAGTATGGCCATTTTACAGATGACAACACTTGAAGCGGCAGAGACTGAGGAGTCTACAGCAGCTGTTATTTCACTTTTAGGAATGGGACTTAAAAATGTACCTATCAATGTGCTCAGACTGCAGTTCAGCCAAGCTAGTCAAACCATTCTCCAAGTGATGACCAGATTTGCTACTAGTGAAAATTTCCTCATTCTGCGAACCGTATGTTTGGGTTGTTTAAAACAATCTTACCAGTAACACCAGGTGTGACAATATTGCAAATCTTTTTACAGTGCATTGGGTGCCTTTCTGTACTATTGAGATTTCAAGAAGCAGCTGTATGGTTAAACTCATCCACAACTAGGGTACTGGATGCCATACTAACTTTCACTGTACACGCAAAGCCAAAAGTTCGAAAGGCGGCTCAACATGCGATATGTTCTATACTGAAAGGTGATAATAGAGGAAAAGCATTTATAATTTTTCCCCATGACTGTCGGCTATTTTTAACAATATTCTTCCAATTTCTAGGAAGTGAAGTAATGAAAAGTGAAAATCCGCCTCTGTATCACCCCGCCGCGCATCAAGTAGCAAAACATTGTCTTACCCAACTAGAGATGGCAGGGCAGCCTGGGGGAACCACAACTACGCTACACATTCTCACCATGTTGAAAGAAATCCTGCATCATCTTACTAAATCTAATGTCAAGGTAGATGATCCGCCTTTTCTATATGATATACCTATAAGAAAGTAATTCTAAATTTGGACAGAGTATTCTTCATTGCAGAGTATTTGTGAAGGATTGCTGAAAATAATGACATTGAATAACGTTCTGGTAACATCGTGCTGCCTGCAAACGTTTCACAGTCTGTTTATTTCAAGACCTCCGGAAATAGTTTTGCCCTCCACTTTGAACGCACAGATAATTAATGCACTCTACGATTATCAACCAGCGCCAAGTGACACCCAACCAACTTTAGCTTGGCTAGCAGTTATGCAAGAGGCACATTGTAATCTTGTTGCGTAAGTAATTATACATCGACTTCTACTTAACATTAATCAAATCACCTGAAAATGTAATCGAGCATATTTTTCTCTGAGCAGAAATTCCTTGCCTCTATGCGCGGCAAACTTACCTCGAATCTTGGAAAAGTGTACAGATCTATGGTTGTCTGAAAAGAATGAGATAATAACAAGTGCATCACATACCATCAAAACACTTCTGTTATCGTGCACCGCCCCTCTGTGCATAACAGAACAGGATGGGAAGAAGTAAGTACCACATCTAAGTGATTGGAGTAAATTCTGACAATTATCCTTGCACAGGTACAGAGCTACAATAACAAAGATAATTCAGCTGATTCAACAAGGTATAAAATACCAATATCACTCTGCTTGGCACCACGTTCTCCACTTACTGGCGGTTATTTTCCAGGTAACGTACTCGCAATCATAAATTGAATCTGGATTCCTTAAAATTTTTTTCTTGCCTGAGCAGGTAGCTGGCCAAACATGCAAGGATCAATTATTAGTAATTTTAGTAGAATTAGCAGAACTCAGGGATTCGTATAAATTCGCATATAACTCTGAAGTAGAGTTTGCCGTTGGATCAGCAATTAAATCAATGGGCCCGGAAATTGTTCTGAACGCAATTCCATTACAGGTGAGTTTTGGATGTGAATTGGATTTTGAATTTAGTGATGACTCACTACGTTAAACACATGATTTTCATGTATTTGCAGACATTTGATGAAAGCATAGATTTAAACAGAAGTTGGCTCTTACCTACGTTAAAAGAAAATGTCAGTCAAGCTCCGCTTGCCTACTTTATTAAATCACTACTCCCGCTGGCTAACCTTTGCGAGTGAGCATTTATATTCAAATTCTATGGTAACATTATGTCTGTTTCTGAAATACTAATAAATTTCGATCGTACTTACAGGCGAAAATCTGCTGCTCAAAAGGCCCAGAATAACGAGAGTCGTTCGCATACTTACGAACTGCTCACATCACAGATTTGGTCTCTACTCCCGAATTTCTGTAATAATCCGGATGATATCAGAGATAGTTTCAAGGTGAAATAGTTTGACTCAGTATTAGTTGGAACATGATTTTTGGTGTTTAATTTCGTCATTGTTCTCCATAGAATATTGCCAGGATTTTGGGTACAGCTATAAGCGAAAGAAAAGACCTGAGATTATCCGTCATGGCTTCGATAAGGAAACTTATCGCAAGAGCAACCGAGGATAATAATTTAGAAGATATTGCGGAATTGTCAAAGTTTGCTAAAAACTTTCTTCCCTTATTGTTCAATCTTTATACAATAAAGCCTAATGGTTCCGATGAAGAAGGACAACGCCTTGCAGCCTTAGAAACCATCAAGGTTGGTACGCTTCTAGTTTTTGTACACGATGCCATATGTTGGGATAAATTTTTCCACTCAAAGTGTTCTATTATAGACTTACTTAACTATAAGTAATAAGGAGCTGATAGCTGAGCTTTTTGATCGTGCTCTGGAAAGACTGCAAGCTAGCGACATTGACACTTTTATGAAAGAAAGTATCTTGGATTTGATCAGGGTTGTGGCTTGTCATACAGATGGTGAGAGGCTTCTTGCTCTCTACAAACAATGTGTCCCGTCATTGTCGGATAGTAGAAATTCAAAAGAACAGAAAAAAGCATACAGGTCGGCTATCTATTCCACACTATTATTCTACACCAACATTCCATAATAAGTAACTCTGAGTTCTGAACCTCTATCTCTCACAGATTTTTAGAAGACGTATGCGGTAGTGAAAAGGAAGCCTGCATAGAATTCGTCCTACAAAATAGACATGCTATTCAAAAATTGTTGCTGAAATCTTTGTCTTCTACCGCCGCTAGCAGCAAAGGGGTTTGTATATTATTCATCACCTTCTGGCAAAGAGCATTAATATAATTCAACTCTATTTTTAATGATGTAGGCTCGTTTACGGTGTTTGGAGCATCTAGTAAAGTCCCAACCACAGCTGGATCAGACAAAGCTTTTGAAATCGATAGTTTCAGAAGCGGTTTTGTGCATAAAAGAAGTCAATGAGAAATGTCGGGCCTCTGCGTATCAATTACTCAATACAATAGCAGAGCAGCTCATCGATAATGCGCAGAGTATGGAAAACTACATTGAAATCTTGATAGCAGGTCTTGCCGGGGCTCCGTCACTTTGCAGCGCCACTTTACTAGCACTTGCTTCTATTACGTTCAATTATAACGGTAAGATTTACAATCGCGTCAATTCAGTAAACGTCGAATTACAAATCTGTATCGAATGACAACCGACACAATTTTCCAACAGGTTCATTAGGATTAGATACGGTGAAACAAGTTATAGTACACGCTTGTGTACTAGTGACTTCTCCAACTCGAGAGATAACTTTATCGGCAATTTCTTACATCAAAGTTTACCTCTCCGTTATGCCCTCTCTAGTTGTAGCCCCTATGTTGCCGACTGTCGTAAGTAATTGGGAGATATCGAAATAAATTCTTTCAAACAGTTGTACTGGAATTGCGCTCTGATTTCAGGTAAAGGCTCTATGTGACATGACTGATGATTGTAAGAGACATTTTCGTCAAAAAGTCAGGGATCTGCTTGTGAAACTAGTGAGGAAATATGGTGCTGATCTGATAACAGGATTGGTACCCTCGTCGGATGAAATCATGCACAAAAGATTGAGAAATATTAAAAAAATACAAGTGAGAAAGCAAAAAATGAAAGACCAGAAGAAACTCGACGATTCAAATAAGCGTGGTTGGGATGACGAAGAGTTCAGCGTCAAAGCTAGACCAAAAACGTAAGTTATAATTCATCACGTGAATCTCATAAAATTTTCTACAACCTATGAAACGAGATTTTTTTATCTCATTCTAGCATGGAAGAAATATTGGCAGAAAGCGACGACGAATTTGATGAAATGGAAACTGACGACGTAACTGCTCGAGGCCAGAAGAACAAGAAAAAAAGAAAGGCTTGGATTCGCGAAGACGTGGAAAATATTGTTGACTTTGTTGATGCTGCTGCTGCTAAGAATATCACAGGTAGCTGTTATTATTTTCATACCGTTCTAATCATGCGTGATTTATATCATCGATCGTAAAAAATAATTAAAAAAAAAATAAAAATAAATTACCTACAAATGTCTCATTAGCAACACAGCCTGGGGCTTCTACCGCAACTTTACCAAAGGTAAAGAATACAGACGGTGGGTTCAAAATAGCGAGAGATGGGCGATTGATCATCAAAGACGACAACAGCGACAGTGACATCGGAAGAGTGCCTAAAAAGTTTTCCTCTCCTGGAAGTGCTTCGGAGAACGAGACCGGTAAAGATTATATATAGAACCTGAGGGCACATTCAAAAGCGATGTCATTCAATTTCAAGGTCTACAAATGTTTTTCTAGATGACGAAGACAAAACATCTGTAGTATCGGTGTCAATGACCGGTCGTAAACGAAAACTCAGCGGAAATGCAGATGCCACGAGTGCACACTCCAGTCGTCCTGCGAACAAGTATCAAGGTATTACCTGCAAAAGTTTATTTCATCAATTGCTAGCCACCCTCGTATCGTAGCTGCAAGAAGTACGAACTCGAATTTTATTCTACAGCTGGTGGATTAGGAATTCATCGACGAATTGTAAAGACCAATCTCGGTAGTGAATATTCGGCTAAGAAAGCAAAAGGAGATATAAAAAAGAAAGAAAAACCAGATCCATATGCTTACGTGCCTTTGACGCGAGCTGCCTTAAATAAACGGTCGGTATAATGTTGACACTATTTTGAGTTTGAATGGTGTAGTGTATGTAATCGACAAATGGGAAGGTTTCACAAGAGTATTTACATTGTACAGGAAGAAGACCAAAATGGCAGGAAAATTCAAAAACATTGTATCTGGTGCTAAAAAAGGCACAAAGATTGGTAAGAAAAACAGAGATAGGCCCAAGAGAGATCGTAATCAAAGTTAGATAGACGATTACCAACCGTGATAACGAAAAGGAATTTCGCTTGGGAAGTAAAATTGACAAAACTACTTCATAACCGGTGTTCGTAAATCAATATATTTAAATTTCGAATTGTTATCAAAACGTTGTACTATTTCAAAACTAAGTCTATGATTATACCGATCATTGATAACTAATATCATCACGTATATTCCGAATACAAGCCCTTTCGGCAGCCTATTGAAGCTGAACGATACCTCCACTATTTTGAAAAAAGATTACCAAATCTTTTGAAAATAGTATTGTCGTACAATAACATACACCCGTTTGCCAAACAATAGAAGTCATGTCATTACAATAATTACATGCAGCGTTTTGATTGTAAATGATTACTTGGAGTTCAATATCATAAAATTCTAACAGTAAATAAATAATAATGTTATAATTGATAATTGTAGCAGTCACAAATATATTCATCAATCATCTAACTCAATTTCTACACCACACACCAGACATTTCAGAGGTCTTTCACAGGTCAAACATCTATTGCAGAGATTATGATCACAGTATATTGATCCCAATTTGTTTACTCTCCTAATGCGAGTTTGACAAATTTCGCACCTCTGAATTACCGCTTTGTCAGTTTTTTTTTCGAATTCGGTAAGCTTTGCTTGACCTCTGTAACCTGGATATTTTTTAACGACCATCGATGATTCTACCGTTGAATCCTCTGATGTTCTCGCATTCAACGACAATTTATGTTTTCTATCTAACTGTTGTTGCAAGTAAATCTGATTTCTTTTAAATTTTTCTGACATTTTGTCCTTGCCTGAGGAGTTACCGCGACTCACCGCTGCTTTCGGATAAACGTTCTCTTTTCCAGTTTTTACAGTTTTTCTAGTCGCAATATTCTGTTTCGTTGACAAAGGAATCTTCTCTTCCATCGTTACGGTGATTATGGGGTTGTCAAAAGAATCGTAACGGCAGTCTTCTCCATTCATCTGCTTCGCCGTTGGAAATGGTACATGCTTCGCTCGAGGAGCCCAAACTGAAAGACGGACGTGATGGTAAACAAGATATATCAGAAATTATAAAACATAGCCAAAGGTGGAAAAACAATTGTCACCTCCAGGAACAGGGACGCGTTGATTTCGTTGATGAGTGACGCTGGCAACAGTTTCCAACATATTAGCAAGTGTTGCACATCTTCGTACAAGTGGCATTGCACCATTGATATGTCGTTCGATATTATCATAGATCTCTTGCGATTTTTCTTCTTTCGTGACAGCTTGCGAAAACCAATTCGCAGGTGGTACAGGAATTCCACGATCACGCAAAAAATCTACAGCCCTTGACGCATCTCTTGAAATTGGGATTCCTCCGATTGTAGCTTGGATACCAGCTCCGATTAGACTACCCACAATTCCATTGAACAGCCCAGCCATATCTCCAAATTATAATGCTCCAAAAGTTATATTTTCGTGTATCCGTGCGACGTTCAGCGTTGTATAAAGCTAACGATCAGTTCCAGGCTCTATGATCAACACAAATTGTCCGACTGACGATTCGACTCTGGGCAAACATACGACTGAAGATTATGATTGTTTACGTCTTCAGAAACGACACGGGTTAAGGGGAGAAAAAAGAACCGCTTACTAATCTAAATAGACAAAAAAGACGATGGGTTTCAAGAAACAATTCAGGAAATAGAGGCCAGAAATTGAATAGTTATACTATATTTCATTATTCATAATCATTGTGGTCTTTGACAATTAGATCAAAACAAAGAAACTAAGAATTAGAACCTCTGTCTAGAGTCCTAGAAATCAAGTCAAACCTCTTTTAAATATCACAACATGAACATGATATAACATAATAAGTACAAGCATGACAAGAGTTCATAAATAAAAAGTCTGTTTTCCGATAAACGTTACGGTTGTCTGACGAATTAATTGAATTAACTTAAGACTTCAGGAGAATTTGGGGAACTACTCGGGCCTGCGATGACTTTGTGAGCCATGAGAGAATTACATTTATTTATACAAAATTATTCGGTGCGATTTATCGGCTGCGATAGATGATTTAAAAAATAGCTAAGACCTGGCACTCTTACATTTAATTTGGACATGAAATTGATACGTATGAGCGAGGATAATTCGCAAAACTAGTTATCTGCCTGCCTGATAGCCTGGGTAGAGTGATAACAGAGTAGATGTTAACGCGTCATTCTCAAGCATGCGATAATTCTTTTCTAGAGCGTATCGACACGATGGACAGGAATAAACCCCAGCGGAGAAACTACGTTTCAGGCAACTGAGGCAGATGTTATGACCACAGGGTGTCGTCACCGGGCGGTAGACAATTTCTTGGCAACATACGCATGTGAATCTGTAAGAAATAATAGCTGTTTACGTACTAGAATATAACCGAATTGAGAAACCAAAATCTACAGTAATGGTGAATTTCGAGTCACGGATAAGTAAAGTTCCCTTCAACTAATAGCTCGTAAATACCTCTCGGAAACCTGTGCCAGGAACCGCGCTTTTCCTTCGGGCAAAGCAATCCTGCAGTCATCCCACAATTTAACGTTTGCCGTGTCCTTTTTTATGAGGTCAGATACCTCTTTCTCCAACTTGTAACCTTCGGTCTTCCGTCGCTTCGCCGGTGGGCTCTTGTCGTCCGTTGCTCCGAATACACCACGCTTGCTTCGTTTGTTACCGTTTTGTTTCTCTGCTTCGAGATAACCGTCTGGATAAATCATTTCCAATCCTAAGGATTCCAAACGGAGTTTGCCTTGTTCTGTCCAAGGTGCGGGAGCTGGATCATCTCTCCGCAAAACGTATCGCCAGACACTAAATCCACTCTTCCCTTTCTGAGGATAGTATTTGACAACCTTATAGAGCCCATCGTATCTAGAAAACAAAACGGAAGATTCTTCAACGATTTTCATCTTTGTCCGAACGACTGAATCTCACTGGTTATTTCGTACCTGTTGCCATCCGCTGGTGCATATTTGCTATGTTTTGCAAGTTTATAATTGCGTACCACTCGAACTGGAATACCACCTTTCCAGTCTCTTGCTTCGCCACCGTCTACGTCATTTAATTTGGCATTGCAATTCAAAGCCAATGCCTTGTTCATCCTTGTCAATTCCTGATCACAGCTCTGCTCAGCAGTTCGCTTATTACCTGTGGAAATATATCGACAACTATTACAATAGGATAGGCTAAAAATATTTACGTTGTATCAAATCTTGAATGGCAACACAAGGCCATTGCAAAAAATTTTCCAGTCAATCGAAAAATGTCGGAATATCCCGATGTATTAGTAAAAGATGACATACCTGAGAGATCTCTGCCTCCTGAACCTGTGTAAAGAAATTCATCTCCGTTGTCAATATCATCTTCGTAGCCACCGGAAAGAACAAGTGAGTAAGCACAGTCGGTCTCTCGTCCATGAATTCCAGCTACATGGGGCCTGTGAACGCCTACTTCGGAGACCTGATGGTGAAAAGGTTATGGGCAATGTTACGATAGGCCTAACATTTTTCATGCGGCATACCTGTGATCATTTTAGATTGCGGATGGCAGGAAGATAGTTACCTGTACACGAAATTTCCAACAAGTACCAACTTCTACGCCAGGAATGGGACCTCGGTGGTTGGGAGGCACCAGCGTGCAATCTTTTGTTTTACCGACGCAAGCCATTCCCTTTCCCCAGTCGCGTTTGCTATCCTGCTCAGCACCTACTGCTTTTGACTTTTTTTTGCTCTGCTTCAATTTATCTCCGACCTGAAGAAAGCGAAAAATGTAACAAAACGCGCTAAAAACGGGAAATTCGATTGGAAATCCTAACAGAGGTATCAATGTTCAAGCTCACCTTTACAATTTCAGACTCATCATTCTTACACTCCGGACAATACCATTCATCCTCAGTGGGTAGACTCGTGAGAGGGGGGTCTAAGCAGCGTATGTGATAGGCATGGTCACATTCATCGCACAGTAAAAGCAAATGGTCATCTTCTTTACCCGAGCAAACGCGGCAGCCACATTCTCTACAGTTTGTATTGGGATTGTCCAAACAAGTGGAGCAGTAAGCTGGGACTCTCCTCCTCGCACCTCCGTTTGTCATCTCTGCATTCTCATCTGCACTGCGATCACAAAGTAATTTTGGTTCCTCTATTGCGAATATTTCACCTTTTGGATTAACCTTTTGATTCTCCAGCGGCTGCCCATCTCTGAAAGAAGCCATAAAAATTGTTCTGTGACACATCGTTTGATGGTAACATACTCGATACCTGAGATAAGAACTTTTCTTCATGCTCAGTTTATTAAAAAATGCCACGATTACCTTCCCATGAATAAAGTTCCAGTTAATTCTTCTTTTGTTCTAGTTTTGTGAATTTTTGCGATCACCAAGTCATACCAGTAGCCAATTTCTGTAGGTGATTCAATGTTGTAATTTATCATCACACGTTGGCCGATTTTCAGATTGCCAATAGCCAGAAGTCGACGAGCGCGAGGTCGGATGTGTTCTTCGTCCACATTGAAAGGATCCCCATCCTCTTCTGCATCCCATTTTACTTGGTATAGCAAGCCATCTCCGTCCTTTAATATGTGAACAATGGTGGCCTCGAACCATGCGCCATATATCAAATCTATGCAATCTATTGCATCTCCCACTCTGTAAAACTGGCTTTCGGCAGCTTCCTTTTTTTCTCCCTCTTTAGCTTTTTCATTTAGGCCATTGACATTATCTTTATCGCTACCCCTGTCGCTGCTCGTAGGATATTTTTTTTCAGAATAGTTTGTAATATTGGTCTTGACCATCAACTGGATGACATGATTTAAATTTATATTATAGTCAAACAGTTTGTAGCCATTTTCTAACTGCTTGCCCTGATAAAATAGCCGTTGCAGATCAGGTCGCACTTGCATCTCTTTTTCAACCATTAACTGTAAGACAAATAAAAGATGATTGCGAGGTTCGATGTTGATAAAAAACTGGAAATCAGTTTGATGTCATTATTCAAGTTATCGGAAGGTTAAATCAGGTTAGGTTAGCTGATTTGTACCTCGAAAAGTTGAAACATTTCGAAGTTATCTGTCAGGCGTTGAGTATCGGTATTTCATGGAAAAACCATCAAGTACCGGTAAATAAGGGTTGTAGATGCAATGGTAATTGTTACGTTTTTCGATTACCTTGAATTCATCAACAGTGGTGAGCTTGGAAATATTTAATACAACATTCCGGTTGCCGTCTATTGTCCGCACTTGAACATACATTGTTTTATGTTATTATTAATAAATTTAAGTAAAATAAGGCTAAGGGATGCAGACCGCGAACATGAGTTTCAAAAATCTCAACACTTCGGTACAATTTTAAGATAGCATAGCGAGGAACTCAGTTTGGAACTCAGGAACTCTTATGTATTGACAGAACAATAACGTCCGGTCCGAGGTGATGCCCGAAAGTCTTTCCCACAATGCACTAGGGATGAAATTCGCGGGAAAAGTGATCATCACTGTTTGTCATCTTGTATCTCTCAATGAGTCGAACGAGGAAACGAGTTGGTTGTTGGTCAACTTCAAGTCTCAAACAGTTTACTGGTGAATTATAATATGACCACACTGGCGTAGTTCAGTGAGTAACCGTACATACATGTAGCAGCAACCCTAGTTCTCGTACCACGTGTGTTCGCAACTGACTTTATTTAAGACGAAATTCCTGGAATTTATCGAATACTCAATCGTAAGTAATGCCAAATGTTTTCAGGATTATATGTTGCAGCATTTCCACGCTTGGTCAAGCCTGTATTAGGTATATAACGTCAACAAGGGGATTTTGATTAGATTTCTTTGACTAGTTTACTGTACTTTGCTTCTTATCTGACGTACGTATGTACATACATACGCGTTTTATACATACCACGTTCTACCGACCATTTCCTCACCATTTCTATTCTACATTTTATAAGCGCTAGTTCATACGTCGGTTCTATCTTCAAGTTCTTTATTGTATTACTTCGTTTCAACGTAGAATTTGTTTTTTCTAAGCGTTCCCTGGCTGTTATGGTGAAAGTGAAGAACAAACAACGAAATTCGCCTAAAAGACTTGACCTGCAAAAGATGAAATTACCAAATGCTTTTGAAATGCACATAAACAAGGAGAAACACAAGGTATTGGGTAGAAAGAATAAAACTGATCGAGGACTACCGGGAATATCACGTGCAAAAGCAATAAATAAACGTAAAAACACTTTGCTGCACGAGTATAAAGTGAAAGATAAGACCAATACATTTTTAGACAGACGTATAGGTGAAAAAGACTTTGCTATGACACGAGATGACAAAGTGATGGCAAGATTTGCTGCTGAACGAATAAAAGTCCACAAGAAGAAGAATATATTCAATTTGAATGATGAAGTGGTATTAACTCACAGAGGTCAGACTTTAGCTGAAATTGAAAAATTCGATGATCCGAGAAGCGATGATGACGAATATGTCGACGATGAGAATGATAGTGGAAAACTGGATAAAGATTTTGTTAGCAAAGCTCATTTTGGTGGCGGTATGTTGTCTAAGTCGGATGGGTTCACATCTAGAAAGGATTTGATAGAACAGCTTATAGCAGAGTCAAAAAAACGAAAAGCTGAGAAACAGAAAATTAGGGAACAGACCACGGATCTAACTGAGAAACTGGATACCGAGTGGAAAGACCTTCTACCGATTGTAAATGCTTCAAAAAAATTCACTGAAGGAATAATTGCTGAGAAACCAAAGGTTGACGATTACGATATTGCTCTTAGGGAATTGAAATTTCAAGCTAGAGGCACACCATCTAATAAATTAAAACCTGAAGAAGAGATAGCTAGAGAAGAAAAAGAGAAACTGGAAGCCCTAGAGGCAGATAGATTGACTAGGATGAAAGGATTCCTCGGTAATTCAAAAGATGCAAATAAACATAAGTCAGTAGATGACTTGGACGACGGATTTTTCATCGAAGATTTCAATAAGGAGAAGACTCTTACTTATGGAAGCGATGGTGTTGTAAATTGCATTAATAATGAGGAGAGTACAGAAAAATATGATTTGAATAGTGAAATTGCTAATGTTCATGAAAGTGTAAGTGATGAATTTGATGAAAGTAAAAATTATCAAATTGAATTTGAATCTGAGTCTGTGGATCGTAAAGAAGATAAGTCTACTGAAACTCAAGTGGCCTTGCAGCTAAATGTTAGTTCTCATTCAAAAGAAGCATGTAAACACATAATAGGTCCAATATTGCCTAATGAGTTCAAAGATTCATTTGATAATATTCCTGTTCTTAATATATCTGACGATCATCCATTTGGTAAAAATGAAACAAGCAAGCATCACAGTCCCTCTACATTTTCCAAGACGAATAAAAATCCAAAGAGTACTTCTACCTTGGTGAAACTCTCACAGGTAAAATCTGCCTTAGGCAATGGTTATGAAAATTCGGAGTCGGATGGTGACTCTGAAATTCAAAAGAATTTGGATGAAAATAGCGAGACCGAGGCTGAAGATAACTTATCAGACTTGAAAGTAGATGATTCATCGAGCGAAGAAGAGGAAGGGTCTATAAAGACGCATGAATTTCCAGCAAATCTGGTGCAAAAAGAACCTCAAAATGAGGGACAAAGCTTTACACTGTCAAAATCAATTTTTAACTCTACGAAAAACAAGGAATCTGAGATAGCAACAGTGTCTGCAGAAGAACGAATTGATCAGATAAAATTAGATCTCTTGAAAAGAAAAGAAATCATGGAGAAGGCTAGACAAGAACTGCCATATACCTATAAAGGACCGGAAAGCTTTGAAGAATTACAACAATTATTAGAAAATCTCAATCCCGATTATCAGTCGGTTATTGTCGAGAGAATTATTAAATGCAATCATCAGTCGCTCGGAGGAAATAATAAAGAAAAATTAGCACAGCTATTTATATACTTACTTCAGTATTTGAACAACTACGCAGCAAAAACTGAAGACACTGTCAATTGTTTTCAAATCTTTGATCGGTGAGATGAAATTTGTTGAGCAAATTATCTTCAGATTCCCAAAAATGCTCTAATGTAATTTAACCATATTACAGATTATGCCCTCATCTTTATGATCTTGCGCACGCTGATCCAGAACACGCAAAAACCTGTATTCAAGATATTTTAAAAGAGAAGCACAAAAAATTTGAACTATGCAAGAAAAAATACCCAGGCCTAGACACTGTGAGATTTCAATTACAATTGGAAATTGCAAGAGAAGAATTATATTTTGTGGGTTGGAGTTGTTAATTTTGTATATAATTTCATTTTCAGCTGATTCTATTTAAATTGGTGTCTCTGCTATTCCCAACTTCTGACTACAGACATCCAGTTGTTACTCCGGCATTGGTTTTCATGTCTCAAATTTTGTCGAGGTGTCGTGTTAGAAGTAGGAGTGATCTGTCGAAGGGCTTATTTATCTGCACACTTATTCTAGAAGTAACTATACATGATATCCTGTCATTATTTTAATTTTTTTAACAAGACTCTACCTGCTATTTCATTTTCAGTTCACATTATTGTCTAAGCGTTTCTCTCCATCGACGATTAACTTTCTACGCGGGGTGATACACATGGGTACGCCAAAACCATTTGTACAGATCATAAAAACAATTCCTCCCTTCAAATCCAAAGGAGAATTCAGTAATTTGTTAATCCTAGAAAGTGATCTGTCAAAATCCAAAATTAACCCAAAATCAAATCTCATGTTTGCTGCTGATTTGATTGAGAATGAAATGGATGACGATTTTAAAATGAGAACATTTTCAACGGCGGTAAGCCTGGTATCAGAATTTAAAATACAAATCGAAGAACTGGAGGCAGCATTGTCAATATTCGAACCGATCATCAAGCTTTTGAGCATTAATCAATTCAATAATTACCCAGAAAGCATAAAACAGCAAGTAACGAGGGTGTTGAAAGATTTAAACTCTCTTGAAGACAAACAATTGAAGTATATTACGCGCGAGAAAAAAAAGCCCAAAGCTTTGAAACTTTACGAGCCGAGAATAGAGACTGTGTAAGTAGTCTTGCCTTTTTACGTATCTAAAACATAAGAAATGACTCCATTCGGTTTTTATTGAATCTACGAGCTTGTCTGGCTTGCAGATATGACGGTAAGAAACACCGACCGATGTCTAAGGAGAAGGCGGAGCGAGAAAAATTGCTCTACAAATACAAGAGGGAAGTCAAAGGAGCAATACGAGAAGTTAGAAGGGACAGAACCTTCTTGGGCAAAGTACAGATCAAGCAACAAATAAAAAGGTGAACATTTTATTTCAATCATGCCGCTTACTACTTTTTATTAGTGATTGTGGATCTTCATAATTACTGTCTAATATTTCAGCGACGAGGACCGCAAGAGAAGGGTCAAAGAAATATTCGGAGATGCAGCGCTCCAACAAGGCGAGCTCAATAAAATCAAACGGACTAAATAGTGCGTTTTCAATTATCGCGAGTGAAAACAATGAAGGTATATTTTTCTGTACCGATAAATTATATATTTTATAGATTGTACAGTTTAATTATAGAACTAGGCACTGTTTTGTAGTGATGTTCCTGATGAAAATAACTTGACGAAATTATAATTCGAACTCAGCAGCAAACATTAAATAACCATTGTTTACATACTTATAGGTATACATTATTATTTTTGTAGTTTTAACCGATTCAATTATCATACTTTCAGCGAAACAAAAAATACTGAATCTTCTACTCTGTATGTCTTTGCAGAATCGGCATCTGATTTCAGACTGTCACGAAATTATAAGTGCAAGACTCCATATGAAACGGCCATACTTTCCCCGAAATATCTCATCTGTTCTGCTTGCTCAGGCAATTGCACCAGACGACGCGTTTTCCCTTGAAATTTATTACAAATTCAAAAAAGCGAACGATTCATTTCCGAGTCTTCATCATTTGAAGGATAGACGATTTTTCAAATTCTCTCACCTGGTATACCTCCTTCTCTGACGTTACCTACTGGTTTGTAATCTGAATAGTGTGCGATACCGAAATGCAATTTAGCTTCATCTTTCATGAACTTGGGAATGACGTAGCGCGGAGTCAGATGTGGAATACTTTTGTTCTCATTAAAGTAAGTAGTTCTTGTAGGGTTTAAATTCTGTCCATCATTCTGATTTTTGGTCATTTGTGCGCAATTCTTCGCAACGGAGGACACAGCCTTGCGCCACTTGTTGAAATATTCTCGGCGCAATTCATATTCGTAACATGAATTTTTTGTAATGTACCTCAAATGTGTTTCGAATCGAAATTCGGTTTTTTGAAGATAAAGTTTAACAAAACTCTGCAGACCCTCTTTAACCACTAGCTTCCAATAATAATCTTTTGCATGATTGATATCATTTTTCTCTCGTATTTGGATATCACAGAAACATTTCCATGTGATGTAACATCGCTGCTGTATTTTCATTTCGTGAATTTTAGCAGCCTGTTTTTCTCTCTGATGATGATCAAGTGATCTTCGATACCTCCTGTACCAAACCATCAACCAGTTTTTTAGAACATAAGACTTTACACTTTCGTACAAAACTGCTTGGATTTTGCATTCAAGTTTATGCCTTATCAGGAATTTATTCCATACAAGAAAATATTTCCTTTTAAAATTAGATTCGTGCAATTCGGCAGCGTAAAACATTTTAGATTTTTCTTTGAGCATGTGCAGGTGAGCCAGTCTCCATTGTTGAAAGCACCTCAGTTTAAAACTGAATTTGATTGCTTCTACTCGATCCTTCAAATAATTTAATTGGCTACTTTTTCCTTTTTTGTACTGCACACGACTCTTCAAGTGTAGGATTATTTCAGCACATATTTTTTTGCTATAGTGAATTGTGGACATTGATAATTTTGATATACTACACTTCCTACATCGTACATATAATTTCCAATGTACAAGAATCCTTGTTTTCAATCTCTTCCTCATATTGCGATCGCATTTCCCCAATTTGTCTCTTAAACCTTTACATTTCCAATAGTACTCCCTCCACGCCACAAAGAGTTTACAGAGAACATTATTGTCATGTAAGGTTTTAGCGATTTGTACTTGCCGTTGCTTAATCTTCTTCCTTGCGACGTTCTAAAATACCGAAATTCATTGTACAATAAATCGGTAATCCTAAATAAGGCTCATCATTTCTTGAACCACGTACCATCAATAACTTTTTCAACATTTTTTGCTGTAATATTTCTGAGTAGTACTCAGAAGCTTCACGAAATAAATTTTCAGCTCTAATATTTTCATTGCAAAAATTTATCCATGAACAAAAACATTTGCTAATTATTTTATTTTCGTAATGTAAAACAGATGTATTTAATTGTCTCTTTTGGAGTATGTTAGCATTGTAAGATTTTATCCATAGCAAAATAGTGTCTCGCATCACCAACTTATCCCGAAATATTAATGCCTGGAACATTAGCATACAACTAGAAAGTGTCTTTTAAGAGTATTCATCAAAATGTAATAAATGAGAACGAATTATCAATAAGTATACCGTTTCATGTAATTTTCCGATTCGTCTTTGTGTCCTGTAGGCAGTTTTCCAAATAATCATATATCTTTTGCGGTAAAACGTTTTACACAAATCATTCGTTCTGAGATGCAGAGATTTTATTTTCCGTTGTATGTTGATGTATACCATAAACTTTTCAAAATACCTTGTAACAATGCGACGCTTGTAGAATGATATCACCGATGATAACTCATACCTCAACTGTAAATCATCTTTATCTTCGTCGATTATGCTACACCACTCATTCCATGCAGTCTTGATTAATACCTTTTGGTAGAAGAGCTGAAATTTTTGTGCGGCTAATTTTTTGTTCTCATTATAAGCAACGTGTTTCAATAGCGCATTCAGGGCCCTTTGTTTCAATCTCATTGTGTAAAAAAAGTCTGATTTATACTTGAGTTTTCTGCCTAAGATTTTATGTTTGGTATAGCATTTCCAGGTTTTGAACGATTTTTGTTCAATTACGTTGCTATAAAATTTAACTGACATTAACATATACTTCTGTGATGCAAACCTGGTAGAACATAGTATATGTTATGGTATATTGTATCTAAACTCGTTGGGTGCACGTATATTTGCTTGTCCTCAACAGCCATGCGTTAATATACTTTATGATTCTGTTCATCATTTACTGATTATTGAACAGTTGTAGCACCACTTTTACTAATTTGGCTCTGAACAGACCTGTACAAATTTTAACGATTTCATGTATACATATTTCACAAATACAAAACTGCCGTCACTTTGGTACGGTAATAATCTGTTGCCCCAATGGACAATAGAATCTTGTCATTTTTCTGCAAATTGAAGTTATCGACATAAACTCCAGTTTTGTTAAGTCTGGATTCTTATTTTTCTAACGTTCGGAACCTCCACCATGTTACAGCTTTTATTTCTGACAGGTCAATGTTATATTGTAAAAATACTTGGCCAGAGTAACCGTATGGTGAATAGCAAACGATAGAATTTAATTGGATGGTCCTTGATAACCTTATTGGTGGCTTTACAAAACTATAGTGCAGTGTTTATTTTTCTGTTATTATAATGATATTTTTGAATCAATGATTGTAATTTGATTATCCTATTTGTTGCAGCAAGGAGTCGCAATGCTTCGCAAAATCATTCTCCTTGACCTTTATGTGAAAAAAAGTTCAACCTGAGACAATAATCCACGAAGTTCTCTCGATTTTTAGTTTTTTGTAGAACTTCTTCAACAATCTCGGTTTGTAAACTTGCTCACGCTCGGGAAGGTAATACTTTCCAAATACTTTTTTAGAATGAATATTATCGTATTTTGAGGCTATTAATTTATTCGCCTGTGAAGGATATCTTGTGTATCACCAAATAATCCAAAGGTTTGACTTTTCGCTGCAGCTAGTGTTATTCTTCCGTGGTTATACATTTGAGGTGATCCGATTACAAATTTTAATTATACAATATTTATAATTATACCGCTGATTTTTGCAATCAGTCAACGTCTTGATGCGTTGTGATTCCATGGTTGTGACGGATCGAGCTGCTTTTTCATAAATTTTTTAAATTCAAAACAATCCGACTTCGTGCGATGTATCGAACCACCGAATTTATTATTGGTCAAGGCGTGACTAGGACTAGCTAGGACTAGGAAGGAGGGACACCGATGGTCGATGGAGGAAAATTACTGATCTTTGATTCTCTGATAGATGGAGTCACAAAGTAGAATAAGATCGAGTGTTCATTGTGATAAACAGTGGCTCATTTCTTTTTCCTCGTATATTCCCCTGAACTTGGCCAACACTTGTGATACCAACCCCTTGGCTCACAGAATTGTATATCTCTTCTCAAGATGATACTTGGACACTTGTTTGCTCGTTAATCGAGGAAATTTCTCGTGGACGAGAAATGACGATAATTTGATCAATTATTGAATAATTTTGAACCTTCAATCGCTAGTAATTTGGTAATTATAAAAGACTGCATATACATAGCAGATGATGTCTGCAGGTGAGATTGAATTTTTTTCGATAATCATCTTTATTTTTCACCTACCTATTTTAACAATTCGCAAATGTCTTCGAATCGTTGTCTTATAATGTCGTATATTTAAAAATACCCAAATCAATCGACCTTTCAAACTAGCTATAAATATTTTATGTCAACTATATAAAATCAAGAATTCATCACTCGGGAGTAACCTCACTTTTTTCAAATCCATGATAAGTTTCACTTTGGTTATTTTTCTCTTCTTTTTGTCGATGAATTCAGATCATTAAATTAGTCATTATTTCATGTATCACTGTTGATTATCTACTTGGTATTGATCTGATAATTCGTTTCTCACTATGCAATTGATCGAGCATCATTCCTGGACAAGAATAACTGCGTGTATGTACAATCATTAGTCAATAACGATTAATTGTTTACTTAAAAATGTCACATTAACCATAAAAATAAAATAATAACAAGTATTAAAACAATGTTGCCTTCACTCCATTACAGTAATGTGACAATATCAAATTGTCGAAACTCATGTCTCGTACATGTCGCTCAATCATTTGTAATGCTACATTGCTGAAGCTGTCAACTAATGTCATCCATCATATTTTGAATGCTTATGTTATACATATGAATTATCACTGCTTAAAAAATTCAAAACTTAATCACTCTAGAGGGAACGGTTTGTTAATGCTTTGTAAACGTGGTCAAGATCTGTTGCAACCATATCAAATTTATTCTTATCTTTATCAAGGGTGCTAAAGCCTCGTCAATCTGTTTTCACATTTTTTACAGGTATGCGATGCTAGGACTACACTGAAACTTGTAATCTTCTATATGACAATGTCGGATGCTCACAGATCGCAACCTCAACTTGTTATGGACAGCCAAGGTAGAGTCCTCACGCTGGATACAAATCAAAATAGTCCAATCTTAAGACTTCCAACTGTAGAAGAAACTCTCAGAAGACTTGGAAACAATTTTCATTCTGATCAACCAACACTGGATATTAATAATGGTCAGTGTGATTATACAATAATCGTCATTGTCTTTATACTCGTCCTCTCTATCTATGTGCTTGTATATGATTCTCTGTTTCTAATAAATCAAATTTAAATGCTGTGCCGTAATAATAACAGACAGTTTGGACACACAAGCCGGAGCTACATCTCTCGATGAGGACACATCTCGAAATACTTTGTCAAATATAACGGATACTGAGTTATCCGTAGACGTCGCCGATGGATCATCTTCTCTTACTATTACTACAGAAAGTGCACCAACGTTAAGTTTGGATGACGAGTAAGATATGACTGAAAATCTATATACTCGACATGGAGTTTGCTCTAGGTATTCCTAATCTGCAATCTCTGATGATCGGGTATAATTTTAGTAGAAAGTATTGTTGGGTTTGCTTTGCAACTGACGAAGATGACGCAACGGCCTCATGGGTGAAACCATGTCACTGCAGAGGAACTAGCAAATGGGTTCATCAAGGTTGCATACAGCGCTGGGTCGACGTCAAACAAAAAGGAAGAGCTGGTGAGGACGTCTCATGCCCACAATGCAATACGGAGTACATAATAATCTACCCGGACATGGGTAATGAAATTTATTTTAAATATTGGTAATTAAATTCGATAATTCGCTAAATAAAGTTGGCCCAAATTTTACAGGTCCTCTTGTTGTCATCTTGGACACAATGGACAGTGTCATTTTTAGAGTTTGTCCATTTATAGCAGCGGGTATTGTCGTCGGCTCAATTTATTGGACCGCAGTTACATATGGTGCTGTTACTGTAATGCAAGTGGTCGGTCATAAGGATGGTTTAACGATGATGGAACAGGCTGACCCTCTTGTCTTGCTGGTCGGTTTGCCAACGATCCCCATTATGTTGGTTCTTGGAAAAATGCTCAGATGGGAAGACCAGGCTTTGAGTTTACTCAGGAGACATGCCTGCAAAGTTCCAATTCTCAGGCATTTTCTGCCGAGCAGGTATGTTTTGAAACATCGAGGTCACAGAGTGGTGATGATTCATAATATATTGGACAATAAAATTTTTTGCAATGCTTAGCTACATCGACGATGATAGAACACAATCGTCGGAAGTTCCACCGATGAGTGATCCCGTATCTGCGACCAGAGTTTTGTGTGGTGCACTTCTTTTGCCAACTATTGCTAGTATTTGTGGAAAAATTTTTTTCGAAAGTGTTAATTCAAATTTCCAGCGAACTTTGTTGGTGAGTGACGATTTGTCTGTTTCGTGTGTCCTGGCCGAATCATGTAGGTATTTCGTATGTCATTCATGTCTGTTTTATTTTGCAGGGTGGAATGGCTTTCATAACAATAAAAGGGGCATTTAAGATCTACCATAAACAACAACAGTATGTCCGCCAATGTCAGAGACGAATTATGGATTATACAGACAGTAATATTGCGTTGTATCGAAGCCATCAAAATGGTGAAAGTGTAATCAGATAAATTTTGAGAATCGGTAAACACAATTATACCATATGCAAACACAAATTTTGAGAAATTCAACATCCGGAAGTTTGTGTAAGGACCTGACGTGAAAAAAAAAAAAAATAGAATTTCAGGTTAAGGTACGCACGTGACACAAGAGTACATGGTCATACCATCGGCCTAGTTGATTAGAATTATACAATCATATATCAGAAATGTAACAACTGCGGTCACAAAAGGAGAACATGGAATCGATTTTGGTCGTTCATGTCAATTTCAAGATCTTCCTTTTTTTCCTTCACTTATTGCTAGTTACGGAATGAGTGAATAAGCATTCGATCCACTCATTAGCGTATACCCATAGATTGTCTTTAACCATCTTACTTCAAATATTTCGATCTAAAATTGAATATTAGAGTAGAGGATCTGCAATTGCGAGAAGTGGCCCTTGAACGCGGAAAATTACCTACTGGAAATCATCTGAAAACAAACTGAAAATCACCAACATTGTCCGTTACCGTAATAAACACGCAATGCATCTAAATCGTCAGTTTGACAAGCGCAATTTGATAGAACTCAATTTTTGTTACGAAACCATCAATTAATGAGAATTGAATTTTGTTATCATTTTTTTTTTTTACCGATGATTAAGGTTCCAAAGTTTTAGGAAAGGTTTGGCATATATTGGATATATTTTGTAAACGAATTTTATTTTATCAAAACACTCGATTTGGTGACCGTGTAGATAAGACATAAAATAAATATTTCATCAAAATACACGAAGGTGGTTTTATTATATGTATGTATAATACTTGATACAATCCTTTGCCTATTCATCCACGTGGACAATAGTGCTGAAGGAAATTCATGATACAGGTAACAAATAACCATAAAAAATTAGCTGAGGAAAGTTCATTAAACTTTGCTGAATTCTAATTATAACTAACAACTTTTTTCTCGGGCAATATGTGTTTATCATTTTAAATTAACTTTAACAAACCTTTAATACTGTACATACCCTAGGGCGACGGCAATAGGTGAGCTAATTAAGTACACTCTTTTCAGAGATATTGTTATCCTTTCATAGGTACACTGAATTTTATACTAACCTTAAATCTATTGGTCCTTAAGTACTTTTGATTGCAACCCACCCATTTTAAACAGTTATTGCTTTGGCAAAAATACCGACTTAGTTGTTTTAAATTCAATTAATAACCTGACCATGATTAGTAGTACATAGCCTACCACATCAATAAAGCTATTCAACTGATAATATGCTGCAAAAAGGAAATCGAAAATTGCATGCTCAGAATATCTGATGTTTCAACAAAAATGAAAGGGTTTTGAAAAAGTAGTAATTCGATCAAAATAGATGTAAAATATGAAAAATCTATGAAGCGTTATTCTAGAACTACTGTCAGTAGATGTGTAAAAATATTCTCATCTGAGTCACAAGCAGGATTATTCAAAGTTTGAGATCATCTCAGGGGTGGCCCCAAGTATTTCAAACTTCTGGAAAAAAAGTCAGGTGGACTTTCCATTGATACCAATGTAACTTTGTCTAATTTATTTCCGGATTCAGTCGATCTGGTGCTACCTGTTACTCTGAAATATGTACAGGGTCGGATACCTCTTCCAAATTCATCAACGTCATATGGTGGACTGAGTATATCTAAAAATGCCGCAGGGCCCTCGACGCAGGATATCTCATGGAGGTTTCTGTCCAAGGGCGTCAAAACGCATGCATCAGCTGTTTCTGTAACTAGTGTTCCCGTGTGTCGAATTGCTGTACAGCTTGAGTTGGGTCCGATTACTTTGTCGCTGGTTGTCTCCAATGTAAAGCTGTTTATTTTCACAGCACCTGCGATCACCTATGATTGTTTGAACAGTATCAAAATTTATGCATTCTATGAAACTTGGAGATGATGGAAATAAATCAATACCTTAAGGAGCCCGTGCATCCCAGGGTGATCGTGCATCGGCATAGTGACACCTTGTTTCAGAATGAACATGGCAATGGTAATATCCTGATTTTCGAATATGTCAACAACACATGTTGGTGCCGATTGCACTTGAACAAACTCTAGAATGTCGCGATCCAATCTAACATCTGCTGCAGTTATTTTATTCATCAAACTTCGTAGCATTTCGAAATTTTTTTGACACAATCTGTAACTCACGTTATTACGACCTGCGAAGGTTTTCAAGGATTGTTTCCATAACATTTCCATGGTAGACATCTCGATTACCTCTTTTCACCCTTGTCGATCAATTTTGTATTATCTTTGCGTTCAGCTAAAGATATTTTATGATTTTGGTAGAATATTATGTCAACTCACAATCAAGCTCCCAAGCTTAAAGTTGGAAATTATTGTTATGAACTTCCTTTGTAGATAACCTAAAGTTTTTTTTTAACTGTCACCCCAAAAGGAAAATCTTGATGCCGTTGTACAGTGCGGAACGTCGAAACAACAACTCGTAGGTTGATAGGTTTGTTATATTGCTGCGATGACCTGTTCTCAATACCGATGCTAGCAACAAAATTGATACGAATATTTCCCGATTGTTGTTGACGGTTGTTCCATGTTGTTCTTAAGCATGAACGTATCCGTTGACTGTATCACACGTCCATGTTCTTATTGGTTCCGATGTGCCCTTGCTACCCTTATGTTGCTGGCAGCGCCCATCAGTCAACTACCGACAATTCGTGCTTGAAATAAACAGACGCTTGCAGACCCTTCTTGATCGGTTAGACGGAAAATATTAGCCGTGCCGATGCGTTTACAATATTTTTTTACTTACTACTAATAATACAATCAACCTCAAGAACATCTCCTGCTTTCGAGAACTTGTGATAATTTCATGTAACTTTACTGAAGTATTCTCGAGGAAACTGAAAAATAGCCTGTGATCGGAAGTCAGTAAATTCCAGGTAATCACACCACTCGTTTGTATGTTGATTTTTATGTCCCATAATTCATATCGTGCGCTCGAAATTGTCAGATTGGCTAACCTATGTACTTATTTTACATCCTTTTTTAGGAATAATGTCTAACGAAGAGAGATTGCATTCGCTGTTAGCAGACTTGGGAAAAGCCACACTGAGAGGTGTCCGTAAGTGTCCAAAATGTGGAACTTATAATGGGTCCCGTGGACTAAGTTGTAAAAACAAATACTGTGATGCGGTATTTAAAGAACCAGGAGAAAAACGTAAACTATCTACAGAAGCATGTAAACTCATCACTGGCTCGACAGCTCAAGTATTTTCTGTCAGAGTACGAGATAGAGGCCCTGATTATAGAGGGTTTGTACAGCTCCCATTAATAAATGCAACTACTGTTGATGAAAATGCAGCTTTGATTGCCCAAACTGCAGCTTTATGTTTCGTAGACACGTGCGAGAGAAGCTTCAACACAAGTGTCCTGAAGTGTCATGTAAGTACCCTTCCTGCTAATACTACAAATAGTACAATATTATGCATGGAATGATATTGAATTCCACGTTATGATAATTGTGTCTTTTTCATTGGATAAAAATTATTTGTGCTCTATTATTAAAATTTCATTGGCTTATTTACCGCAGGAAAAGAAATCATTTGAATTGTCTTATCCAACTTGTCAGCACATCCAAGCTGCGTTACGTTGTTACGCAGAAGCGCAACCGTTGACCCTACGCAATTCGATATTATCTTCTTTGAACGTCAACAATGAAATGAAACAAGAGATATGGCTCCTGGCAACGGAGACTTCCGGGCCCTTGGTGCAACGGGTATCAAAAAATATTATGGCTGTGAAGTGCAAAGCTTCGCCAAAGCACCCGTTAGGATACTTGCACTTCTCATTTTTTGTCACCAAATTGAAGGACCGGGTCGAGCACAAATACTTGTGTAGTTGTACAGCCTTCAAGGTATATCGCTTGATCAATATCACGATTGATGTAAATTTGTCTGTGCAACGTTGCCATTAATTTTTTATATGTTTCATATCAGGCTACAGCAAAGTATGGAGATAAAATGGATATACCTCTATCACAAATAAAACGCTGCGTTCATTTCTATGCCTGCATTTGTGCGTTTGCTAGTGATCCAAAACTAACGGAAGAATTCGAATACTATGTTAACTTAGATCAAGCTGATCTCAACATTCAGAAATCTATAAGCACAGAGTTCCAAATCAACGAAGCAGATAAAATCGTAGGAATGGGTAAATGATGGAGTTTCATTCCTTGATTGTGTCTTGTCTGTCACTTTGGGCTAATGAAGCGTTTCCATTCAGATTTGGCGAATTTTACCGCGGATGAAACTGACGCACAGCTTTTGATATTTCGCGATGACACAATAGATTTGGATGTAGCAATTATGCCTCATAACATCGTCGGGAATATGGACGCTGAATGTGATCATACCCTGTTGGACGATGCCAACATTATCTCACAGGTAGCTTTTCTCAACGTGTAAGCTACAATATAATTAAATGCACGAATATTGAGGATAACATTTTCTTCAGGTACACAATTTGGAGGTAATAGATCAAAACACAATGCTCAATGTAGACGCTGTGAAAATTCTTGATAATCAGTCCTTGATCGATACAAAGTACAATGTGATAAATGAAAGCCACTATTTGCTGGATAACAATAATGTGAAAATTCTTGACGGTGGTAGTGTAAAAATACTTGACGCTAATGCTGTACTGGATCAAGACACAGTGAAACTTATGAATGATAACCCAATAATAGATGACAACACTGTACAACTTATCAATGGCAATACTGTAATACAATGCGGCTGTGGAGAACCAGTGACTGTCGATAACATCGATGGCTTGCAAATCAGTGGGAAAAGGAAAAGGGATGAGCGATTACCAAACCTCTGTTCCACGAGTTTGAATAATTTAAATTCTATAGAGCCAAGAAAACCGAGAGCTAAACCAACGATGATAAAGAAATATCAAAATTCTTCAGAGAATTTAGACGAGAGCAATACTAGCCTGTCGTTCGTTAGGTGGTTGGCTTCGATAACCGAGAGGATAAATCAAACGATGCATTTTCAGTTCAATGGTAAACCAGACCCTCTAGTTTTTCATGTGCCACAAATCTTCTTTGACTGTCTTCGAGAGCGAATATCTTGCGGTGGTAAGAAAAAAAGATTACCCAATTCGACGACAGCCTTTGTAAGAAAAGACGGCGTCCCTCTGGGCACATTTACCAAATACACATGGCACATCACAAACATTCTACACGTAAAAAGTATTTTTGAAACTCCCATAATACCCTTGGAAATTACGAGGAGTTTTGTACAGAATGCAGATGGGACTTACGAATTGTATAAAAGAGAAGAAACGGAAATGGATAAATTTCGAAAAACTAATAATAGACCTTTGATCAAACCATTGGAACTGAAAACTTATCTTAAAGTGGGTAAGTGTCGCATTGTTTTCTAACTCATATCGATGATGCGTAGAGACTTGATACAAATTTTTTGCATCTCTAGGTAACACTTCGCCAAATCAAATCGAACCTACACCGTTCCTAATCGAATGGATACCAGATATATTACCGATATCAAAAATCGGAGAACTTAGAATTCGATTTGAGTATGGCCACGTTAAGAACGAGTTGACCCAACGACGAAGGAAAATAGCGTTGTCGAAAAATTATTGAAATCGCAGTTGCTTTTGAATTTTTCTGGAAAAATGTGTTCGCCCTTAAACAAAATGGCTTTGATAATAATTAACTGACATCATTTCGAAAATTTGACTTGTTATCATTATTGGTGGGAAAGAAAATTCAATTACCTGTTATAACGCGCTAGAGGTAAATGAATAATTGCCTGTTATTGACCTCTAAAGCACTTTGCAAAAACTATATCGTGGGTTTCTAGGATATTGTCTATCATTTTAGAGAACTAATTTCCTAAAGCTAGTGATGTACAACAGGCGTATCTACGCATGCATGTAATGATAACTTCGATTTCTATGATCTTCACAGATAAGTGAGTGAATGTTCATCTGATCATTCGGACCTATGTATTCCATTTCAGAGTGCTCATCGATTATGTTTGTATTCTTAAATCCAAATGGCGATACAGTTATTTGAGTAACTACACTTTTATCATGTATAGTCTACCCTAGTATGTAGTATTTATGATGTAAATACTTTTGACAAATGAATCTCTATCAATTTTGTGTACAAGATGTTAGAACTTGGTTACTTAAGGTGTTATTATCCTGTTCGAGAAAATTGTCCGTACACATCTTTATCAAAGTTTAGACAAAAAAGTTCCCTTCTTTCATCATCGAAATAGCTGAGAGTTCTCCGTTGCATATCGGAAGGCTGTGAACAATCTTTCCACAAGAGGTGTTACTTCTTAAAACTACTTTTTTTTGTATCTACAATTATGGGGCATTTTGAAGTACGACTCCTTCGATGTTTGACCCTAAAGGTAAATTTTCCCTTCCATGTGTTGCCTGTGATGGTGCATTGATTTGAATTTTGGACGCAAGCAGGCGTATTAACTTATGATTTTCAATATAGGGTTGTAGGCCGCCAATTATGATTCAAAAACCCAACCTATTTCGAATACGATAACACAAGTGTCTGACTTTGAGTCAGTGTTAAGATATGTAAAGTATATCCCAATTGAAATCGTTATTATTAAACTTACTTACAGTTAATTATTAACTCTTCTCTAAATATGAGTTTGATGATCGAGTGAATTTCTGCGATCAAACCAGCATCAGTTATAGAGGTTATAAACTAACTGGGAAATTTGTCACGCTAAACGGACTAAGGTTTAAAATATTTCGGAATAATTGAGACTAGTTTATCTATATTTTCGTTGGATTTGATCAACAAATGTTTGCTCGCATATGATTTTCGTAGGTTTTTAACCGGATGTGGAATAACAAAGCGGAAACTCTTGTTTGGGAAGGAGAGATACGAGCGCACTTCCATTTTCTTGACCCCTTTAGCTAACGGTGAGCACGTGTTTCAGTTGCCGGCCGTTCCGAGTGAATTTTTTCGCCTGGAATTTGGCGTTTTTTAAATACTATTAATCGTCTGTGATCGTGTTAAGTTATCAGTCATAGTGATAACTTGTTGATAAAATTAATATGAACCCAGAAAAGTTGAAGAAACTGCAGGCCCAAGTGCGAATCGGAGGCAAGGGTACACCCCGTCGTAAGAAGAAGGTAAATCACATCATTCGTACACTTTTACTCGATAGCCTGTCCAAACAGTTCCTCCTGAATGTTGTTCTATCGATTTTGACACCGCAAAAATTACTCTGATACAGTTATATGTGGTGATAACGGGACACGATCAGCATCGTTGTTTCATCAGATAATTCTTTTCCACCTGATTCCATCAAAACCTGATGGCTTATTAATATGCAAGAATCTTTAATTTGTACAAAACAGTATTTTCGCATGTTCGAAATGTAATTCAATGTGATTTATACATCCGGCTACACTTTCGCCGCGAATTTCAAGGCCGCAGCCTATCAGATTATTATCGTAGCCTTTCATTCCATTGATATACGAATCCTTTACGATCGCTAATAGATTTAAATAATCCTTGTTGCATGTGATTAGTTTATCAAGAGAATTGCACGTCAAGGTCAGCTAAAACAAGTCGGCAATCTGGTATTAATTCTTTGTAAATAGATGATCGTCAAATCGCCCGTCTTTAGTCAAGTCGTCTAACAAAGAAAATAAAGTTTATACTGAATATCTTTATGATCTTTGCTTTGCAGGTTGTACATGCCACTGCGGCAACTGATGATAAAAAGCTTCAGAGTTCTCTGAAGAAGCTGTCAGTAAATACTATTCCTGGTATAGAGGAAGTGAACATGATTAAGGACGACGGAACTGTCATTCATTTCAACAATCCCAAAGCTCAAGCGAGTCTATCTGCAAATACTTTTGCCATTACTGGCCACGGCGAAAATAAACAAATCACCGAAATGTTACCTGGTATCTTGAGTCAGCTCGGGCCAGAGGGTTTGACCCAGCTTAAGCGTTTGGCCAGTTCCGTAGCTGGGAGTGCGGTAGGGAAAGCTGCCCTAGAAGAAGACGATGAAGTTCCGGACTTGGTTGAAAACTTTGACGAAGCCAGTAAAGAGGAGGTAAGAATATGTTTGTAGAAGAAATATCTATTTCATTGATCTATTTCAATCCACCATTGTGATCCATAATTTCACCTCATAATTGTCAACAGGTTGCGCCAAAGAAGGAGTCAGAAGAAAAATCAACTGAAAAACCGGTTGAAAAAGTGAATGAGAAACCAGTTGAAAAGCCAGAAGAGAAGAAAGAACCCCCTGCCCTTGTAGCAGAGGAAAAAAAGGATGCCCCGCTAGCGAAACCTGAAGCTTAAAATCCGTAAGTTTGCTCCATCGATTCATCAATGGGGGTTAAACTGATTCGCTATAAGTCTTAATTGCTCAATTTGACCTTCCGATGACAGTTCACAGCAGACTTATCATCAAACATAACAATATGTTGTATATATTTTGCACATTGACGTTAATTAGCCCAACAGTTAAATTTTATATGTAACCGTAATTTCGTATGTGCAACATAAAGGATCTACGTATAGGAAATAAATTGTCAAATTCTTTTTTTCAGGTGCCCGACTACCTGAATCAGTTGAAATTGCTGAGTTGCGCGCACGCTCGGTTCTTCACATATGTAATACACACTGACATACACCATAATATACATTTATATAAGTAACGAATGAAGAGATAACACCAAAAAAAAAGAACAAAAAAAATTTAAAAAATTTAAAAAAATCTGAAAACTATTGAAAAGTCAGAAGATTTGAAGTGATAACTGTATTTTACTCATCATTGTTTTATCCAGAATAAATGCTGCTTCAAGTCGATGTGACAGGTTCTTTTCAATCGCGTTCTATTTCACAATCAGATGTCTGACATCAAAGGAAAAAAGACGAAAGATTACAAGCACAAGTTTGGATAAATCTCTGTAAAAACCACCTTTTATCGGACGATATGATGCAGAGTTGCATAAAATGATGAAATTATTATAACGTTGAAGATGGAGTGAATTGTTTTTGCGAATGTGCTAGCATGTGGTATACGAACAATTCAAAATTTTGATTCTTCAATCTATTTTTACTTAACAATTGTAAAATTACCAAATTTATCCAAATGTCGGTACTTATTTCCCCGATGATGTGACTATGGCGATGACAACAATGACAATGTTATTCCAAACTAAAAATCTAATGGTAACTAGTTGTGTGATTGGATGTGAAAATTGAAAGTTCCCAAAAAAGACGAGTCGTGACACGCTGATGCAGAGTTGTCAATGTATACGTACGGTGGTCTCTGCGGTTGATCGAAGATTCGTAAAGCCAGCTACAGGACTCTAGTCCCCAGGCTATACCCCAGCTACAAAGTCTCGCGAGCTCGCGCCCTCTCACTAAGTAATATAGTTCAGTTAATAGACCCCGCGGCGAGTCAAAGAAACTATTCACAAATGCGCTCACCGAAGGCATTGCAAATGCTCCCTCGCTTGCACTCCGGCGTTTGTACACACCAATAACAGTTGACCACAACTATTATCCGACGCCTTACAAAAATAAAATATACGCCCTGATTAATATAACGATGATGAATAAAAATAATTTTCAACTTCTCGTTAGATGGGTTTGCGTTGCCTGCTTCAAGCAAAATTATGATTATTGGGTTTTGTCTACTCATGAAAGATCGGCGGAAATAGAATAATTAGTTTTTTACCGACAGGTATACACAGTGTTTCTCATTGATTCACATATGTATATACTAAATATCTCCAAAACTAATTGTAAGGATTTTTTGGCAAAAATCATCTGTAGTCACTTTAGTTGTGATGGCAGAAATCAGTTCTTACAGTTCAAAACACAACATAAGAAGTTGACATAAAAAAAAAAAAAAAGGTATTTTTTAAAACCAATGCAAAGGTAAGAGCTTTTAATTCTTGTTTGAAGAACGTGGTGGTTCTCGAACGTTTCACTTCTATGCTCAATTCTCGGTATTAAATCTGCTACCCATCGATGGCAATTGTTGAAAACAGTAGTTTGCAACATAAGTATTCACGCAAATAAAACTATGTAAAGGGTTATAGTATAGTTATTCATTTGTACTACAATACCCATATTTATTTCTCCTGTGTAGAGACTAATACTCGGACAATGTTCAGTCTGATAGGACATTGCTGTAAGAGCTTCCTCACCTGGTTGAGCTTGAAGATCTTGAGCAGTTGACTCACGATGATATAACACAAATTTGTGGAAATTGGACAGTTCTAAATAATTATACAACAAAAGTGAGATTGAATATAAAATCTTTGCAACAAAGCAACAAACGCCTGGAGATGGATGCGGGAAGTCCTAAATCATTTGTTGTATTCTAAGAGATAGGATTATGGTAAAAGATTTTGCAGCTGTTGAGATGCTCAGTGTGCATGTTGGCAATGATTCGTGCATCACTTATTAGCTTTGTTTAACATTACTCGAATATGTTCATAAAATTTTTAATCAGTCTTGAAAATGTGCAGCAGTATCACTAAAATTGAGACCAAAAAAATTACACACTTCCATGAAATGATACAATAAATTTATCAATCATTTGGTATGTATACATTGATGTGCCCACGGTGACTGGAAGACCTCTTGAAAAAGACGACTTTCTACTAATGACTAACCCATTGTGGCGCATGATGGTTAATATATTCTTTCTGCACATTTCTTTGGAAATTTCGGGGATTTTCTTACCGTTGAAAGTGTGATACTATCCGCATAAAAGTCTGGAAAGCTGTGGAAGACAGTTCGCCGTAACATTGCTGGTCGTTGTTAGAAGGTGGAATCGATGAATCAATCTTGAGTATATCAAAACACAATAACGTCGTAAGAACTTTGTAAGAACTATCCCTATTTACAAATGTGGCTGTAAAAGGCAACAATAAAATGACGTCTCACAGTCAGAGGTACAACTCAGAGAGTCCATAAAAAAAAAAAAAAAAAACGATTTTCACATCACGACGATCTGTATCTCAGCAATAACATGATGAACTCGTATGCATATGCATCTTAATTCATTAATTTGCAATCTGCCTGCTTCATTTATAACCCTTTTTTTTATAAGAAGAATCTTCAGGAATCGAGCACATAAGAATAAATTGAGAATGTTACTCTCCTACATGGAAGAGCATTTGGAAGTCAGCAACAGTAATACAAATAATCAACCTAGGATCCGTGGACAATGACGAACATGAAAAAATGTTGAGTCGCTTAGCTACAGAAAATGAATGAACTAGGACCCGTAATGAGAGATACGTATGGTAACCCATACCTACCTACGTATAGTACGGACCTACCTATAATCCACGTTTTTCCATAGATCAGTGATTTCATACTTTCGGCGGTGACCGAGAATTCCATCGACATTCGCCGTCTGCTTGGAGCTTGGAGCATGTATGTATAGTACGTACGTGCTTCCAAGGAGTTCTTCCGTCCCTTGTCGTTGGTATTGCGACTATGGAAGAGAGGGAGGACCCGTCGATCCTTTGGGAACGGTGTTCACTTCAGTCCAGTCTCTAGCCAACCGTCCGTTCGTCGGGGTCGCGACGTCGCTCGACGGAGGTGTTCGTAACCATGTTGTAACGGTTTATCATTTCGGGGACATGATTCTGGTCATCGTTGTATTCGAGGTATACAAAAAGCGTTTCGTTATTTGTGATTCTCGTGGCGATGTTTTCATCGCTATCCGGTATCTATGTTCGTGTCCAATTCTTGATCTCGCGTCACGCATCGCGACGCCTGTTACGATCGCGTCGTTCAAGAGTCCTTAAATCGAATCGCAAGTTACGTTCGTAATTTTTCACGGTATAAATTTCGTTTTTCGGTTAATCGAAAATCGTGATTTTTAAACTTTGTGACGCCGATCGGGCTAACCAAGAGTGGCGCATAAAAAAAATTGCGGAAATATTCAACAAGTGAGAGAAGAGTTGTGACTCGGATGCTTGTGAAGTTGCCGTGTAACGTAGAAACTGGCATACCCATACGTGGTCAGGTGTACGTATGTACATACGTATACGTACGACATACATGGAGTGCTGTGTGCAGTGGGGTTCGGTGATATGAACGCTGGGTTAGGCAGCGTTACCTCCGATACGAAAATTTTCCAAGCAGGTACTTCGGTGCCTTCGATCGAAGGTTATTTTTGGTTATACGTACATACGTACGACGGAGTATTTACCCATCATCGCGATAATCATAATCAGCTTTATCAACATCGTACCGTGATTAAAAATTGAGAGCACAGTGCAGGTTACGTCGATTTTTTCCATCAACTGTTGACCGTCGTGCAATTGTCGGTGAATTTTCAGTGCGTTTGGTTCTTGATTAAGGATTAATTATCGTCACCCACGGCCTGCGGATATTCAAATTGGAATGTAGTATACAGGTAAATGTGTACATACATAGATGGTATTTCTACGTTGTTTTTTTTTTCCATTCGCTTCCGGTTGCTTTTTTTCGCATCCCACGAGGAGACGACACCGTACGACGTGCATTATTTTCTGAAAATGAGGATTTCTCGAATTTCGTTCTTGTTTAGAAAATTCGGTCGCGTCGGCAATTTCACCGGAATGTAGATCCTGCGGTATGCGTATGTATGCACACAAACCGTGTTCATGAGTGGAGGATGTAAACATTGCGCGATTTCATTTAGGTTCGCGCAAAACTATCACCAGTCGAGTTTACAGCAGCGCCACAGCAGAGGTAGGGGGATCGCATCGACCGGCCGCGATCCGTTATGATCCACGGCGGCGTGTTTACCAAAAATATTAGAATCTATCTGTCGATAATATCGTAGAAACCACGACCGATGTTGTTATTTTGATCAGAGAAACGACACGGTGAATTAAACAGGATAGGACGATCTCCGTCGATGACAGAGTAAACACTTGCCATTGATGCATTCGAAATGAGTGTTGTGAGAAAAGGACAATAATCGAGACGCGTTAAGGATAAATAATTGCATGCCAAGTTCTAACCGCTAACTCCTTCGGACTGCCAACGCGTCTCGTTTATCGTTAAATCATCGTTGAACGGCTGTGTCAGTTTTGTGAGGTAAACACGCCGTGGATCAGAACGGATCGCGGCCGGTCGATGCGATCCCCCTACCTCTGCTGTGGCGCTGCTGTAAACTCGACTGGTGATAGTTTTGCGCGAACCTAAATGAAATCGCGCAATGTTTACATCCTCCACTTACGAACACGGTTTGTGTACAGACGTATGTATATTCGAACAAACGCGACATGTTTTGTTCATCGTTCGTCTCTCGTTCAAACACCGTTAACGCCCGCAACGGGACGATCGAATAATTCCAAGGACAAAGTCGTAAAATCAACAAAAGTCGAATAAAGAAAACCTCGCGCGCGCTCGTGCCCCAGTTTTAGCACGAATTTTTCATCCGACCGTATAGAATAGTTGATACGAGTAACTCTCGATTCGCTTCATTGCAACTCTTTATTTACTCGCTAATCGTAAGCGGAGTTGAGTCATCTGCACAACGAGTACGACGCAATTAATTGCGATAAATCAGTTCCAATTATCATATCATCATGGTGTTACTTGAAAATATTTTCATCGAAATGCCCGGCGCTTGTAGAGATACATGTAAGTACGTACGTTCGTACATACGTACGTACTACATATATACGTATACCTACGCACGCACGCACGCACGCACGCACGCACGACTTCATACCTACACCTACCTACGTGTGCATCGGTATCAAATTGTTATTTATTTTTGCGCGTCAATCACGTAAGGACGATGAGGTTGTTCCCGTTTCGCCACATCGGGCTCGGTATAATTTTGACCGTATGACTTTTTCGCATCCGATGTAACACTCGTGAAAATGCAGTGGAAACAATAATTACACGTCACCGTCACCACCGCCCTTTGGCAGGTATAATCTTATCGCGGCGATTCCGAACCGCAAACACACGGATTGCTATTCGTTTCACCCCGTAAGCTGAACACGATCGTTCGACTCGTTTGAAATAAATACATCCTTCGGGTTGTACGCGTAAATGTAATTCGCGTCCGTCGTTGTTCCCCGCGGTCTAGCGTAACTTCGATACGAAAGTCCGGACGACCATCTCTGACGATTCGTACCACGAACGGTCGGAGGTATACCGGATCCTGCGAAGCGAAAACGATGTGGAATCAGACGCGGGAGCTGCGTTCGCGTCCGGTATTTATACCCGTTGCAGAGTAGGCGCAACAACAATCGTCTCTCGTCCTTGGTGTACCGAATGTAGAGCGCACGCCACGGCGGGCACCGAATCATTGCTCGAACCACGCACCGCGATTCCGCGCCTCACTCCCCCGTCTCGGTTGAAGAGGTGCGGGGTGGGCGCGGGTACTGTTACCGCGCGTAGGATTCATTTCCTCGTCCACGGCTCCACGGCTCCACCGACTCGTTGACGCCGGATCGCGACAGCGCGATTTCTTGCTCGTCGATACGTGCGTGCGTGCGGCAAATTTCGGCGCACTTTCGTTGGAGGAATCGCATCCGCGCGCGACCGCACTACCGCCGTATTACCAATTGGCGTTGCGTTACGCGCGAAGCTCGGCCGCCGTCTATCCGTCATCGGTATTTTCTTGCAACCGTTAGGGTTGCGATTGAATAGCTGAACTAAAACCGGCGTACAGCTTGGTCATTGGAATGGAACGTATGTGCGCGTCACGGATCGAACGGAGTATGAATCGGTTCCGCGTCGTAACCCTAGACAGATCGTGACGAAAATAGAATCTCGCGTTTCCGACGGACGCTCCGCTCGTTTACGCTGTACCGTGCGTACACGCGTGCGTACACCTATACTTGGACGGGGACGCGACGGGGCAGTCGAGCGGGGATTATTATGCGGGACGCGACCGGATATCGGGCTCGTCTTTCCGACGTGCACGCGTAGGTGTACGGTATATACGCGCACGTGGTACGTAGGTACGTACGTACGTAGGCGTATAAATGCCAATATTTGCACAGGAGATGAATCGTAGCCGCACCGTCGCGCGTCGCGTACAGTATGAGATGCGCGTAACGTATAGGTATACGTTACAGGGATCGTTGCCACTTATAAATTCAATCGTACTCGCTCCGTTTTCATATCGCGTCATGCCTAAGACCAGAGCCGAGCTTCTCCTGGATATGTACGCTCGCGCGGACGGGGGTGTTACACGCGCTTACGAATTGTGAGTATGATATTTGTAACGAAGAGATACAGTACAGGTGAATACGCGTATGCGATCGAATATTTGAAATCGGGCGGCTACGTAGTTCCGGAGATTACCTCCTGCGAGCGAACTCGCGGACTCGCGGACTTTACCGCTTCGTTACGCGATATTGGCGCGAAAGGGTAGACGTCCCACCCCCCGTTTCTCGCCCTCGGAAAGGAAGGGTCGAGTATACGGACGGTGTACCCGAGTGTTTTATTTTCCCTAAAATAATCGGTGTTCTTTGTTGTTTCCGTTCCTTGGCAGATGCGTGGCAGGAATGGCGGAGAAGGTGCGCGAGGCGTCTCTCCGTGGCGATGTCCCGCGTCTCGCTCGCCTCCTCGACGACGCCGTAAAACCGCTTCCGGACGAGGTAAGCCAGAGCGCAGCCACAGCTGTCGCTTTTCACATAACTTGGACGACGACGAATGACAATCTGTACAATTTACGTCGCACACGTACGAAATCGGACGATCGACGGACGGAGTGGAATCTCACGTAGTCCGATCGATCGTACCGATAACGCGATCGTATAAACGCGCGCGGTTACCGTTACTCCGTCCGATTCCTCTCCGCGGTATTCGACGTCGGTAATATTCGTACGGACGAACGATACGGCGTTGTTACATTTGTTCGCCGGTACAATTGCGGTACGACACACCGCGCGCGCGTACATACGTACCTACGGATATCGAAGGGCCGACGTACGGCGACCACCGCTCTTCCATCTCGCCGTCGCAAGTGAGACGCGATCGATCGCGAACGATGACCGCTTCGCAAATATTCCCGACAACGATCGGAGAGCCGTGCACGCGGAACACACGTATAATCATATGTATGTATAAAGGAAGACGCACCGCGGTAATTTCGTTCATTCGCGGTAATTTCGTTCAACGCCGAGCAGCGTCGTTAGCGAATTTCAAGGTGCAGTTCTTGGAAAACCTCGATAATCGACGAGGAGTTGAATGTATTATAACTTTAGGGGGGGAAAAATTCGAAAGTATCGACAAAGTTGAGGCCGCGGGTGCAGCCGTACGATACGAGTACGTGCGTACGTACTTGTACGCGGTGCGTACTTCCTTCCGCGATACGTCAACGAGAATATCGGTCGCCGCGCGGGGTATCCCGACCACGTGGATTCAATTGCAATAGCCTAGCTATAACTAGAATTTAACAAGGGGAGCCTCGATGTTGTTTCAATTACATCGTCCACCCGATTTCTAATTACATATACGCAGCGAGGAACGAGTCCGCTTCTGCTAGCTGCCGCGGGAGGACACGCGGATGCTTGCGCGACCCTCTTATCGCATGGGAGCGACGTAAACGCCGCTGACAACGTGAGTAAATAAATCCAATGTTTTTATGTGTGTGTGTGTGTGTGTGTGTGTGTGTGTGTTACCAGCTGTACAATTTTCTCTATTTACATCGGGGTTCCGATGAGTGACCGCCGGCTAATTGCGACGGTGACGAACGTGCGTCGGGTCGACCACCCCCTCCACCTACAACCCGCAAAAACCTCCACCCCCTGCCGGGACGGGGCGTCGAAGCGAACCATTACCGGCTAGGCTTCTGTTTTCGTTCAGCTAGACAATTTTCAAATTCAACGTAGGTATACGCACGGTATACCTGTATAACTTGCGCGGGAAATGATCCGACACTTTGAGCGCCGAAGGAGGATTATCGCGGCGTGACCGCGGGATTATACCGTAGTATAGGAACACGTGTATACCCACGGTGCAAGGTATGGTTGAATTTTTCCATTTTCTCCATCCGACGTGGCGTCGCAACACGTATAAAACGTATCTTTTCCGAATCACTTCGTTATTCGTATCATACGGGTAGGGATATATATATATATATATATTTTTTTTGTCCCCCCCCCCCCCCCCCCATAAATTGTCAAACATCGGAGACGTATGGGAATCTTGTCGCCGCGCGTACAGTCATATCGTACGTATACCATAGTTAGTAGTTGTATACGAAGAGGTTTTGAGCCACCGCGTACGTCGTTCGTCGATCCGAATTACAGCCTCGTATGAAATCAAGTTGAAATATCGAAAAGTCGAGTCGCGCGCGCGGTATTCGAAATTAAGACACAAATGTCACGTGTATCATATACCGATGCAGATAGATTCATACGTCGTGGAATTGATCCGCGTACGTTCAACGTTCGCATCGAAGCCACGATCGCGTCTAATCCCGTTCGTCTGTGCACCGTATCGTGGATAAGTCGGAGCGACGTACGTACGTACGTACGCGTATAATCGTTGTTCCATCGGCGACAAGGTCACGTACGGCGTTCGTACCGCGTGGACGTGCTTGTACATTTGCGCTAAAAAGTCAGTGCAACGGACGACGACGGCGACGACGGCGACGACGAATCAAACGACGAATCAAACGACGATACCGGAGCCAAGGGCCGGGCGTCGATTCGTTCGTACAACTCCTCTCCTCTACCTATGTACAGGTATAATACGTGTAATTTGTAGCGCGGATCGGATATCGCGCGTACGTCCGTCCGTAGAAGCGACAACGATACCCGTTCGACCGGTCTTGGTTGTACACCGTTGATGCGCTCGGCGTCGCGCTCGTCGTACGCATACCTACGCCAAGTGCAACAACACTCGACGACTTTCATTCCGCGACAAAGGTTCGACCGTTCGACCGTTCAACGGGCTTCCCAACAACGATCCTTCGCTTTTCATCCTCTCTCGTATCGGTGCGTCGCCCGACGTCGCGTCGCACGTGGACATTACGCCGATGCGTCGGTAGAGGTTGCAGGGTGGCAATTATCCCCGCTCGGGTAATCGATGAAAACACCCGCTATCAAAAGCGAAACCTGCGATCGCCCGACACCGCCGACGCGCGACACATACCTGTTCCGCCGCCAGGCCGCCCGATAGATAATTTGCGTACGCGCGCTCACGATGCGGAGCAGGTATACGCGTGTACGCGCAGATGCGATGCGGCGGGGGCTGTTCTCCACCGCTTCCTTCTCTCCCGCTTAGTTCTTCCGTTCGGCTCCTCGTTTTTCCGCAGCCAGGTTGCCGCGAACGGACGGACCGACGGAGGGACTCGCCAAGGGTCAGAGGTGGTCGGTCGGTCGGTCGGTCGGCCGGCCGGCTTCGCGTTCCGCACGGTTCAAACCGCACCGTATGTCCGTACGAATAGGCTGCGCGTATCCTCGTCAACGTGTACCCACACCCCGGCTACACGTGTATCGCGCACGCATGGTTACGATGTAGCGTGTGCGGTATGCCGTGGGTGTGTCCGCGCCTATTTACCGCATGCTCGCGAAACAACGTGCAGCGTACAAAGGGAATCGAAATCGGTGGGGAGCGCGAACCGGGCGAAAGGGAGCGATTTTCACCGTCGCGGTATATCGTTGTCGGATCGTGCGATTCGTTATCGCCGGAACGTACGTTGATTTCGTTTTTACGCCGCGAAAACTCGGCACGCGACGCGGTTGTGAGGAGATGCCGGCACGTCGCAGTTGCTCCGCGTTAACGTCGCATACGTACGAACGCTGCATACGCGTAGGGGTGGAACGAGGCAAAATATTACAGGGAGAGCCTCTCTTCGACCGTGACAGGATTCGAACCTGCGATCTTCGGATCCGAAGTCCGACGCCTTATCCGTTAGGCCACACGGTCGCTCGGCGGTTGCGACCCCGAGGGCGAACTAGCCCTCCGAGGCGCACCCCCGAAAACCGGGACGGATCGTACACGCCGACGCCCGCGTTGGAAAGCGCGCGGACGCGGACGCGACGGGTAACACCTACGGCGGTCGCGCGTCGAGGACCCCGTCGCTGCACGTCCCCCGGCGACGCGGTGAGATTTCTTTAATTCGGTTCTTCCAACTTTGTTGCAGTCGGGTTCGGCCCCGCTCCAGAGAGCTGCCGCCGAAGGACATCTCGACGTTGTGGAACTTCTTCTCGAGCATGGCGCCGATATCGGCAAACAGGACACCGTCGTAAGTATATCGCCAAGTTGAACTCTTTTCTCCGAACGCGTCGCGCGAGGAGTCGCACCCTCGCCCGAATAGAGACAAGTGCCGCCGGCGCTGCAGCGGTCGGTGCGAAGGCGAAATCGAGATATCGACTCCCCGCTGCACCCGCGAGTCCTCGAAGCCGCAAAGGTCCGAAGTAGAGAGCAAAAGGGTCCGTACGAACGACTCGCGGAAACGGGGGAAAGCAAACCGAACGAACGATCCTGCAACGCGAAGAGCGCACCGCGCTCGTACGCTTGTACGTAGAAAGGAGTCGATCGTTTCTCGCGATATTCGCTGCGACATTCCTCGTTTCGCCGACGCGTGTGTCGTCCACCCGCGCCCGCACCACCGCGCATACCGAATAGAAAGGGGGAAATCGCAAGACGTGCGTCCGCGAGGGGCAAATTACTGCCGCAGCCAAAGAGGAGAACTCGGCAGCGTCTGAGAAAAATCTCGTTGCGCTCGGCGATCGAACGACTCGCGTCGAAAGTAATGGGAATTTTCAAAACTGTTTGCCTTCCCTTCGACGCGAAGAGGGAAGAGAGACCCCGGAGAGGCGGCGTTCGGCTACAAGTGCGATCAATTAGCGGACGTCCTTGGTCGGATCGATAATTTCGCGATCGCTCAATCGCGCCAATCGAATTTGATCGTGCGATCTCCGCGGATCGAGCATTAAGTGGGCGTGGTGGTGTCGGTACGGTATGCGCGATACGTACGCGTGTCGTAGGTACGGGGTGTCTCCGAAGCGAGTGCAAATCTTTCGAGGGGTGACGCCAGGGGCCGAGAAAAAGAGGAGAATAAGGAGGGGGAAAAAAAGGTTTGTCAGAAGTGGGATACGAAACCACGCCCTCGGAGAGGACCGGAAGCCTCGGAGAGGACCCAGCTTGGCCGGGCAAAGTATTTCGCACCTCGAGTCCGGCGCCTCGGACCGCAAAGGGTTTCGTCCGACTCGCACGAGTGTTTGCAATGACATTAGCGCGGCACTCCGTAGATCCGTCACGGTGTATCGCGGGAATATCATTCGGTGGGCGGACAACGTTACAGAAACGAGAAGAAGCCGAGTGACCGCGGCGTATGCGGATTTTCGGATTCTGCGGCGGAACTGAAAATTGGGGGGTACTTACGTACGTACGTACGCGCGTATACCTATCCACGATGTACCGACACAACTCGCGACGATCCGCTCCCGTAACGACGTCGAACGGAGAAAGTCGGAGCGAGCGTGACCCGTACACGTACAACCCGACCGTACAAAGTCCGCGATCCAGTTTCACTCTCGCGGGAAATGTAAAGCTCGCCGCAACGAGTCGAAGCAGCGGCGCCGGTTCGAAATGGTATTTTCAGAAGTTACGCGCCGGAGGAGGGGGGTCGGTAGGATAACGAGGACGTTCGTCGGGCCTCAATAACGGTAGAACGATAAGCTACGGATCCCGATCGCAGGTGAAATCGTGTTTTCGAATCGTACGCGATTTCTACAAACACACGCGCCGTATACGACGCCCCTTGGAAAAAGTGAAATAAAACAGAGCGAACGATCGAGGACTCGGGAGAAAAGCGGCGGCGCCTTATATGATATTTCTCGCGCGCACCTCAGCGCGTAACCTTGATACGTGTTTTTTCTCGCTTCTTTCTCCGCGCAGACTTTCTAAAGCTATCCCTTATCGGCGGTGTCGGACCGCTACGCCCGATACGCCTAACTCGCCGTTCCGCACGGGTTGCGGGATTTTCAAAGTTTCATCGTCGTTTCGACATTGATTGATTCGCGTCGGCGAACACGACGCAATCCGCAGTGCGGGGGTCGATCAATCGAGGGACGATCGAGTACCGCTTGACGGTTCTCAACGAAGCGGGAAATGGAGAACGGAGGGTTTAGAAAAAAAAAAATAATAATAAAAAAAATAAAAAAAAAAAAAAAAACCAACGGAGAAACGGGTTATAAATATTACGAGCCGCGTCGCACCGATGTACGCACCACTCGTCGCTCGCGGGATGTACCCCGAAGTGTACGCGTACAGACATACAAGAAGGTAAAACTGGCGGCGGACGGGGACGGGTGTAGGTGTGGGTGTGGGAGCGGGTGCGGTCGTAGGTAGGTACGGTAGGTATCGGTATACCTGTGTACGAATGCACGCGCGCGTGTGTACGGATGACAGGTACTCGGGTGGGTAATCGGCGTGTGGAAGGCGTAAGCGCTCCCGCTGGTTGCACGGGGTCCGCTCGCGAGGGAGGGGCGGAACGTATAAGGAACACGTACGAGGAATATAGAGGCACGTCGGTTCACCCCGCACCCGTCGGGGATAACTTCGCTATTCGGCGTTCGGCGTTCGGCGTTCGGCGAATATCGAGGGAGTGGCTCGTCCGCGTCCTCCGTATCGTACGTATCGCTCGCAAGTCGTACGACACCGTATCTCTCGTCGTGCGCCTTTATTCTCCTCGCCTCGTGCAATTAATGGGAAATTCGAGGTCGCCTCGGCGCGTACCGGATCCGCTGGGATCGGGTTACCCCCGAATCTCGGACAGGTACCGCACACTCTCGGGTCGACTCTGAGAATCGGGAATGCGACCGGCGCCCACCCGTCGCGATCGTCCTCCCGTTCGTTTCGACGCAAAGCTTTCTTTCTTTATCCGTCGTGCCCTCGATTCAGACCTTCCCCCCCCCCCCCCCCCCCCCGATTCCTTTCGCGGGATATTAGGTATACTTTGTCTCGTCGTACTTTGCACGCGTGTACGCGGGTCCGCGGGGCGCGACCGTCGCGAGGACGACGATTGTCGTCGACGCGGACGCACGAGGTACGCTCGCGTTCCAGCTGAACGAAACACCCACCCCGAACTCCACGCGTTTATCGACGGTGTGTACGTGAGCCTTCCGTAAACGGATACAATACGATACGGCGCGTGAGGAATGAAACGCGGTGCTCTCGGCGTCGAGCGGACGACGCTCTTCCGAGCTGCACCTTCGTTCTTGTACGCGTATCGTCGACGCGTACGGTACGCGTACGCTCGACAGACGACGGCGTATCTCCGACGAAATAATCGCGCGAGCGGAGAAAGCTCGTATAGCCGCGCGAAGGCGCTGCTCACGTTCCATCCGAATACGTTCTCCGTTCATTTGCAGGCGGGTTCGACCTGTGACGAAATCGTGCACGCGTACACGCCTGCCGCGACGCCCGGTGCGTACGCCTCTCCATGGGAACAACGTCGAACCGAAACTGGATCCGATGTCCGCCCTCTTCGCGATCGACCGAGGCGCGTACGTACGTGGGTAGATCGATAAAAACTACGCGGAATGAAGTCGTACACCGCCGCCGCGTATGCGCGACCGAAGCAAAACGAGAGAAACCGACTGCGACCTCGGAGTTTTTTGTCACCGGGCGGTAGCTTCAGGCATACGCTCGTACCCGCTATACCTGTACCGGGTATATCATCTGGTTCATTGACCACAGCCTACAGCTGCTGCTGCGGCTGGACGACGCGAGGCTCGCAACAGCGCACGGCGTCGCCGAGTCCGAGGAAACGAGAGAATGTACGTACGTACGTACGTACGTATACGAGTATCCTCCTGCAGGGACATGACGGGTAATAGGGGTGATAGCGGTGCGTGGCGTGCGTCGTCGGTCCGTCGATACCGTTGCGTACAGGTGCGGGGAATCGACGCGTGTCCCTCGTGCAGGTTCGCGAGTTCGGAGCTCGCAATCGGGATTACCCGCATCGTTTACGTTGTACGCGCACGCGGTGCGCCAAGTGTATCGATAGGTTGTATCGTATACGGCGAATACTTGTACGCGAATCGGAATATACGCGTAAGGTACAATACACGGTACGCACGGATCTAGGCAGGAAGGAGGTAGTCGTCCGAGTGAAGAGATACGTCGCCCCGGACGATCTGCTAGGTACGTAAACGAGGTCGTTCGATTGATCCGTCGAATCCGCCGAGCGATGTTTTTTCTTCTACGAGGAATTCACCGCATAGGATATACGCGCGGTACGCAACGCGCGTCATACCGTATACACTTATCACATCCGCAGAATATACGTAGCCCGAGGGCTAGGCGAGGTTGGACGGTAATGAGAAGGAGAGAAAGAGATCCGAAGGAGGAGGAGAACGTGAGAAATATACGCACGCCTACGGGTTGGGTTGGGTTGGGTATAACGAGCGACGGAGAAACGATCGAGGAGAACGCGAGCTCCGGCGAAAGAAGATCGGGCTCGAAATTCCCCGCCGCATCCTCCGATACTCCAACGGCACCATCTGCAGCCGTGTCGCGCGGGGTGTCTCGGAAGCAAATGTGAAAATTTTAAGGGGTGACAAGCTAGGGGCCGAGCCGAGTAAATTCACGTTTACAACAGGCGGCCCCCGAAGTACGACCGCCGGTTGAAACGTCGCGCTCTGCAGACAACGAGTCGGAATTACTCGTCGCCGGTCGGCGATCCGGTTGATACGAATCGTGCCGCTTACCGAATACAAATATTTCGAATGAAAACAGTTCCCGACCTCGACTCTTGTCGCAAGGACGACATTGCCATTTGCCAAGATAGCGATGAACCGATGTTCGGACACGGCACACACGTGTACGCATGTTATCGTCTCCGGCGAGTTTCGTGGGTTGTTTACATTCTGGCGTGAGGCGCGACTCTTCAGCCGCTCATGTTTTGGGAATGGCGCTCCGGATACCAGATATTGCACAGTCTGTTATTCCAATGAACCGAGTACAATTGCGTAATTCTGATTTTCTTTTTGCAGCACGGGAACTCGGCCCTCCACGAAGCGTCTTGGCGAGGCTACAGCCGTACGGTTTCTGCCCTTGCGAAAGCTCTCGGGACTCACAGAGCTCCCCTTCACGCGCGCAATCTGACCGGTTTTGCACCTTTGCACCTCGCTTGTCAAAACGGACACAATCAGAGCTGCAGGGAACTCCTTCTCGCAGGATGTAATCCCGATCTACAAAACAACGTGAGTGTCTCGATTATTGTGGTATTATATTGTCGCCGTCGTCGTCGTCGTCGTCGATATCGTAATGTCATTGGAATCATTTGCACGTGCGACGGACGGATGAGAAATGACAAAGGTTGGGCGAAGAGGATCGAATTATACCCCTGAAGGTGTTCGATGATGCGAGAAAAAGAAGGCTGGATCCGCCGCGGCGGTCGACCGCTGACAATGAGACGCGATCTTTGATATTCTAGATCTTCGTTCGCTCGTCACTCACCGCGGAAGTCTGTATCGAAGAGATATCGCGTTCGCGTGCCACAAGCGATCCCCCGTGACGTTCGGCTACGTTTGCGACTCGTTCGCTCCGTTGTCTTGTATGCGTTATACGAGTACGTATGCAAACTTATAATTTGACGCAGAAGGAGAACACCGATAACGAATTACCGCGCTGCTTGAGAAGCCGCGGAATAATCCGCCTGCCGCGTACACCTGTGCGGCGGTCGTTCGATCGATCGTGTAGCGTATCAATTTTTACCGAGTTCACTCGATCATCTCGCTTCTATTGTTCTCGTTTCAGTACGGAGACACGCCTTTGCACACCTCCGCGCGCTACGGACACGCTGGAGTTACAAGGATTCTCATCTCGGCGTTGTGTCGTGTGTCGGATCAGAATAAAGTGAGTATGGTATTCGTAGCTATGTTCGTAGGCATATCGATGCCGTGAAAAATCGGATTGAGATCGACTCGCGTGTAGCGTACGGTCGACCCTTGAAAAATGGGAAGGTCGAAGAGCAAACTCTGATTGAATTTGATCGGAAGAATCTTGTACGTATTTACGCGTCACCTTAAAACCCGAAGAGTCATTTTGAATCGTTTCATTTGTCAGAACGGCGACACTGCCCTGCACATCGCGGCAGCAATGGGACGGAGAAAATTGACGAGGATCCTGTTGGAAGCGGGCTGCGACAGAACCTTGAGGAATAAACAGGCGGAAACAGCGAAGGACATCGCACGTAGAAAAAATCTATCCGAAATTTTAGATATCATATGTAAAGCCCGTAGTAGAAGCAGGGCTCAAGCTAAAGGCAAGGACGAAGAATCCAAGGACGATAAGTCAATGGATCGGGGATTTACCGATAAAATAGACTCGCGCCAGAAAAGCGGCAAAGGGAATAAAAAACGGGAGAAGACCGGCAGCGGTACCAGCGGAAGTAGAGACGGTAATTCTAAGAAGGAAAAAAAGAAACTGAAGGGCGGTAAACAGCACAAAGTGCGCTTCGAAAAAGCCGTTGGAAAACAGTGGTCTCCTTACGGGTGTCATTACTATCCGGATCCCGAAGCTTTCCCTCAACCGAGACTGGATTCTCTGCCGTCGGATCCTCTGGCGCGGGGGGAACAGTATTACCTCGATCTAGCTGGGAACATTCGTAAGGGACCGGTGGGTGTCGGGTACACCTGTTACTGCGCACCATTTTTCCGACACATGGAAGCCAAGTTGGAGAGAGACAAAGCTGAGCTGAAAGCCCACATAGATCAGGCGCACGAAAGACTGGATCTAAAAGTCACCAATTTGGAACGACGTACGAGAGGTCAGATTTCCGAATTGACCAGATGCGTCGTTGCCGAAAGGGCGAGATGCGACGAAAGACATTTGCATTTGCAACAGTGGCTTTCCAGAGGAGGTCGCGGTAGGCGCAGTGAAAGACCACCGCGCCCCGTCAATGCGAATCCACAACCTCCGACCAGGGCAAGATCCTTAGAGGACTTACTCGACGACAGACCACAGGATCGAAGCTTCGAGATTCCCGGCGAAACCCCGGGTCGCGGTGGAAGCCTCGATGATCTGGATATTCCCGCTATTCCTAGACTCAGCAAGTCCATGAGAGACCTTCCCTCGGGAAGTGGATCCGTCAGACCGGCATTGAGGGTTTTAGATGTACCTTCCCGACTCGACCCAAGTTTCGATGCGGCGCTAAAAACCGATCGAACTTCTCCTTTGGGAAAAGCTGTGTCACCGTCACTCGGATCGAAACATCAAGTACTCGAGTCACAGGTATGTTCGGCAAGCGGTTCATTCGATTTTTTGTATCTGAAATTTTTCCGCCGCGGTCTTCGGAACACGTTTGCTTGTATTATCCGATAGTTCTCGAGCTCCGATGGTCATGTGACGAGCTCTCGTCGCATGGGAGTGGTCAACGCGCGTTCCAAAAATAGCGAGGAACATCCATGCGGCGATTGGCGCAGAGCTGCTCCGGGTCGGCGGAGCGTTCACGAGATGATACAGCGTTTTCAAAGTGTACCTGGAATGCATAACGGATGGAGAGGAGGACAGCGATCGGGAAGTAGCGAACCGACTAGTCCGGACCACAGCCAAAGTTCCCAAAATCTTAGAGTACAGCCTCAGGGAGGAATTGGTAATGGATGGCGTGGGGAAGGAGAGGGTAACGTCGAAATCCAATTTATTGAATCGCCGCCACTATTGAGGCGTTGGTCTTGAAACGTGTCGAAAAATTCAGGTAACGATTCAGAAAGCAGCGAAGGTGAGGACGACGCCGTACAGCCGGAACCTGTTAACGAAGGACCAGCGCTGAAGGGGATGCCGTCCAATGATGTCCCTTACGAGACTATAGCCAGATTGCCGTACAGGTCTCGTAACGCAGTTTACAGCCCAACACCACCTTTACACGATACGCATAACGATTCGGGTTACAGTACACGCATGTACGGGTCGAGCAAAGGCGCATCACCTTCTCTGTCAGGTATGAATCGTTAGTTGTGCTGAATTGAACGCTCGAAATGTCATTGTTCGATGCACCTGTGATGCATATATGTGCTTTGAAAATTATGAAATTATTTTTTAAGGTCAACTAGATTGTGATGGGATCGTAACGGGCACCTCTCAGAGCATCTACCCGAGTGGGGATCAATTCGCTGCTTTATTGGAACAACCGAGAGGACGTGATCTTACGTCCTACGAGCGTACAGCTGACAATGTTGTGATAAATATTGGCGCAGCAAGTTTAGTTTGATAAGAATACAATCACCGAAAATAATTGATTGAATGGAAGCGAACGGAGAAAATTCATCGGAGAAATTCAGTCAATGATTTCATGAAAAAATGCGGCATTCGCAAATTGTTGCAACACTTTTAGCGCACACTAGGTATATTTCTAGGTAATATTTTGCAGAACTGGTCAATCTGTTCAAGTTTATAATCGAGACTATACTAAAAATACTCATGAGCTGATATTCAAATCATATTATCAACATTCGAGCACGAATTAACAAAACTCAAAGACCGACCGCAACTATCAAATTTCTTCTCAACTGATATGATGATTAATTTGCTTTCAGCCGCATGGAACTGTAAGCGTACCGATAACGTTGATTTATCACGCCCAAGTTTTTGTCTCGTCGTTTCCCAGAACACATGAGATACTTACGATGAGATTGGCGAACACTTTTGTCAATAAACCCTCCATTCGTTGAATAGAGGACACAAAAAATGTAGGTAAAATATACTCGCCATACATCAACTGATTGGAAATTGTTTAATAAAAGATTATTTATTTTTTACGGATGATTATATAGATCTATTCTTTTTCATATCTACATATATGTATGTACAATGTTTGACAAACTGATACCTAATTACAATCCTAATAATTTATAATCAATCAACATTTCTGTTTATGAGCGATCATACATTGTATTTTTTCGGCGGTTTTCATTCACAGTGCTTTGAGTAATTGACGAATGATGGAGTGGAATCCCTTTGAGTACCTGTGAATTACCGTTCAGTATTTGTACGAGCACGTAGTCGCCTGGCTTGATAATACGAGTTTCGTTCGAAGATCCGCTATCCTCTATCTCTCCGGCAGGAATGATGACTTTGATGTTTCCATCGGTTCTACCTTCCAAGTAGAACTCGGATTTTTTACTTCTCTGAACAGAAGAAGTTGAAATCAGTTAAACAATTGTCTAAATCGGTTAGTTTTGGTCATGCTTTTGCTCCCGAAACGTCTAGACAGTCAACCGAACCGCTGCCACCTACCCCTTCGACGAGCACCAGATGATATTGACCTATCTCCGCATGATTTAATTTCTCTGCTTCTTTTCGGTACACCTGAATCATTTCACGAAGTCTGCTCATTTTCACCGTCTGTTCAACGTCGTCCTGATATCGCCGATGTGCGGTGGTTTTCTGATGAAATTATTTCAAACATTGTATAGGAAACGTGCCGATACAGAATGACATTTGATATACAGATTTGTAAGTGTGCTAACTTCTCTCATGCTGTAGGCGAATAAATACCCGATATTGTATTTAACGATTCGCATCAGTGAAATGGTATCGGCAAACTCCTCTTCAGTTTCACCGCAAAAACCACAAATAAAATCACTCGATAAAGTGACACCTGGCAATATATCTCGTATCTTATCGACAAGAGTAAGATAAGCCTCTCTGGTATAACCTCGCCTCATTCTATCCAATACTTTTGAACTGCCGCTTTGCGCAGGTAGGTGTATACTACGGCATATGTTGGGCCTTTCTGCTATAAGCCGCAAGACTTCGTCTGGAAAATCTTTTGGATGTGGCGATGTAAATCTGAAAGATATTGATTGTTTCAAATGTGTCAACAAATTCTATTCTTCGCAAAACACTAACCTGATCCTCATTTCCGGATTGATGCGAGAAACTTTGTCTAAAAGATCGGCGAATCTCAAGCCACCAGTTTTTGTTTTATAAACGGTTTTAAAACCCTCCGACAATTTAGTGCTAGATTCATTTCCACCCATTGTAAACTTTGATTCCGATAAATCACGATAACTGTTCACATTCTGCCCCAGCAGAGTTACTTCTTTGACACCCTGGTCGGATAAGTGAGAAATTTCATTTAATATACTTTCGATCGGTCGAGATCTCTCTCTACCACGTGTAAACGGAACTACGCAATATGAACACATGTTGTCGCACCCTCGCATAATCGAACTGGAAAACATTCAGAACTGTTCAAATTTTTTATGGTTTTTTATGTGCCGATGTATCAAAGAATATGCATTACACAAAGGCAGTGACAGCATCTTGATTAAGTCGGACTGGCCTTACATCGGCATAGGTTTCGTCCCAAGACAAAATCACATTGACTGCTGTGTCGTTTTTTTCTACTATACTCAGAAGTCGAGGTAAATCTTTGTAGCTGTCCGGACCCGCTATGAGATCTACTGTTTGATCCATTTCAAAAATTTTATGCTTCAATCGCTCAGCCATGCATCCTAAACATTTAGCAGTTATATGAATTGTATTACTTCATGTTTGTTAACTTATCCATCTGCAATCTCATGTGTTGAGGTAATTATTACCTAACAGACCAACTTTCAATGGTGCTTTGTTTTTCTGTGTTCGTGACCGTTTCAATCCCTTCAAGTGTTCCAGTTTATGCCATATTTTTTGTTCCGCGCCATCTCGAATGGCGCAAGTCACAATCAAAATAACATCTGCCTCTTGTACATTGTCGATCTTCTGGAATCCAGCTTGTTTGAGAATCGACCAAATTATTTCTGTGTCGTTGACATTCATTTGACATCCATAAATCTCAAAGAAAACTGTAATAAAAATTTTTCTCACGATTTAGCAATTGTTCCGATGTCAGTTACAATGAAAACTATAATCAGCTAAACTTGCCTTTTCTATTGTTCCCAAAACTTTGTTTTAAATAAGGGATATCGTCAACCTCAACCACGTATGAGTCACAACCTGATCTTATGAAATCTTTTAGATTAGGCCCTTCGCTAATGTCTGTAAAAGCTTTCTTTGCCTTCGTCATAATTCCGGAGTGAGATTCAACGTCGGCAGAAGATGCTTCATGTGTGTTTGATGCAAGTCCATTAACGTTACGGTGGTTTAGTAGGTTATGCCCTGAGAGACTTTGCCTCCAAAACTTATCAGAAACGTTCCTGTTTTCTGCTGTTAATTTACCAAATTTACGCGAACGTAAATGAAGCCCAAATGAACAATAAATACACTTAAGTGCGTTCATACTTTAACATTTTAACCCCGACTCAATTCCGTTGTAAACACCTCGCCGGCCCCGACCGCTACGAGTTCTGAGTAGCGATATTACTGTGATATTACCAAGTTGGTAGAACTGAAGCACTACGACTACAACTGAGGCGAAGCAAGAGGCAACTAACGATTTTTACGTTCTTCAGGTCAGACCGTTGAGAGTAGATCAGACTTCGTAACGTTAGAGTTTCTCGACATCGTCTGTAAAATCAAAAAACTATCATTGCGAGGACATCCGCTAATATGTCAAAAAGGAACTCCGGGGCGGATTACAGAAAAGGTTTCGTTCATTTTATCTATAATAACGGTATAGTTATTAACCGTACATTACATGATCATTCAATATGAAAAATAAACTGCATCGTTGATTCTCACATAGAATATTCTGCGATGTGTATATAAGTATATGGTGTATCGGTACACAGTGTACACGATTTCTCTGTGAATTTTTGGTAGAATTTGCCTGTATCGTTGATTGATCAGGTCTTTTTAATGTAACGCTAAATGTCAGGATTCTCTTTGACTTGAAGATCGTTGAAAGGTTCATTATAATTTCTATGATGTGTAAGAAAAATAATTTCAGATAAAGATTTCTTAGCACAACATCAGATCTAGCTGTTGATTTAATCCGACTTGGTATTGCTGCTTAAAAGCTTCCGGTTGATAAGTCAGCCTTGTTTAACTTGATCTGAACTTTGCCAGTGTTTGACGTTGTCAGGGTCAAGTGCCTACAGAGCAGCGGATGGAAGAAAGGATGATTGGGAAAGAGATCGCTCACCACTTGGAGACCATCATTCGGACCAGACCAGTTCATACCAGACAGATCACAAGAAGCAGAAACTCACCTTTGGCTTTGGCAAAAAACCCCCTGTCCCTGAACAAAAAAAAGGCATACAAATCAAGCTGGGATCTAGTTCTGTAAGTATGCTGGATTCCTTACACCAAGAATCTAGATCACACATCTCTGATACGTTTTTGACGTATGAATCGTTGTTGACGTTTCTATTGCAGAAACCAACTGTGAAGCCGACAGTGATACAGAAGCCAACCGTAGCTTCGGTATTCAATGCAGACGATGACGACGAGCCAGAAGAAATGCCCGCGGAAGCACGAATGAGGATGCGAAATATCGGTCGAGAAACACCTACTTCGGCCGGGCCGAATTCATTTGGAAAAACCAAACAGGGCTTCTGTGACTCAAAGAAAATATTCGAGAAAACATTAAAGAGAGCTATGGAAGAAGCTAATAAATGATTTAATCCATGAATAATACTTCTCGCGACTTTTGTTAAGTATACATTAAATTAATGAATTATATATATAACATTTACATGCAATACTGGTATAAACTATGGTAATAGGAAAATTCTACCACAAATGAATTCCATCATTTGAAATTGCTCGATTACCTCTGCAAAAATCGGACACCGTTAAATTACGCGTGTCATCGGCGATCGTTGAATATAAAATTCTTAATTAATGTCAAGTACTTCGCCAATCCAAAGCTAGACGGAATGGTCAGTGTTCAATCCTGTGTATACAAGCTACGTGGTTCGAGTCGTTTTTCATTAAAAATTATCAGTCTTGCCTTTTGTAGCAATCAATAAGATTATGAAATTGGTCCTACATCGAATCGATTATTCAAAAACTCGCCTTGCTAAAAACTGTAACAACTGTGAGACGGCAGGCGAATAGTCGGTGATAGATTTCTTGTGATTTTTATGAAAAATATTTAGTAGAAAGTTAACAAAGTGATCTCCGATTGCCCATGTTGCATCATAATCACTTGTGCTTGAATTGAATGTTGGTTTCTACAAGGAGCAATAAGGTAACGATATCCCAACATTTGCATTATGAAGCTCTAGGTGAAAGACGAAAGTTACAAAATAAATAATTCAAAAAATTATCAATCGGTTTTACAAATTTTATTTAGGCTTAGAAATTGTACATGGTATTATTCACTTCCTTTGTTGCTGTCCTTGACGCATGTCCTGCAAAATATGACAACAAAATTATGGTCAGGTTAGAATATCAATCGAAAAATTGGATACGCAATTAAAGCTTCAAAATGAACTATCGGTTCATGAAATGGATGAACTATCGATTGCTGCAAAGCTAACGAATTTACCGAGTTCTTTTTAGTTTAATACCTACTTTTTCCACAAGTTAAATCGTAATAGAATAATATTTACCCGGGGAAAGTTACGCTGGGGTGGAGTGCGGATGCGACGAGCCTCTTTGGATCTGTTGCGAACAACTTTGGAGTGGATAGCACACGACACACAGTAGTGTAACTTTGCATAAAGCTTGGGTAGCTGGTAAGCCGAGTATACGCTAGCTTCTGTGATATCTCTGACAGCAGCTGCCTCGACGATGTTACGAATTACGAACTTCTTTATAGCCTTGTCCTTGGGTACACAACGAGCACAATTTGTGCAGCGTACCGGGTTGACATGTCCACGACCGTGTTTGGCACGTCCTCCGTTACGACGCTTAGAAGTCTAGAAGTGAACATAAGAATCATTATCGGGTTATGTTCTCTGAACGATGTTTACACCAAAACTGAATAAATTCCGAAAGTTAATTAGTCCCCACAGTCGGCCAAGACAGACTGCTCAAGTATTGCGAGATTATTACGATGCCATGTCGAAAGCTCCACATGGTGTGATATTCATGTCAAATCTATTGTTCAGGTATATACTTTCTGGGATACGTTTCGGCGCCCGTGAGGGACGCGGAAATTGTTTTCAAATTGACGGAAACACAGGTTCAAATTATGCGTAAATAATTGTTCATATTACGTTTAATATAAAGAAGAAATAAATTCAGTTACCATTTTGTCACACTTTCCAGCAAAGAGAAATCGGAAACGAGAGTCGCCGGCTGAACGTGGAATGGAAGAATCGGACCAAAGTCAAAACAACTACTTCCGCTTACCGATTGTTACATACATCATCACGTTTACGTCAGGTTACATACGATCATTATCATGGTATGTTTGTAATTAAAATCACTCTCTATGATTTATAATATAATAATTGGAAACTCAGGTTTGAAGCATATGTCAAAGCTTCAAACTGAAATGCTTTACCGTCTAGTACAAAGAAAAGCATTCTCATAAACTCAATCGGGTCATTTGGTCACCAGAAATACAAAAAAATTCAATTTGATCCTGTAGAAGACAACGAAGACAACAGTTCACAATCCCGGACCATTCCGAAATTAGAAGGATCAGTCTGTGCCAAGTTAGACCCTTGCTATCGCTATGAACAATATTTTTGCAATAATAATTTAAGGATACACTGATCTTAGTACTTCTCGCATTGATCGTCGATAAAAAAGAGATAGATTCTTTTTCACTATCATCTATTTATATTAAACAGATTGTAGAGTAGATCTTTGAATTATAAAACTTACGTTTTATTATCACATTACATATCAGATTGATAATACGTCAAATACTGAGAACATCTTATGGTTTCTTGAAGCGCTTAGGATATTTATCATTGTTAGTATTAAATTTGAACCACACTTTAGTTCTTAAAGAATTTCGGCCGATGCAAATTCCCATTGACTGACGTACAAAAGTAGAAAAAAAAAGATGAACAAACCATTCACAATACAAAAAATAAAATGAGTCTGTCGCGAAGATAAACACATGGCAGATAACACATCTTATATTCAACTAAATGAAAATAACGTATTTAGGATTGTTGAAGTGCGTAACTAGCATAAAACAGTCTTCTACCGGCTGATTCTTGCAGGAGATTGCAATTCAATTCATAAGTCATATAAAATAAAGTATCTCAGAGCTACTTTGAACAGCTGGACACCGCAATGGTTGATGCTACTACATAAATTGTGTTTTTTTATAAATAGCGCGAATGTTCTACTTTTTGCCATGGGTCCTATCAGCTGGTTTCACTAGCAGTTTCATTCCATTGATTTCACAGCGCTCCGCATAATACAATGCTTTTGTTACAGCTTTTTTACCATGAAAATTGATAAAAACGCAGTACTTTGACGGTAGCCTCCGAATGCCCGTTATGCTGCCAAACCTAAAGTATAACATTTTTTTCAAATATCAACTCGTCTCGGTATCGAATCAGTTCTTGACAATCATAAAATTATATTTACTTTGAAAAGAATTTTTGTAGCGTTTGGTCGGTGATATTTTGGTTGACGTTACCGACCCAAATAGTGTTATTTTCAGATTCAATTCTCGGCAGGTGAGTTTTGGTACTTCCGACCACAATTTTCAAATTATTTGACAAGCCTCTCTTAGTATCACCATTGGACGAAATACTGTTTTCATATGTAAGGGACTCTATTGAGGCACTATCTCTCAAACTCTCATCCGAATTTTCTAAACATAGTTGTGCTCTATCAAAAGTACAAAAATTATAAGGTTGAAATACTGATCCTGTATCAATAACATTCTTATTAGTGACGTCGTTGACCTATGAAGATCAATACTTACTTAGAGTATCGAGGTTGAGATGGAAAAACTTTGAAATAGTTAGATTGTTCCGTTAGGGAGGTTACTAGTTTGGATAGTAATATCACGCTACTAGATTCGTCGTCAGAAAAATATTCTTCATCTCCATTACAATTTTCAACCATATTAAGGCTAGTTTCTAATTTCGGACTAGTAATGTTCCCCGATGTCAATAGAGTCACCGCTTCCTTGGGATAATGATACAACATAAACAATTAATGTAGACATGGATATTTCTCGTTTTTCGGGTAGCAAAAAAAATCATTAGTTTTTCGAAACAATGAAAAAAAAAAGATACTTTCAACAGTATGTGAAGACTATGAAGACAAGTATGACCACTTACGTCAACTGTTGTACATTGTTGAAGAGCAATTGATGCATGGTATTTACTGAAACCCATATCGGTCAGCTGCAGGACACGAACGATAATTAGTTCTCTGATTATCCATTCGTGGCCTTGTTCCAACTTTAAAATATCTTCAAAACATTTTTCCGCTTCATGATATCGCTGTACAGGTTAAGTTCATAAACAGATATTATACGTGATGGTGCGAGGCATGAAAAAAATTTGTTTGCTTTTTCTTACGTGCAATCCGCTGAAGGCCTGCCCTTCACGGGCAAGAGCTTTTGCAACATCTTGTACTGATTCTGCATTTTTTTTCGCGATCTGAGCATCCCCCAGAGCTCTGCAACATGAAAATTCAATAGCACATTGACGGAGCAGCAACAAGAGCTTTCTGAAATTTTTCCTCTACACTCACAAGGAATATTGGCCAAGTCTAAGATAGCAGTAGCTCCGATTAAGAAAATGTCGAACGTCTTGTGGACTCATGAAAATTGCTTCAGTGAAACCGCTCACAGCTCTATGAAAGTCATTATATTTAATGGCTAGGACGAAACACTGCTGGGCCAATTTTTCAGCTGAGTTAAAACTCATTTTACTTGTTTTTGGTTTCACAAACTTGGGCATCGGAGTTGTTACCTCCTACGATGAAAAAAATGGTGACTCTTCAAGGATCCATTACCACAAGGTACCACGAATATCAGATTAATGAAGAATCATTAAAATCATCAACTCACCTCTGCCAGAGGACTGACTTTATCAGATCTTAATACCGGAGTTTTGTTGATAGGTATATTTTTGTGGTGCTTAACGGCAACTTTGACAAATGCCGCATTCATGTCGAGAAATTCATCATCAGCTTGTTCATCCCGCGTAAAATGTGCTCCATCTTCGCTCTGTTCAGGAAACTTTGGTTTGCTGCTCTTAGCGTTTGCATTACCATTTGAACTTTGATTAGACATGAATGTCAAAGTAGGCCTTTTCTCAATAGTATCGGTGCCTGTTTCAGCTTGTTTCCTTTCTCTTTGCCGCTTTTTTTTTGCCTCTTTTTTTTCAGCCTTGGATTTTTGTATCTCCTCATTTTTTATCAACTGACGAGCATTTTCTCGCGCTTCTTCCACAGTTGTATGCGATACAAAAGTCTCCTCCCTTTTTTCATAGTTATGCGCTTGCATGGTTTTGTAACTTTTATCAAGTATTTTCTCCACAGACTGCCGCATATCTGTCGATATTCTATGAACTTGTTTCCTGTCATCTGCCATATTAGCCATCTAATGACCTAGTTCTGATTCAAACCACAATTGACGGTCCATCAAAAGGGAACTTTTTTAGAACTTTGTAAAATACCTCTGTAAAATATAAATAAGAAGATTACAGATACCGTTTCATGCGATGTAATGTTTAGGATAGATTCGCCGAATAGGTATGAATATATGAACAATTAATTTCTCACAAACAGTACGGTAAATGACGATGAATAAAATATTTGCATTCGGTGTAAATACCCTTCCATGAGTCCAATTGTTTGAGTTCATATCTTAGGATTCAACGCAAATGTCAGATTCGGAAAATTTAGGTTAAACATTTGAAATCTGAAAACTCATGTGAGAACACATGAAAAATGGGAATACATGGATGCATCGGAGACGATTCAAGATGAGTTTGTATATGTAAATTTCTAAGTTAATCATACCTTCTCAAATTAATTGACCAACTGGAATTATCTTTTCAACGTAGTTACATGGATACTAATTGTTGATATCATCAGTTTAACAGAAAGATAATTTTCCTCTTGAGAGGTTATTATTCGCTGACAGTTGTTGACGACAAAAGCATTCTCGACTTATTTTGCCGCGATACTTAACCATAATACTCATTCGCGAAACATCCACGTGAACTTTCGACACTATCGTTTTTTTTTAAACAAAAAAGGAAATCATAATGTCATCATCAGTCAACGAAACCCGCGTGTAATGCGGGAGTACATATCATTAGGCGCCTCGAGGGGCTAGGGAAGATGCGGCGGTGATTGAATAATTACCTAATTAAAAAATCGGCAAAATTAGGAAACAACATAGAAAGAATCTAGAAATGAACTTAAGGTCGTGTCAGTTCACCTGCGTATCATTGGGTGTTAGCGGGGGATAGGGAAAGTCTATTAATTGATTGAAAATCACGTAAAAAGTTGAAAAAAATTTAGGAAAAATCAGGGGAGAAATACATAATCATTGATGACGAGGCAGTGATTCTTTATATTTCAATCTGGGAAGTAAGGATCTGATTACAAAATTGAACAACGACTACGAAATATAAAGATATTACAATTTTTTTGCTTTTCTGAAGGAACCATTTCAATTGGAAACACTAATAATGGTTCGGAGTTGTTGCAAATATCTTCGTGTCAAATGATGTAGTTTTCGGTTAGATGGATTCGCATGCAAAATGGGCAGAGAATGACCCGAGGACATTCTGGAATATTCCTCTCTCTTGATGCACGGTATGAATGCCAGAACCTTTTTTTCTGAACTGAAATCAGGAAGAAGGGAAATTAAAAGCCAGAATCATGGATAATATATCTATGCCAGAATCAAATACCAGAAGTAATAATCTAGAACAGCGGCTCTGAAATTTCAAATTTTGGCCAAAATTTTAGTTTTGTATCAGGAGAACAAGATACCCGAGGAGGTATTCCGAGACCCCATGTGCCTTATTATGCGCAAGCACTTAATCCTGTGTATTTAGTCCTACTTCTTTGCCGAATGATCAAGACATTACCCAGTCACTCGTACGATACCAATTCTAAATTCGATAAAGAAATGCTTCAACCAGACTTCTTCCACCAGGCATGGATGATACCGGACAAAGAGCGCACAGAAATCGGCTTACCATACTTCACTCAGGACTTTGCAAATCAAATCTGCAAGTTGAAGGAGAGGTGGCAATTTTTCCTCCAGTACAACCTTTTCGCCACAGTTTCCTTCTGTAAGTTAGTCTACGATCGTTTGATTCGAGCATCCCTGTATTCGAAATAAAGAATTGAAACCAAAATTGAGATCATGCTTACGTTGTTTATAAAAGACACTGACATTATTCAACAACACCTTGCCTACAACCCTCTCGTTTTGCTGTGGCGCCTACAATTATTCTCTATACATATATTCGGCGATAATATGAAGATTCTCCTTGCTTCAATTCGTCCTTCAGATCCTCTTTGCTCAGATGTCTACACTTGTCGTGCTTCCGTGTTTGCCTAAGCTTCAACGATCCTTGTCGTAAGAGCCCCAGTCTATCATTCAAATAAAACTAGCGCCAAGCCGAGGCATTTTGGAGAAGAACTTGAACCAGCTCACTATAAAGTATGGAGGTATCAGAGATTGGAACAGATGGATTAATACTAACGGAAGAGATATTGGAATAGTTACTTATATAATTTCATACGATTTGATTGAAAGTAAGGGCCTACAGGTCCCATCCTTGTCGGGTCTTTGTATGGGATGATTTCAGCCCAAAATAGATCCTCTTGAAGTTTACCGGTAGCATCTAGTGCGAGTCCTGTTTGATCGGTGTCTTCTAAACGTAGAATAGAATTTCCTTGGTTTGCCTGAGCCAATTAATAGCTGCACCGTGTCGCACACAGCTGTATGGATGCCTCCGAGATGCAGGTAACCTGAAAACGGCATCAAAGTGCAGAGAATCACATCGGTGAGAACAGAAACCAGATCCTCATCTCTCGACTGATCAGTAAATCTTTTCTAAGCTCACCTGTGGGGCTCTGAGCAAGCAAGACAACCTTTGAAAAATGTCTCGAGATTCAAGGAGGAGAGTAGAGTACGCTGCACTTTGTACATGTTGCCGAATGTCATGCGTTGGAGATTATAAATTAGATGAATTCTGTTAATTTTCTCTGATCTGGGGGGTTACCTGCAAACGTCATTTGCGCGTGGAGTTAAACACGTCAAAGATAAACGAGAGAGACCATCAAAATACGCACCCATTCCACTTAATTTGTCAATTACCGCATCTTCCTCTGGTCCTGGAAGTGTTTTATGAAATGCAACTGAAGTTACACCATCGTAGATTTATTCCCAATCTTTCCTGATTTTTTCTGATTTTTTCTAATTTTTCCTAATTTTTTCTAATTTTTTCTGATTTTTTCTAATTTTTCCTAATCTTTTCTAATTTTTATCGATTTTTTCTGATTATTTAATTAATTATTCGAATTTTCCGCGCATTTTTCTGGGCGCCGCCATTTTCTCTAAGCTCCGCCCACCGGGAGTACAGCTAGCGCCATGTGGCGGATTTTTGGTGAACTAACCCCCAGAAAAACGCGAAAGTTTTGACCCTTCTTCGAGAGAAACCGGAAAAGTATTGACCGCTAATTTCTCTGAGCTCCGCCCATCGCGAGTACAGCTAGCGCCATGTGGCGGATTTTTGGTGAACTAACCCCCGGAAAAACGCGAAAGTTTTGTCCCTTCTTCGAGCGAAACCTGAAAACTATTGACCACTTTCCTGAGCAAGAAAACGCGAAAGTTTTGACCTTCCTTGAAGCGAAACCTGAAAACTATTGACCACTTTCATGAGCAAGAAAACGCGAAAGTTTTGACCCTTTTTTCGAGCGAAACCTGAAAAGTATTGACCACGCCGGTTGTCAATAATTCAATAGAGGTCAATACTTTTCCGGGCTCGTTTGAAGGAGGGTCAAAACTTTCCCGGTTTTCCGGGGGTTAGTTCACCAAAAATCCGCCACATGGCGCTAGCTGTACTCGCAGCTCAGAGAAATTAGCGGTCAATACTTTTCCGGTTTTTCTCGAAGAAGGGTCAAAACTTCCGCGGTTTTCTGGGGGTTAGTTCACCAAAAATCCGCCACATGGCGCTAGCTGTACTCCCGGTGGGCGGAGCTTAAAGAAAATGGCGGCGCCCAGAGAAATGCGCGGAAAATTCGAATAATTAATTAAATAATCAGAAAAAATCGATAAAAATTAGAAAAAATTAGGAAAAATTAGAAAAAATTAGAAAAAATCAGAAAAAATCAGAAAAAATCAGAAAAAATTAGAAAAAATCAGAAAAAATTAGGAAAAATTAGAAAAAATCGGAAAAAATTAGGAAAGATTGGGAATAAATCTACGATGGTGTAAATTCAGTTGCATTTCATAAAACACTTCCAGGACCAGAGGAAGATGCGGTAATTGACAAATTAATTGGAATGGGTGCACATTTTGATGGTCCCTCTCGTTTACCTTTGACGTGTTTGACTCCACGCGCAAATGACGTTTGCAGGTAACCCCCCAGATCAGGGAAGTTAGAGAGAATGCATCATCTGTCATCGAGATTCATTGTAGCGTCAAAGTGCAGCGCCGCAGCCCCAAAAAGTTGAGTTTTGTAGCAAATAATTAATGGTAATTGTGCTTCGTGGTTAGAATTTATTTATTTGTTTATTTTTTTTCACGAAGCGCATCTGATAAAAGAGATTCAACCAGGCCAGCGATCAAGCTGTCAAATTATTGTCGAATCGTTCGTTCATTAGGTGGATAATCAAAGATATATCGAAATAATTCAGGATGTCGGAGACGAATGATAATTCTTATAACTTAAACGGACAGCATTTTAATCCCGATATGTATCTTCAAAAAATGCTCAAGGTGAGCGAAATACGATTCTGTTAAAAACAATAACCTAATTTGACATCGTACATTCATAGATTGACTATTATAATACAATCTGATATTATTGATTCGTGCAGGAATGTAGTCTCAGACAGATAATGGATAACGAAACTGAAATCATTCGCGACACGCAGACACTTCATTCTGATATGCAAACTCTGGTCTACGAAAACTATAATAAGTTCATTTCTGCAACAGACACCATCAGAAAGGTGACTCCACTAACCGTCGTTACAAAGGCATTATTCGAATATTCGTTAACAAAAACCATCTATTGGTTGTAATCACAATTCTACATTGCAGATGAAAAATGACTTCAATTAAATGGAAGATGGCATGGATTCCCTTTCCAGTAACATGGACAGTATTCTCTTGTGGAGTAATTCCTCCATTGTTACAACTATGTTATTATTGGCATTGCTGTAGAGATCGGTCCATAAGGTAGCAGCATCTAGCAGCTCACCATATCGACGACTTAAATATCAATATATGTATACACCTATATGTATACAGTATATCATATAGGTACATGTCAATGATAACAAAAAACAGTAGTTTGTTTGGAAAATGTTCAATTCACTGATCTCTCAGTGGTTCAATTTCTACAACAGGCGATGTTCAGAAATTTTCATGTGAAGATTCCAACCTATTGAAAGATGTAGAAAAAAATTCATCGCTACGTTACGACACAATATTCATAGACAGAAAACTTTAAAATTTCTCAAGTATCGCATAGTTCTGAAAAATAAACACTATTTGATGGAAAAAAATATAGTCTACAGGATAAAGATTTGGTGACAAAAATAAGATCAACTATTCTGCATTAAAATTGAGTGATGAGTAAGTCTGACAATCTATTTTCACATGTAATGCATAATTAACTGTTTTTTAAGCTTTAGAATTTTTGTTATCTTCTTCAGTTCACACACGATCCAAATATCGCAGATTAGAGCTGTTGATGAAAAATGATGTCCCAGGGCAATCTGAAATCCGCGAAAGAATGGGTCCGTTAGTAGCGGAAGTATTTTTTGATTATTGTCACCGAGATTCGAGAAAATTATTGGGCATAATTCGACCGCTCAAAACTCCGCGAGAAGAGCTTTGGATTTCACCAAGCGATCAATTTGTTGAAAAAGTCGTACTTGTTCCACCTTCAACTGATAACGATATCAAAGCATGCACTCATCAGAGAATATTAGGTTGCTAGTGCGATCATAGATAATCGATTGATTCTTCTTTTTTCTAACAAACTAAAACTGCAACTTTGCCGAATTATAAACTCAGCCATAGGCCAACTAGCTATCGAAAAACATGAGCGTGAGCTGTACGAAAAATTCGTTAACAAATATGAGCAAGAAAATGAAGAGAGTCGTAATATGTTCGAAGCGGAAAGAAAAAGAGCTGTTACACTCGCCGATGAAAGACTTGAATCTAAATACAACAATATTATTCAATGTCTGCAGAAAGAGTTCAAAAGGAAGTTGCAGGTGATTAATTAAATGATGATCTTGACACTACATTATACTCGCCAGAGAAAAACAGTAAGCCCGAATATTATTGCAGAGCGCTATTACGGAATCATTCAAAAAATGCAACAAATCGATGCAGAAAGCAGTTATTAGGGAAAGGGTTGAAGTCACGCAGACGATGTTGAAAAAATTTCGAGACGAAATCGGCTACGTTGTAACAACTATGTACGAAGGGTTCGATCGATCCCTACGCGCACAAAAGGAAAATATGATTGCTGAATTCAACGAAATTCTCAGGTGCGTACTTTCTTTATCTCGTTCTGATTTATCTGAGTACGATATCGTTGTCTATTCTGAATGAATTATTAGACGAGAGCACGGGAAAATCGATGCTGAGATACGAGAAATGGACCGTCGCAAGAACGAGTCGTTGCAAATTCAGCGAACCGAACTTGAAATGCAAAACTTTGCTGATATCACTTACATTCTTTGTTTGGAACGTATGCGTTCTAGTTCTGAAAAAGATTCCATGCACGTCTGTTTTGAGGTTCGTATTTTACTAAAAATAATTTTATTCGTATTAATTTAAAAAACAAATTCTTCAAACAACTACAGAAACAGATCGAGTCACTGAAAGATCTTCTGAAGAAAGCGAACGCAGTTATAAGTCTGATGAAAAATGAAAATGGCTCAAAGTTTGAAAAAACATCCGAAGATAGATCTTTGAGAGTCAAGCTTATTAAGATCGTTGGAGAGTTTCAAAAATTCATAAACTTGGCTCTGAAGGCTATTCCAGGGCAGGCGGAATTTCTGTTGTCTTTAGAATCGTTGTTGAGGGCTGAAACTGACGATAAGTTGAAAGAGAACAATCATTCAACGGCTGTGCAACGATCTGATCAAAAGTTGCAACAGACGGACGAAATTGATGTGAATTCAAAATTAGAAATACTTGAGACAGTCGATTCTTGGGGAAGAAAATGGATAGCCAATAAGCAACCGATTGCCGATGTGATTCTCGAGTTGTATTCGATATGTTGAGAAAGAACCGTTCTTCCAATCTGTTACCAATCATTTCTTATTTCAGCTTTCCGGTGTTAATTGCACTGAAGATCAGCTGATGTCTTCGATGCTAGTGAAATCGGAAATTGCCATCTGCTCGGATAAGGACTACCTTCGAAGAGGTTCAAGACCATCGATAGCATCTTCGAATAGTTGCGGATCGCTGCCCTTTTGTTATTTAGATAAAGTTATGTACGTCAGATCTAACTATGACAAAAATGAAAACGAAGTTGTCGATAAAACAATTTCGGGATTGGCCAAAGATTCGCGTTTCATAATGGAGTTGAAGAAACCACAGAAAAATAGCGCCTGTAAACCGGTATGAACTTTTGATCATCGCTATTTGGATTATCGAGTTCTTCACTTGGGAACTTATTCTTATCGATTACCGCGCCGTTCTTACATTTTGTTGTTTTAGAAAATTGTTGAAAACGTGAAGGATTCAAAATGCTAAGAAACCTAATCCGAGGCAGATTTTCATCAAGATTAAAAATTTCATGCTAGCTAAATGAGAGGTTACATTACTTAAAAAAAAATGGTTCATTGTCCAAGGTAATGATTGAATTAAATATAATTTAAAATATATTGACAACGTTTTATAGAGATCGAAATTTCCGATAGACATAAATAGTACCAAACCGATGACTTCCCCCAATCGAAACTTCCGCAGATGAAGTTCAGAGTGATCGTATCGGACATATTCAGAAACCTGATGATTTCACACGTGCGAGAATACGTGGTTTGATTAAAATTTCCAAACATCATTCAAGTCTCAAGCAGATTATGATACCAAAAATAAACTAATCAGCGCCTTATAATTGATTCTTATAAAAGAATATCTACAGACGTTTTCAGTTTGAATGGAATGAATGAAAAATGTTTCACGTATCGTATAGATTTATCTGATACAAAAAAGAAAAAAACAAAGTAACAATTCTTTAAGACAAGAACCTATGATGTTACGTGCTTACGTAATACATATAAAACTTCATAAACAATATTTAATGTTTTGTTTTATTATTTTTTTTTTTCTGTGGCTTCGTTCTTCGTATGTTTGTTTCTTTTTTTCAACTTATTTTATATAATACAACAATAATTATGGTTTCGCAGCATCCATATCGTTATATCACTAAATCTCATACGTTCATTTACAATTGCAACCGTGTTTCATTTTCTCTTTTTTATACACAATTCGTTTTCTCTTTTTCTTCATTTGTCGCTATTCTAGCACGAAAATACGGCCACGATGATTTTAAAATACGTTTTTCGCAAAGAAATGCCATTTGCCAGTCTTTTTGAAGAATGCTTGAGCTATTGTATGGATATATCTATACATGTAGACGTATAGTATGTTAAATGTATGTATGCCTAATCACAGTAATCTAATAAATTTTTCTTAGATTTGTATTTTTTTTTTTTTTTTCATTCGAATTTTCATTTATACCTTATTTAATATTATTATATTATACTTTTCGGCAAATTGCATTCCAGCCCGCATCGTGATTCGCAATGTAAAATTTATTCATACATTATTTTCGATTCTCCCATTCGTCACCCTCGTTAATCAGAGTATACTATAGACTAGATAAGCATAAGGTCATTATACAAGTTGAAAATATGTTGTGTTATGTTGTATTCTTTCGGTTTCAAAGAGTTGCTGCTATACGGTTTTCCGTTTTTTTTGTTTTTTATTTTTTGTTTTATATTTTTTATTAATTCATTATTTTGTTTCAGTCAATTTGCATTTCTCAATTTTTAATATTTTTTTCCCTTTTTCTTGCATATTATTATTGTTGTTATTATTATTATTATTATTCTCAGTGTTGTTGTTGTTGTTGTTGTTGTTATTATTACCATCATTAACATGATCATCATCGTAACCATTATGAATATTTATAAATTGAACTTCAGAGTTTCAAATCCGAGGGATGAAAAGAATTAAATTGTGGGTGTTAAAAATGAACAAAATCGTCAATTTACCTAAACTTCCGAATTTCAGCTGATTTTATTTCGATTGTAGATAAAGTTTGAATGAATTTTAAATGTGTTTTTTTTTCTTTTGGAATTATTCAGTTACGAGTGAATGAAGAAATTCGAACAGTACACTATAACGATACCGTACACATTTCAGACTATACGACCATTTTTTTTTATTTATCTGTTTCGAACGATCATTTTCTGCATCATTATTTTGTCATCACATTATCCGGAACGTGTAGATAACAATGAAGAAATCTAAATTGTTCAACTCGGGTTTCCTTTGTCTCGGTTGAATCTATTATTTCGTGATTCACCTCGAAGATCGTGAACTTTCATTCATGTTCAATAGGCTATCGCTATAATTTCATCGTTACGCAGTCAATATAATACATTTCAAGTACTTTCGAAACGCAGAATAAAAACATGACATTTTGATGATTTTCGCCCACCTCCCGATGCCTAATTTTTTATACTTTGTATTTTATCATGTTTTTTTCATCGAGTTTTAGATTAACTCCTTACATTTTCTCGCTTTGAAATCCGATCGATTATTATTGTTAATAATCATGATGATAATGACACCGACGACGATGACGATTTTAAGATTAATAGTGTTAATAATAATAACAACGACAATGATAATGATAATCGGAATCTGCATATAATATATTTTTTCAAATCATTTTTCTGTCATCTTTTAACCGGGGTAATGTCAATATTAAGAATAATCATAATAATAACAATAGTAATACTAATATCAATGACGATGACATACTTAATCTTAATAATATACGTTGCTATGATAATATATTTATACATACTATACGTATAGGTGTATACTTATGTATAGTTTGCCGTACGCCCAGATTTGTTATTGATACTAATCGTTCATCATCGTTATCTCCTATAATAATATCAGTTACCATATTTTTCTAGTCATTATTATAGTAATTTTTATCAAAACATATTTAATTATACGCTCGGATAAAAATAAATATTTTCGATTATTACAAGTACTACATGTGTATAAGGTAATATAGTGACGTTATTTATCATTATAATTCTTACTATTGTTATTATTATTAATGTCGTTTTTCATCGTTTGAAATTTTATGCCTCCAATACATGAAATAGTTACCCAACATTTAACTGTACGGTTTTAAAAAAATTTGATTCCTTGTTTTTTCCCTTTTACCTGGTGTTTTAAATTCCTATATGTAGTTATAACTGATTCATAATTCTTGTGAGATTCTGGTTTTTTAGTCGCTATGATTTTCAGCTTTCGTTTACTTTTAGTCACCACTACCACATTTTCCAGAGTAAATAGGTACATATATTTGTTCATGATCGAGTAAATTTCACATTGGAAAATGTTTTGATCATTTCATTATTTCATCACCTCATTCACTATGATTTTTTCCTTAGCTTTGTTTGAAATTTTCTTTCGATCTACGATACCCACTGACAGAAATGTAAATGAACCGGGCTCTTTCTTGGACGAATTCGTACGATCAAAATATTAATCGTACTTTCGGTTGCTTTTTCTAATTATTGTGTCCCACCCTCTCCCTTCTCATTGAAACCGGATGAAAAGAGAACGTTACACCTATAGCTTATGTACATTCATTGTCAGACGGTGCATGATTTTAAGTTAAAAAATTTTTGGATCGACAGAAGTCTTTTGGAATGACGAATTGTATGTGCGGATTATGTTTTTTTCTTAATGTTTCAATAATTGAGTGGAAAAACAAAAAGTTACAGAGGAAGCTATTCGGATTAAATGGTATTATTGTTTAGATATTATAATAGCTGCTGCTGGGAATTGGCGTGTAATGATATACGTAATCGTTAAAGCGATAATATGATTGGTTGGCAGTATAGGGTATGTAAAGTACGTGTGTACCATACTGTATATACCTGTATAAATTAAATGAAACATGACTAATGAAAAGTTACAAATAAACGCGAACATTGGCCTCGATAAATTGAAAAAACGATAATTCTAATCTTTACAGTATAACATAACAGATGGGATAATGAGCTTTATTTTTGCTGTCGGTTAATATAAATATTCGATATTAGGACGAAAAGTGGGAAATTTGAATTTGATATTCTTTGATAATTGTGATCCGATATAACTTATTTGTTTACGGTGGTTCGATCGAGTATTGTGATTACTTGGAAAAAAAAGAATGAAGGATAAATTTGAATAATCATGGGTACAATGGCCAGAATAATTCACTTAATGAGTCGCTGATAAGGTGATAAAATTTTGATAATGTACAAATTAGCTGATAATGATGAATGGAACGTGTTGTATTATTCTTACTATTACTATTATCATTTGTTATCATTATTATTGTTATTATCATATATATTTTTTCTTCTTTGAATATTGATTATTATATGTATAACGTATAATATCATGTGTGATAAAGGGAAGTATCATGTCTACGTCTTCCAATACTGTAAAATCAAGCAAAAATGCAAGAGATTCCTAATTTATTATATACTTTCGTAGTTCTGGTCTTATTTTTTGGGTGTTTTTTGTTTGCTTTTCGGACACGCATTATTATTTACATAGAGATTACATCACTCCGATATTGCAACGCCCTCCTTTAGCGTCAAGGATTATCAGTTGTATCCTTGTTCTATTTTTGCTGTCGTGTATTGTTTATCCTGCAACATTTTTGGAATACATTTCCTTTCCCAAAGTTTGGCAAATGTATTTTATATGTCTTTTTTATTTTTTATTTTTTATTTTTATTTTTTTCATTTTTCTTTACCATCCGTAACCGGTCCTCGTTCACTATGAGCCGAAACCATCGTACCGAAATTTCAAATTTTCACGATACCGATAAATTAGTTATGGTTATACCGATCCAGTATCTGCAGGCAATCGATCTATTTACAGTTATTACAGAGTAGTACCTATAGTAATCTGACGGTTTTTTTCTTTGTTACTTGTTATTTCGTGTGTTTTTTCGCTTTTTGTATGTTCCCTTCGTTCATGAGTTCAAAAAAACGTGAAATTTATAACAGATGTCGCAAACCTTTCGAGGTGAGCATATTACCCGATGGGATGAAGATTCGATTTATCTCATTGTCAGTCAATTGGTTTGCCTAGTTTTTAGACATGGTGGACTCGTATGATCTGACGGCTGATCAATGATCCGGGTAAGCCGCTGATCAATTTTGATCCGGCCCGACGAACACGAATCGAATCGTACAATTCTTATTCAAGTTTTTGATGAAAAATTAACTTCTAGGCAGTCAATCGGAGCACTTCAAACTTTGCATGAATCCAGTGCAACGGATGCTTCGCAGACAGGCACAAAATTTATCAACCGTACTCGTGAGAATATTGAATTTCAGCTGACGCATCGTAAAATCTCGGAAATAGATTGCACAGTGCCGATCGAGGCTCGAGAGAAAAAAAAATATATGTGTATGAGCACCTATACGCACGTAATAACTTATGTATGTACATATGTATGAATGTTCATTAAAAAGAAATGATATTCTCACGAGGCAAGTCGTCAACACGGGCGCGATATGTGCTTTTTTCTTTTCTCTCTGTTTTTAAACGTTTATTAACTTCGCCTAGCGATGCAAAAAGGATCTCGGCGCCAGCTGCGCTACCTACCCAACTCTAACAATAAGAGGGGAAATTCGATCATGTTTGCCACGCATCGCAACCGTTTTTCCATGGGTAAACTTATAACTTTGCTGACTAGGAAGAGTTCGTTGGAATTCTACCTTCGGTGAACCGTAAAACGATGAAACTTACCATGGAGAGAACAACTTTTTCGTCGTCGATACGACGAGATACTTCGACCTTCACCTCGACCCTGCCTCAGACGTGGGTAGAGCTCAGATCTGTACGATGAGAACCCAATCGACTCGACGAGCTGACGTTAAATACATGTCGAGTCTGGATGCTGGCTAACGCTCTTCCGAGATTTCTTTGGTTCTTTCGCCGTTAATTCCTGCGAAGGCCTTCTCGGGCTACCCAAAGTGACGAGGGCCGAGGCTACCGCTAGTCCAGCGCTCTGACCAGCCGGTGTATAGGCTTCACCGCCGGTAGGAAGTCGCACCAGAAGCGAGAGGACAGCCGCGCGATTTCCGCAGCATGGTTCCAGGGCGATAGGGCTCGGAGCATCCTGAAATTCCATTTATTCGTCAGATTCAGTTCTCTACCGAACTGAGATGATTTTGGACCTTCGGAAGCAACTACCTTTTTCTTCTTGCGAGTATTGTTTATCATCTCTGAGTTGGGTAACCGATCGTTGATCAACGGATCGACGTCGCGCCGTTCAATCTCTACCAAAACTTGACTGAAAGCTCTACTAGCCATCTGCTCCATTTCTACGAGCAGTCGCTGCCTACGTCTGTACATGTCGTATTTCTGTTTGATTTTCCATAATACCGCAGCGACGAGGAGTAGCGCCATGAAACACCTGTAAGGGGACATGTATTCTCTAGTTTACAAGTTAGTACTGCCTGAGGATTAAAAGAAATGAAAATATTTCCAATATATTACCTAATCTTAGTTAAATATTCAATGAACAATTTGTTTGTTTTTTTTTTTTTTTTTCAACGCTGTGTAAATCTTTCGTCAGTAAATTTGATTTCAAACACTCACGTGGAGAATGTGATGAAAAATTGTTGCAGATTCAATTTGGAATACTGCGAAAATGATATTTGAATCCACAATGGTGGTTGGAAATCATAGACGTAGACGTAGAAGGTAGTGAGGGTATTGTTGTCTTCACTTCCGAAATTGTAATCAGCTTTGCTGAATCTGTATTTATAAGTTGTACAATTTGCTCCCGAAAGTAACGGCTTCTCGGGGCTATTGGCCTTTTGAATCGTTATATTCATCTTGGCCAGGACTGAACAAGTTATGGAAAAATCTGCGTCCACGTCTGGCTTGGGTGGTGAATTTTTAAAATTTATAGCCGTGTAGTGCCGATCCTCTTTTTTGCTCAGGTTGAACGTAAACTGATAATCGATGGTCAGATTGTCTGAAAGAAATATCGCCAATCGCGTGATTTGAGCGGCCGAGTGGAGAGTCGCCAACGTTTCAAAACGTCGAATGAAAAGTGAGGGGATAGACGAGGGCAACTTACAAAAGCAAGAACCCCTGTTTGTAGGGTCTCCGTAGTATCGACCGTTGACGTCGCACCTTTCGCAGTGATCCCCCGTTATCCCTTTGGTCGTACAGAAACATTTTCCAGTCTCGCTGGTGCATTGGGTTCCTTGATCGTTGCAGGCGCAGGCTGCGAACAATAACAGAAAATATGCCGCGTCGTCCAACGTCCGCATTTGCCCGGTAGCTGTGACGCTGAAACTACTCACCTTGACAATTGCCACCGTTCAACGGACTCCCGTAATATCCCGGGATGCATTTGTCGCAGTGCGGTCCGTGTGTCAAATTTGCGCACGGTTGAATGCACACACTACTGTTTGGAAGACACGTACTGTGACCGTTGCATTGGCAGCCTGTGGGAGAATTCAGAAGAGGAGATCGGTGCTCGGAACACAGTCCACCGAACGACAGCGATCGGTCGAACGATAATTTCGCGTACTTACTCGGACACTTTGTGAAGAACCAGTCCTCCGTGGGACAGGTAATCGACGTTCCTCCGACGGTGGGACCTCGGGCGCCTCCCTCCAGACACTGTCCCCTGCCGGTTCCCGAACCGTCGTCGCACCACCCGCACCCCGGATCGGACCTGCAGCTGACACAGGATGAGTAAAAGCTGCACCACTCTCGTCCGGTTTCGGTCGCGCGACACCTGGCTTCGCTGGTCGTCCACTCGCGGCATTGCCCGTATGGAAAACTGGCCGGGTAGGCATTCTTGTCGACGCATTTCCCCTCATTCTGACACCAGATACACTCGAACTCGGTGCAATTTTTACACGACGTAAACTCCGAGCAGGTGTTACCGCACGTATCCATCGTCAGCGGTTGAACCTGCGCCTGGACAACGGTGTTGTTGCCGATGCCGTTCGCGTTGTTCACGCCGGTTATAGCGTTCACGCTGTTCACGTTGGCGTTACCGGTCTTCGACTGGGGCTTGCAACGATCGTACGACCACACGCAATGTTGATTATTGGCGCAGGCGTGACACGTGTGAAGTTGAAGACACTTGGCCTCGGAGTGGGTCTCGCACTGCTCCAGGTGTTCGATCGGTTTCACCGTCGGCGAATTGCCGTTATCCCAGCATGTCTCGTGGGAACAACTTTTGCCGCACCAGACGCAGCTGTACGATGTCTGAACACAGGCCGCGCAATCCGATTGTACCTTGCAGAGTTCCTTGTGCGACGACATCCCGCGCGGCGGAGTGTCGCCGACGCATTTCACGTAGGTCCCGTCGTGCGTATCCTCTTTCCGTATACTGTACCTCGGTATTTTCGATATCTGTACGCACCTCCCCTCCCGCTTGTCCCACACGCACTTGACGCCAGTCCTCGCATTTATGCACTGATTTTGTATGGTTAAATGTTCGCAGTTTCCAAGGGTGAATCTCAACATGTCGGCGAGCATCTGACCGTCGAATCCCCCGTAGACGTACATCGACTTTTCGAATATAGTCGCGCTATGGCCGTATCTCGGCAAATCGGCCATTTCTCTGGGCATCGGGTACTGGTGCCAGGAGTCGCAGGCGACGTCGTAGGCGATCGTGTCCGACGAGTAGCACCTCGCTCCGTGCGAATGCACCGTGTCGTTGTGCGTGTTCCCGCCGAATACGAGCATCAAACCGGAGGAGACGAAAACTCCGGTGTGAAAGAATCGCGCGGACGGTGCCGAAGTGAGCAATCTCCATTCCCGCGAGTTAGGGTGGTAAGAATAGAGCAGACTCGTCAGTACTTGAGTGCTCTGAGATTCGGAAACGTAGCCACCGTAGACGTATATCGAGTTGGTCAGTGGGTCGTACGACGAGCTGTGACCGTATCCCCCCTTGACGGGGTACCCCGACGTCTCCACCACTTGCCATTCTCTGGTTCCGAAATAATACTCTTGCACGGTGTTCAAATATCCGTACTGAGGCGAATGGCCGAAGATCACTACCATTTTCTCTTTTTTACCGAGACTCTGGACCAAATTGGCCGTGTGTCCGGCGACCTTCAGAGGCCCGCACATCGTTTTGTTGACGCAGTTGTCGTGCACGGTTACATTCTCCCAGACCTTGGCCGAAACGTCGAACGCCCAAATCTCGTTGGTGATGGTTGAATTTTGTATGACGCCACCGTACATGTAAATTTTGTCGCCAAACAAGACGCACGAGTGCGCGTAACGAGGCAGAGGTAGTCTACCTTCGATGTGCGGAGTTTCCCATATGTTTCCATTGAAATCGTAGATGTAAATCATCTTCCCTTTGTGGTAACTTTCTCCACCCACGATGTACAGCGAATCCCTCCAAACGATGGAACAGTGACTGGCCGAACCCTCCGGCGAAAAATCTTTGTACGAGACGGCCTCCCAAAAACCACGTTCGCTACGTTGGCTGCAGTCGACCCCTGTCGCACGGAACGAATCGAATGGAGTCGTTTTGCCGGTAATCTCAGCCGAATGTCAATACGAATGATTTTTCTTTTAAAATTACCTTCGAATCCGTGAACGCAGTCGCAATGATGTCTCTCCCTGTCACAGACTCCTTGCCCTATGCCGTACGAACAATTGTTCGGGCAAACTTGAACGTCGCAGGCTTCACCGGTCCAGGTTGCGTCACAGGTGCATACGCTCTCGATGCAAACTCCGTGTCCCGAGCAGTCTATGTGGGAGTACCTGGAGCGGCGAAAACACGAATAAGACGGAGAAATGGAAAAAATGTGCATCGCGTTATTATTCCCCTGCACTCTGTCGATCGAGTAGAGATAGGTACGTACGTACATACTGCGCTATCCAGCTACTCTGGTTTGTGCGAACAAAAGCTTATCATCGCGACGACCGACGACCGACGACCGACGACCGACGATCGTTGTTTCGTTTTTCCCTCTTGTCGCGCCGTTACAATCGACCACAACTTTTCAAGTCATGTTCTTGAGCTGCGACCAATTTTTTCTACACTATTCGGACCACTTTTGTTCGACGAAACGCTCGAATCGAACGAGCCTTCGGGTTGTGATTTTATTCATTGCTTCCATTTTTTAAATTCAATTCACAGACCGAAGAAAGTATCACCGATAGACTTCACTTTGTTTACAAGAAGCCTCATGCGTGCACTCTACGTGTGTGTGTGCGCGATCTAGATTCAAAAATGTAGGCAATTTTAACGAGCCGGAATCGATTTGATCTTGAATTAGTGTTGTGGTTCGACGTAACGGTACAATTGACACGATCGCGTTCGTGTCAAACTCGTGACCGTTAAAGTCTGAATAAGTTTTTCTAACGGAAAACGTCGCAAGTTTTCCGGAATAACCAGGCAACGATATTGCCAAATCGTCTTTGCTGTACGATGATATTTTCAATACGTCTTCGAATTGAATTGATTATGACGTTATTCCAGTCTCCGTGGCGAATCCTTTCGGTTTGAGGCGACGAGAGAGCGAATAAACGGGAAATCTACAACGACTACGAGCCGAGATCATCGAGAATTTCGAGTCCACGATGATGTCGGTTGTCGTCGCACGAAGAACTTTGAGATTTCATTGAGACGGTACGTCACACCCGAGTGGAATCCTCCGAGATTTCGACATTTTTCAATCAATATCAACGGATAACGTTTCTTTGAAAGCGCAAAACGGTGGAAATAATTAATCCGAAGCTATCGAATATTGTGTACGGGCGATGCGCGGATTCACGAAACGTATAAGTAGGTGTGTTCCAGTGACGCAACAAGTTTCATCATCGCTTCAAATCGACCCCACGACGACGAAGATTATCCGATTTGTCGAGGTGTCGCGTTCTGTGGAGAACACGAAATTTTCTTCAATTGTCTGTGAATAATATTTACCTGCTCGGACAAGCGTTGACTTTGTAAGTGATGTTGAATCCGCTCATATTGTAAGCGACGTCCGAATAGAAGTGTAACAGTGCACTTCCGGATCTCGCTATAACTTCCGGTACCCTACGGATATGGTAGCCATCTTTGTGCATCAGACCGGAAAATACTCCGAGTAAAGGGGCGTTAACACTGTCACCATCGTATATGTAAAGATGATCCCAGCCGCATTCCGTAGCAAACTCCTCGATATGCATCCTTATCGAAGAATTTGCACCAGTGTCTATTAACCACGAACATTTTACGTCTATCGAATAATTCCCGCTGCCGTCGTGAATGCTACCCGAAGGCTCGGTCAATCTGGAAAGAAAAAATCAACAAAAACAACGATTATTTGTCGCCACTCGATCATTATTCGATCTGATTCTAACCGTGGTTCCATCGACGCGATACGTACGTACGTACATGCTTGTATGAAAAAGAAGAACAAATACTTGGCTCGATTGATTTTCACAACTTTTTCCACAAAAAGGAACAAGTCTAAAATGAAAAAAAGGCTCTTGGTCAATCTCATTTATTCGACGCGTTTAACATCAACTCGTTTGATTATTACTGAGAGGCGTACATATGTATGTACATACCCCCCACGGGTGTACGTACGTACCTAGGGTGTAAAAAAGTTCGCCATGCAGATTGAATGTTCAGCAATAACTGCGGTACTACACGAATAACCGAGGGGGGAAAAAATGTTTGTTCATAATAGAGAAAACCAAGGATCGAATTCGATCACCCCGCCGAGCACATGTAGAGAAGTGCTAGAAAAGACCGAATTGATCGTACAAGAAATCGAATTACCAATTGTGATGTGAAATTGGAAAACAAATCGACGAAAATCGATTCAATCCGACCGATCAGGCTCGAATGAGAGCTCGCCCCCGCGATTTGTGCAGGAAAACTGATTGCAATTTGCCGCGATGTTAATAATGTGGGAGCTATCTGATAAAACGCAAATTTCCACGCCACCTTCGAGCACCCATCGCAGTGAATAGGTATACCCGGTAGGGCGCCCCATCTTCGAACGACGTGTTTGGCGCGAGATTGTAGAGTCTCTCGATAGGTACGACGCGATACAAATTAAATTCGCCCTTTAAATTCTTGCTAATCCGACTGTGATCCAATATAAGAGGAAAAAGAACGATCCGTATTCGTTATGTAAAAGTTAAAACCCTTTTATAATCCAGTTACCGAACCATAGTATACAATATACTTACACGTGCGTACGTACATAGGTATACGACGTAATTAATATGTACACCTAAACGTACAGGGGTATGAATGTGTACGTCTATCGTTTTGTTATAAAAGTAACATTGCTTCATACACTTAGTCGTATCGTACGTTGTGTTTTCGATTATTTGTCGTTGTTTGGTCTTATCAAAGCAGGTAAGTACGTACGTACGTACGTACATACCGCTACGTGCGATCTGTCCTCGAAAACGTGTAAAAATTGTAAGGTGATCACTGATCGGTGGTCGTCACCCCGTATCAGGTGTACCGAGTCGAAAGTATTGATGTACCGTTAGTGCGTGCACGGTATTTTACCATAGTTTTCTCTTTTTGTCCGCACTCGAAGTATTCGAATGAAGGGTCGAATGACTGAAAAACACTAATGACAAGGTTGGCACCGGACTCGGATTACCTCATTGTCGGACGAAGTTGCACTTTCGGCTGGTGGCATTTTTTTTACTTGCTGTTGCGACTGTTGCACAAAAGTTGAATTTGACGTTTGTTGCAATAAGACGATAGTTTAATGTGGCGTTCAAACTTTCTGCGGGGGGAAAAATTAGCTATGGCGAAAATAGTCAACCCCAGCGTTCGCAGAAACATCAAACTTTCGTCATCCTGGAATGAGTATTTGGAGAATGAAAATCTTGAGGATTCGAAGCGACTCTGTTTCTAAGTTACAAAATATGTAGAATAAAAAACAAATCTTCCATCTCTCTCATTTACCATCTATGACTTGTACCGTTATAACGTCCGAACCGTACGATTCATTTTATATTATACTTTATAACTCGTCGCCAATTATGAGGATGCGGTCGTCGACGACGACCACGATTTAATTCTTATTCGACAAATCATATCGTTGAGAAAATTAGGCATTATTGAACCGTATAATATACGACACGTCGGTTATCGTAGGCTCTGCGGTATGCATAGTTTAGCTATATTTTCACGAAAATGCGGCGCAATTATACCTACATGGATTTGACGGATAAATGTAAATGAAAAGGAATTGATAAGGAAACAGTTGGAGGGAGAAAAAATAACGCATAACGGAAATCGTGCAGCATCTTAATTTATGTTAGCGCCGGAATCGAGTAAAACCGCATCTGGCGCACATTTTATATCACCGCACAATTCAACTTCTTTATCTGTATTCGACGATAGGATAAAAAAGAATTTCAAATACGTTGAACGTTATCTTTTACTCTATCTTCAAGTGCCGTTGATATCGTGTAGTGAAACTGTCAACACAACTGTGCAGTGTTCCATCGCGTCGTAGGCTTCTCGATTCCGTATGACTACAAGTTTTGAAGAATCACAAAACTCCTCGAAGAATTGGCGTTGCTTCGCCGAAGAAGACATCGACTTCATGGCAACGATGATGGCAATTTGTTCGACGACGGAGGTGACGATGGCGTGAAAACGACTGGGGTATTTATATTTACTCCGCTTGTCATTACACCGCAGAAACTCTTTTAGGTGATTGACCTTTACCTCGATTACTTTTACCGGTACGTTACATATTTAGCTTTCTGGGGAGGTGAGACTCATCGACTTATAATTCATACGGGAACTTGTAACGTTCATCATGCGTACAACCAAACAATCGGAGGTGTGCGGTCATGCTTTGGAAATATTAAAATTGGAAACAAAAAAGGGGAATAAATATTGCGAAAGACATTTGCTAAATCGTTAAACGGAAAACGAAATCGCATATTTTTTAATTCGTAATGAAAAAAATTGCATGCGATATCCACGCGGCTGAACTTCACTATTTCTGGGACAAACTGAAAGAGGACGAGCAGGATTTCCGACGGTGATGCTGATAATGACGATCAGCGACCTGAATTGATGTCGCTAAGCGGAACTTGACTCGGGATGATCAAAAAGTAGGAGCAGCTGTAGCGTCTCGAAGCTATTCGGGGATGAGAATAATTCGTTGCTAATATTCGAGAATATCATAAATGCCGGAAAGCAAAAACTCACCTCACTTTACCACCGCAATATTGGCACGAAGACCCTTGCCATCCGTCGTGACACACGCAGGTTCCATTAACGCAGTCACCGTTAACGCAAGAATCTAGATTGCAGGTAGCCTCGTCCCCGATGACACCACTGTTAGCGACACTGTTAACGTTATTAAAAACCGCACAAATAATGAAAAATGATAAAACTGAGGTTACAAAATTTCCGCACAGAAAGTCTATCCGCGTCCCTTTTCGTCTGTACTTTGACTTAAATAGGAACAAAAACATCTGCACGGCTTCTGCCATTTTGGAAATTGCCCATGACAGTCGGTAGTCAATGGCCGACGTACTTCGACGGCGCTCTCGGGTTAGATTTCAAGTTGGCGAGCTGCTTTTGTGAGGTGTAGATCTCGCAGCAAACTGCGATCCCGTTTCAAAGACCCAGCTGCATCACATATAGTTTCAACGTAGATGGCGGCGCTCCGATCAACGAATTGATAAATTGCGAAACTCAAATTACCCGCCATCTATCAATCAAGGCACGAATTACGTACGAGTTATTTATCAAACGAAAAGAAAAGGAATGCATCGTTTGACCACGGAGGAATATGCACGATTATGAAAACTGGAATAACGAGCTGCTCCATTGCTTTTACGATTGTCGATATCGCATCTACCCGCCACCGATATAAGCGCAGCCTGCATCTACCAAATGTTATCAATGAATATTATTCAAATTCTCTATCGTAATCACGTGATCATCAATGTCCCCACTTTTCGAGAGGAGGAAAGCTGGATATTTTCTATGAACATCGACACTCGAACAGTACCGAGATTACCGCGAGCAGCTTCAGCTGGCCGATAAATTGTCGGAGTTTGTTATTTTTTCTGTCAAATTGAAGACGTTTCTTTTCCACATACAGCACGAGCGGAATTTCTTTTTCATCAAACTTGAGTCGCACGATTGTGATTTGTTGCATCGACGTTGAGGTGATCAGAGGCTGCGTATATCCAACAGTGCTAGGTTTTTTTTCTATCTCTTTCACTTCATTCTAATCTGCTTTCAAACATATCCGAAATTATTTGGTAACGGCCTTTCCTGAAGGTCTCGTAAATACACGCTAGTTCAACATACCGTATGAATAATTACCGCTATTTCAACGCATATTAAACTCATCTCATTATTCAGATAGTTTACATATCAGGCATAATTTGATATTGTCATAGATATTTTTCCAATAAAAACAGAAGAGAAAACTTGTCCTCTCAGTTCACTGCTCAGCGTTTTGAGAACTTGGCATCAGGATGCCGCTGGCGGTCTTTTTACATATGATACCTTATAAACGATTAGATCAATTTTTATTCAACTAAATGGCACACGCGCACACAAAAACAAAAAGCTCCGTCGTATCAACCGTGAATTTTTGAAAAAGGTGATGGATTTCTCTTCGAGACTTACGAAACAATTGTCATTTGAATTGATGGATGAATTAAAATTGGAATTGAGTTGACCCGATTACCCAATTCTTCCTAACTCGATCAATCATTATCACATATTATATTATATCGTTAGCTCCAACGTAGACGTTTCCAAATGTGTACGAAGACTTCAAGTGGAAATGTACCGTTGAACTAATTTTTCTGTTTTTCTATAGCAGGTCAGAAGTGCGCCAGATCGTTCCGAATTGAAATGGTTAAAGAGAAGCAGACGAAAGGAGCAGGAGAAGAAAATAAACCAGTTTCAGCAGCAAAAATAGATGAAAACGAACTTAGGAAAGCAAAGAGGGACGAAGGAAAAAGTCATGAAGCAACGAAGTCCGCAATCGATTTAGAAAAAAAGTTTGGCGATAATGATTCACCTCAGACGAGTGAAATCTCCGGAGGTGAAGCAGGAGAAAATCGTATTTCACCTGCGGATACAAGAATCGGCGGCATAGAAGGGTGAGACTGATGAAAAAAATCGCGATACCTGTTCCTTTAAGGCTGTTTGTTATCTCGTTGAATTTTTTTGTCCGCAGTATGATCTGCACTCTTATCAAACCATTTGAGTTATCCTGCAGATCAATTATAGAACTCTCAGATCTTATCTTATCGCTGTCGTGAAAATTCTGGCATATTATTGTTTGTTGAAAAAAACTCTACATTTTCACAGAGGTGCGACGCATTCCACACTGATAATTCTGAATGGGTACGGAACAAAGTTGATCGAAATGAAAGGTCCCGGTACGAATCATTGGGTAAGGATCGTGCATCATTCAAATCACTTCAACCTCAGGTTTCCATAAAATGGACTCAAGCGTCGTTGAAATTACTCTTGTATAATTTTAGCATGTGGGGATGAAGGAAACGGCTGCTAGAATAAACGGAATGATAGCGATTGCGAAGAAGGATTTGAATATTTCCGAGTCGACGCCATTAGATTGCACGGTATAATTCAGAAAACGTAAATAACTTCAACTATAATTAACCTCCTCGTTTTGCATGATTCGAATACCGATCTCATATAGGGTCTTGCCTTGAGCGGCTGTGAACAAGAAGAATCAAATCGTCATCTAGTGGAAATCCTTCTGAAAGAGTTTCCAACCGCTTCTCGAAGGTATTTTGTGGGTTCAGATACTTTGGGCAGTATAAAAACAGGCCTTCGAAATGGCGGTGTGGTCCTAATCGCAGGAACCGGGAGTAACGCCCTCCTCGTAAATCCTGATGGGAAAACTCACGGTTGTGGAGGATGGGGACACGCCATGGGAGACGAAGGCAGTGGTCAGTTCATTAATGAAAGCTAGGTTTCTCCTTGTCTTCCTTTTTCTCATTTTTATTTTTCTTCCAATTAACAGCACCGTTCTCATTTGTACCTCTCACAATCAGTACTTTCCCACTGGTATAGTTAGCATTAATTTTCACAGCGTATTGGATAGCTCACCGCGCAACGAAATATGTCTTCGACGAAATGGACAATTTCTCAAAGGCTCCGCACCCGATTACCTATGTTTGGCCTACTATAAGGAACTTTTTTCACATCGCCGAGAGGAATGATCTCCTTCCACACCTCTATGCCAATTTCGACAAGAGCAAATTCGCCATGTTAGCTAAAGAACTTGCCAAAGGCTGCGATCATGGAGACCCACTGTGCATTTTACTCTTTGAAGATACAGGGAAAGTCTTGGCACGTTATGTTCAGGCCGTAGCCGGAAAAGCTCAAAATGCGAGTTGTTATAAATTAGATGGAATACGTGATCGAATGAGAAATGATTGATATTTTTCTATAAATAATTCAATTTTATTTCACGCAGGATTTAATTTTGGCTACCGGGGGACTGAAAATTGTTTGCGTCGGTTCGGTATGGAATTCTTGGAAGCTAATGAAAAAGGGATTTGAGGATCAAATTCACAATACTCCGGGCGTTGATGAACTGAGCCTCTTACGACTGAAGACTTCCGCGGCCATTGGGGCTTGTTATTTGGCTGCGGATTCGATCGCCTGCGATACATTGAAAAAGACGTACGACGACAACATCGATGTATTCTATCACTATAAACGTGCAAACTTCCCGGCGTCACCGGAACGGGAATAACCCCTGATTTTCATATCGGGCCACTCCAAGTTTCGAAATATCATCTCCGCGAGATATTCTCTTTGGGACTGGTGGAAAACGTGATTTAATTCAATGCCGTTGACGTGTTGCCATTGTCATATTTCAACTTGTATAGAGTACGTACATTTTGAATCTTTTCTGCAAAAAGTCTTTACGGTGGAACGAAATTTGTGGGCGTTTCGTAACTATAATTCTCTGAGAACTTGGGATAAGGATCTGACTATTTCGAAAGAAATGAAAATTCTAGGCCAATAACGTAACTCTGCAAGATAGACGCACGCTTTTATTTCACCTCGCATCGTGTCGCGGTATATGTATTCGTATCGTTTTTTTGACCACTAAACGCAATAAGTGTATTTGAAATCATCGAATAAAGAGACGGATTAGTTTTACAAATTCGAATGTTTTCTGCATCGTATCTTCAGAAAAATTCAATCAAACACATAGATTTGGTGTAGTTTAACACAGTTGCGCCGAGAAAGTCTGAAATATTTTGCATCGCTATCATTTTACAGCCGGCACACCCGTAGCTGTTTGAAAAAAAGTGAAGAAACAAAATGTAAAGCGATGAAGTTTAACAACGGCGAATCTAACCGAAACGTTTGTACTGATAAATTGCGATGTGAGAAATAACCTGACATTAAGTGTCGGAATCAAAAATCAAATAATGGCCCTGTCATCCGCTGTCCTCGAATTATTCAGCCGGGATTGGAATCCGTGAAGCCCGCAGTGTAAGATCTTCGGAAGTTTTTTATACAGTCTTTTTCAACTGTAGAGTACGCATGGTGTTTTCGTTTTTAGGTTCGAAATTCCAACGCCGTGATTCAGTCGCCAGACAATAAATTCCATCATGGGCCTGGTTTTCGGTGTGATTCTCATGCCCTTTAAGATTTTTTGGTCCGGCGCAGTCCTGGTTTACGATATTCTGAATTTTTTATTATTATTGTTACTCACGGCCGGGACAATTTGGCTGACAGTTATATTCGTAAATTTTATTACAAGAAGTATCGATAGTTACCTACATGATAGCGAGAACTGTGGTTGAAACAAACAAATTACTTAAATCATCAAATCAAACAGTCAAATGTAACGAGGAAAGGTGTATGAGAATCAAAATAATTCATCACACGCATATATTCAGTGTAATATTCAGTAACTAAAAAAATATAGTAATGCCCGTTATTATTTATCACAACTCACGACTTTTTTTTTGTTTTACGGTTTGCGTTATTACTATTTGTTATACATAACAATTTTCATCGTTTCCACCATTTTCATCATTTTCACTAGTATTAATTTCACAATCTCCATCGTTTTCACAATTCCCGTCACTTTCACGATATTCACGTTTTCACCACATACATTGTATGTATACATTACGTACGTCAAGTCGACTGTTTGATATAAAATATTACTGTAATTATTGTTCGTGTTGTTGTTATTATTACCACCATCGTCGTTTTTTAAAGCCCCAACGCGTTTTGATTCCTAAAGGTAGATTAGAGGAAAAACATATACTTAGCACCGTCAAAAACGAAACAATACATACATGTATACTATAACTATACCTATTTTTATATGTACAATAATTATTTAATTATATGATGAGCGCAACTGCAGGGCTATGCACCGTACGCTATAGAAGTTATGTATATTTACATACGAGACATTTTCTCAAAAAATCTCTCTGTTGTAGCAATAGTTGACTTATTTACTTGAATTTCGATCGAAACAAAAAGAAAAATTAATAGAACGAATAAGAGTATTCAACATATCAAGAGTAAGAAACATAATAATTATGGCGATCGAATATATCTATAACTGTACATAATATGTTAATTAATCTCTTTGGCAACGTTTTGTGGCTCGGTTCTCCTTGCGATTTTCATTTTTTGTATGTTCAGTTAACGTTAGTCGGGCGTACAGAGAGGCCAGTTTCCACATATTGTCCCTGTATGTAAACTTGAAGAAAGAATAAATATACATAGATTCGTTTGGAATTACCATCCCAAAAGTGTTGCGGATTTGTTCAACAAATAGACATTTGGGTGAAGAATATAAAGACTATCAATGTTTTAGATCGAATATTTCGATGAGAAGCGGTTCAACACTGGAAGGATTGACGTTGAGGTACACACCGACGACCTCGTCGTTCAGTCTGTGTAATTCCGAGATCTTTTGGATCAATTTCAAAAATGTAGATTTGGCTTCGCACCCAGGATATACGCTCTCCAAGTATCGCCTCAGGAGGTAATAGTAAGAATTCTAAACATATTAATAGAAATTATCAGAATCAGATTTGATGACTTGAAAGTGAAAAACAATTCAAGTACCTGTTCCAATTTGATAACGTCCCTATGAATCACACGCGGCCTGTCAGGAGTGAATAATGCAATGGCGCTGAGAATTAGGATTATGTTTTCATCTCTCCATCGTGGATCAAAGTTTCTGACAAACCTCGTGTGTTCTGTGTAGAGATTTCCTTTCGCTTCTTTCAGCACGTCCACTCTAATTTTAGACATTCTCTCCTGACTGTGAGGAATCTTCCATATATCTTTATCCGGGTCATAGTTTAACGCCGATCGTAGAATCATCATCTCCGTACAACCACCCTTCAACAAAGCGAGCTGATCCTCTTGACACATATTTTTGAACGCGTTTATCTTTTTTGACATCTTTATCAACCGACGAATAGCTATTGCTGTCAGGTTTATTACATCCAGAAGAGCAGGATCTGAGTGGCTAGCGTTTGCCTGTAATATTTTATAGGTATCGTATAATAAAGGAATAAAAAAATTCGTAAATGACTGTGAATCAACCGAGGTATCGATAACGTACCTTGAACCTGCAGTCCTCACCGACCAAATTAGTAATGTCATCGTCCAATGGAGCAAGTAAAGCTTTATTCGCTACGATTAATTCGTTGAGTTTGGCTCGTTCAGCATCGTTAAGTTCTCTGCTGTTCTGATTTCCACCGAGTGCCGAACAAGCAGAAAATTCGAGCTTTATGGCTTCGTAGAGTATTGATTCTATGGAATTCACAACGATTGGAATCCTGAAAACCCGAGGTTGTCACAGATTGGCTTACAAAAAGGAAACAATAAAAAAGAAATATATTTTTACCGTTGGACTTCCTGAAGGACGTCTTTGGTGACGTCTTCCGTTTCTTTGACACAATCTGTACTATTTGATGTTTCTGCATTCTGATTTAGATATTCTGTTTTACTTTTGCTTGTGATTAGATTATTGAGAATTGGAGTTGCAATTGGTTGTTTCTGTTCGGCGTCCAACATATGCCTAATCATGTTATCTGATATTCCATTATTTGCCAAAGTCTGATCAAACTCATTCAACGTCTGAGATCCAGTTGGTCTCATGCTAACCTCATCTGTCGAACTGACGTGATCGTTTTCCTCCAAGAACTTTGATATTTGGGGATCCGACACTAACCTCGAGACTGTGTCTGTATCTGCCATTATCTTAGAAATGAATCCTTGGTCCTGAAATATCCTCGAAGTAAAATCTGGGTTGCTGAAGATCTTTGTTATCAGTAGAGGGTCCTGCATCACCTTTGAAACCAAACTAACAGATTCTTTAGCACTACACGATCTCTTTGGTTTGTGACATACGCTATGTCCGTCTTTGATTATTTCAGTTTCACTAGGAGCTGGAATACTCTCTGAAACAATTGAACTTTCTGCAGGATAAGTTGACGTCGATGTTGGTTTATTAATAAATGATACCAAGTTGGACGTTGCAACTGGGTCGTCAAGGTCAAATCTCTCCCTGGAGGTGGACTGTGACTGTCCTTCAAACTTTGATGAAATAGGTGAGGTCATCGATCCTTTTTCGGAATTATTTGCAAACTTTGAAATTCCAAGGTCAAAGTTAATAGTCGACGAAGATCCTTCCACCTTCATCACTCCGTCGGAAAGTTGTTCGTAGGATTCTTGCACAGGTGATGGATTATGAATCAGGTACTTGCCACCTCCATCGAGAACCCTATCAAATCCTACTTGACATTGATCGAACCTTGGAGTGTTTTCTGCGCATTTTTCTATGCAATTTGGAGCAGTCAGCATTTGTAGAGTCTTTGAACCTGCGATATTAGCTCCCTCTAATGGACTGGAAGGAGACGGAATACTCGCCGTAGTAACTGGACTCAAACTATCCGTAATTTGTTGTCTGTTGCCATCCAAATCGGTGTATTTTCTATCTGATTCCCATATGTAAGATTCTGAATTGATCGACTGGAGGGATGCAGTTTCATGATCAAAGTTGTTTACATCTACATTTTCTCTTTTGAGTTTTGTGATTTTTGGTGGTTCTTGTTGAGGTCGTTTCTTAGCACGGTTTCGTTCAATCTTTTGACGTTTCAATACTTTATCTTCTTCGGTCATTATATATTCCTTACGCATGCCGATACTAAAACATTTATCCAAACGACATTTTTGGCAAAAACGACGGGTCACAACAGTGATCTCACAATTCTCCGTAAACGGACACCGGAAGTCCTAGAACAAAAGGAGAAATAATGGATAATCAGATGTGTCTATTGATTATGGGTATCTTCCAAAACCAAAAAACAAAAAATTATGCGATTCGTTGGCACAATCTGTTAGACTGGATTGGATTTTTCTGCGCTATACATAGGATATTTTACTTTGAATTCTCACCCAATACACGTGGCACCTATAAATTACTTTACTTTACAAATTCTAAACAAAGCGTAAAAATATTGAAGTACAATGACAATTGCACATGTTTATGCATACTATGCATCTACATTACGTAGAGATATGATCGATGAGCATGACAAGTGCAAGCAGACAATAAAATGATAAGATTCCAAAACTGAATCGATTTTCGCGCACAAAGATTCGTATCACAAGTGTTAAATATTAACGCCATGCGTAGCTATTTTCTAATCTTACCCTTTGGAACCAATCGAACATAAATTTACGTAATTTGTTATTCATTTTTTTTCCCGTTTTTGAAATTGTTGTCGTGATTTGGATCAAAAATTCCAGAAGATGAATCGACTTGAAATCGTGATTTCTTTCAACTTTAGTACACTTTTATCGGATGTCATAATTATCGTTAGTATGAAGAATTCTTCTAATCCAAAGGAACGAAGCAATATCACGATAATAACGTGACTGATGTGAGTGTAAATGGATTATTAATTATCCACGCCAAACGTGACAGATTGTGCGAAGTAATTGATCGTTTATCAAAATTATTTGTGACAAAACGATCATAACCTGGTTGGCGAAGTGGTTATAATCGTTACTCCTGTCTATGGAGGGTAGAGGTAACCCTCCATACTCCTGTCCTTTGATACATCATGATACGTGTATGTAGATGTTTTCGTTTCATATCATCTATGAAGATGTTTGCGATTGATAATCATGGCTCATCGGGTTTCGGCGTGTTATTATAATCGGGAATGGTAACGCAATGACGTAACATCAGCGTATTTCTTTTTCTTCATTTTTCCTGAGTTTTGTCAAGATACGTGCCAATGTTCAGCGTGTTTCATTCTTACGATAATCTAAATTACGTTGGATGAAATGGTGATCAATTAGCTCGTGCTTTGATTTCGTTTTACATACTTCTAAATCGAAGCGACGCACGGTTATGGTATAAATTTGAATATAGAATATATAGTGTGAAGGAATCACCTTATTTTTCAACGCATTTCTGCGAAAGAATGCCTTGCAGCTTTCGCATGAAACGGCGTTGAAATTATATCCAAGTGCTTTATCCCCGCAAACTCCACATATTTTATTAGCTTCTCTCCCAGTCGATTCATCTTCCATTTCTTGATTATTATCGCTGGTTCGATAATCGAATTTAATAGTTTTCACGCACAGTTGATATTTTGTTTTTTGCAACCACTTATCACTTCGCTATTGATATATCACCATGACACTTTTTTAAGCAGCATTTGACATTTTATATATTCCCGCTATCGGTCCGTAGCTGAAGCTGGTGACTCACGTTTCCAACATCCATAATTGGCGAACCCACCGCATCAACTGGATTAAAAATTCATTTGAAAGGTTACTCGAAGCACTTTGACATCGTTGAATTGGAACCACTGACACTCTCGTAGCGTTAAGACTTGAACGACACCCGGAATAAAGCGGTCAATTGAGCGGTACTTAACGAATCTTTTCGCACTTTAAAGACCCTCCGAGCCCCGAGTCTCGCGTGTGGCGTCTTGAGAATTATATCACTAGAGTGTCGTGTTCGTATATCTAGTTCATTTTTTATTCATCATTTGGACAAACTGCCGAAAAGATAGCAGCTGGACAGCATGAGTTTATCGGCGCGTTTCTTCGTTAGAAATTCGAATATTTATGTTCGAACGTTTATGGAAAACGCTCGCCATTGCTGAAAAAACGCAACTACCGAGGTATCAAAATCCAAATAATGATTTAAATTCTAAGATTTATCCAATATTCAAGTCTTCCACCCAAAGATCTCGATGTGAAAATGGGAACCATGATCGGCGCCCGAAGATAACGCGATATATGAAAACTTCACATGGTATATTTCCTGTATTCCAATCCGGCACATTACGTAACATTTTCCAGCATTTGAAGACATTTTCTCATTATTTCCTTTTTTTTTGCCTCCTAGTCCCTTAATTTTTATTTTGGCAAATCACAACTCGCAGAGAATCTACTATTGGATATTTGTTATCGTTATTCTACCACCACATCAAATTCATCTACAACATTATTCATTATATTCTACAGAAGTTGACCATTTGTCCTATTAGCTGTATTTGTTTTTCGTTTCTCATCGGTTCGTCATGAAGACGGTAAAAAAGACGTGTAGCTTATGAAATGCCATACGTATATCTAGGTACCGCACTTATTTTATTTGACGTACACATGATTACATTAAATAGCATCGTAATAAAATTGTTTTGTAAACGCATATCATATTTTGAATTTCAACGCTTTGGAACATTTAACATTGAAATATGAAAGAGGCACGGTCTTTTGATGTACAATCTTTGACAGAGATAATATACAAATACATACATACATACTATGTATACAGGTATAATAATGTAGGTCTTACATTACCCACGTTACTTATTTATGATGAAAAATTGAATAATGCGTACCAGCATTGAACGAGGCGATTGAACTGCAACCATGAAATCAGTCATCATCTTCAGTCTTGATTACAAATAACATCTAGTGAGATTGTTCGTTTTCCCAACTAGACATGTATACTTTATTGTTATGCATATCGTGTATTATATCTTTGGATATTTGACGTTTCATTGTGGCTCGACTAATTTATGAACATTGACAAAAGACCGAAAAAAATGTAGATTACATTGTACTTGAACGAATGATTAGAAGCTAATATTCTCCTTGTCGTACAAGTGAAATTACATCTAGGATTCGTTAGTTCTAAACGGTGTTTTTGTGAGTCGACAATGTCCAACTGAGACTCCTTTGCTTTGTATAGAAATTTCTTCCATTGAGTGAAAATTGATCATTTCTTCAACCGATGCAAATGCAAACTCGTCGGGTCTTGGCGTACCCAGGGCGTAGCTGGAAATACGTGGTCGGGTCAACATAATTCTATCGTAAGCTAACAATGTATGATGAAATTTTGCTATTACCGGTTGTCGGATCTTCTTCGTACTGGAATATTGTACGCTCTTATTCGGTAGTAAACCACGAGTACCAAAGGATTGTCATTGTTTGCACTGGATGGTCGTACGAGAAAGTATCCATCGGGCGGCGAAGGTCGCGTCGAACTCGCTGGAAGGAAAATGATAATCGATCGATGAGAACAAAAAAAAGAATGCATTTTATAGCGCCGAATAATAGCGAAGGCAACGAATCACGGAATCGTTTAGCCAGATACTCAAGAACAAAGATATAACAATCACTCGGACGATTGAAATAATGAAAAATTTCGAATGTTCTGTTCAAATTTCGATACCTCCTTCGATCAGGGCGATGGCTTCTTCTCTGCTGATGTTGTGATACCATGGTTTATTTTTGTACGATTTGCCATCAATCGAATCATTTCTGGTCGAAACAGATTGTTGTTGATGGGCTCTGTCGAGTCTTTGAGGATTTGGCGGAGGTGGAAGGGGTCGAATTACTTTTCCATGACTTCCACTTGTAGTCCCTTGAGTTCCAGAATGGGGCAGAGTTGCGGATTTTGGGTTCGGTGATCGTTCTGAAAAATCGAATCCAGCGTCAGTTTATATTGTAGGTATGATGAGAATCGTCGATCTTTAGCTCTCCTGAACAATTACTTCAGAAATACATAGGTATAACAACTTCCCGGAAAAATTAGCAACTCGAAAGATTTAATTTTCGTTATTACGATTGGTGAACCAACTTGAAAGATTTAATCTTGCTTCGGTTAGCGCCGCTTGAGTCAAACATTCCGATAAACTGGCTTGTCTCCTCGCGGCCGTGTTCAAAGACACCGATCTCTTCAAATCACCTACTAAAATCGCCATTTTTCATTCGAATAAACTATCTTGGTTTCTCTCTGCCGTGAATGAAATCAAAGAAGATCGTTGAATAATATTCGATTTTCTTCGAATTTCAGCCGTCAGTTTTTCATAATATTAACCGCAAGGTGATCATAAACCGACACGTTCCGAGTTCTGAAGAAAACTGAAGAAAAATATTTTTCTAGTTTCTTTCGTGTCTGTATGCGACTAGAAGGCGGGTGCAATTTACGCAATCCGGGAGTCGTTTTCTCAGCATGTGGGATGACCCTGATTATATGCGTCGCCCGCTGGAATTTTTATGTTCGACAATTTTTCCAGTTGTATTTCAGACTCCGAGTTCGTCGGATGAGTACACGGTCCGTAGTCTTTGGTAATTGGCGTTATTTACTATTTTTTCTAACGTTGCACGCAACTGAATCTGGAGTAGGAAAGAGATGAACAATTAGAATTTTCGTCAAACGATCACGAGGGCCGACAAATTTTGGGATGTTGTTTTTCTATAGCCCCGAAAATTGGCGAACCCTTCGAAGCACGCATGGTCGAGAATATCGAACCTAATTACTAGACCTTTGCTTCATGAATATCGACTCTCTCTTTCGCCGAATCGATGGGTAGTTGGATTCGAAGGGGTATCCATTTATCGGGATAGTATATCATTGGCAAATGGATACCTGGTCGTAATTGTCACGCGACTTATCACGGATGTCGTATTTTGTGAATACACACGTATCGGGCGTATTTGTTTGCGTCACACGCCATAGCAGCGATTCGAATCTCGCATCAATGTCCAGATTCGGAAAATATATGTATACGGTATACGGTATGGGTACTCGACCTGGTGGTCTCGGGGGATCCATCGAGTGTTCCGAAGTTGTTTCGGAGGATTGTGCGAGACAACATCGCAGTAATCCTCGCGTTATTCGAACTATCATATCGGCTATTTCATCGGCCAAACGACCGCCGAGACCACCCAATAGTTGTCTAACAATCCTCAGATAAAAACAGGAGCACATTCCACCATAACTCGAATTTCAACTTGTATAGAGGAAGTATATTCAGAGATCAGATGAAAATCAACACATGTACATATTTGTAGAACCAACAGAGAAGAGTCCAGGCCTAAATTATCCTGAGCCTGATTGATTTCATTTCACGATGGTATTATTTAGAAAATAATTCATCTCTTATTCAATATCCGTCCGAGTTCTCTTACAATAAAACATAATGAATTTCACTTTGAATTTGAGAAAAAAAAAACAAAACAAAACAAAACAACAAACGCCAACTTTAAAAACCGCGTGAGATTATTTCTACTGCAACGCGCACTTGTATCTCGATAATTGACACGTCTCGACCGAACAAAGTTCATCTCAAATATGCATCAAAACCCACAATGGCAGTGCCAGCAACAAAATGAGTTCCAGGGTCGGAATGTTTTCATTATGGTATTAATTCTTTGAAACAAGTTCCACCCATGGCATATATCGTAACATTTGTACACCACGTGCCGGGTTCACTCTCACAATAATAATTCTTCAAAAGCATCATGAACGTGAAGCTTTTTGTCATTCAAATATCGTGTGTTCAATTCTTTTTCTACCGTCTTTCTTTTTCTTCTGTTCGAAATAAGTCTTTGCTCTTGTTACATTGCTTTGGGGTCTCGAACGAATTACATCCTCCTTGCATAAGAGACGCCCTCCTTTCCTACTTATTTTCTCGTTTTATGTTATCTCTTTTACAAATCAATTTCAAACTCATCGCAGATGAATTTTCTCATTTTACGAATTCCTTACTTTTTCGACGAGTACATAAAATCAAAAGTGAATAAATGGAATGAGAAGAATGAAAAGTGAAATGATCAAATGATACAGGAATCAATGGATGATGATTAACAAAACAAATAATTCAAAACATTGAAGATTAAAATGTGGTCGTGTACACCAACCTGGAAAACGGAGCGGCGGGTTATGTGGTTTCCGGCCCACGAGTCTTGGCGATTTTGTCAACGATCGATGTACCAAGGGCTTTAAATACACGTCATCCACTTGATCCTGTGGGACCTGACAGTGTCGATAGTATATTTCAGAAATAGGAAGAAATATAGATTTTTTTTCCAACGATCGAACGAATCAAACTATTCGATTATCAATTGATAAAGGAACGAGTGAAATCGATATCCTTTGAGATGTGACACCAAAATTTTCACAAAATTTAGACAATTATAGGATTTTCAGTGGGTTTTCCAAAGAAACTCCGTTTCAGAAAGAAAGACAGAAGGTAAAAAAATGATTGAATGAAAAATTGTGATTGGGACCTACTTTTGCTTCGTTGATGATCTCGTATTCGGATTCGTTGTCGTACGACTCTTCGTGACTGCTTTCGCTGCTTGCTCGGTAAACGTTTTCCACGGATCCTGTGAAATTTCCGTTTTCTATACTATGCGAGCTATTCAATCGCTGTAATCGTGGGTTTAACCGATCTTCCATGGAAGCGACTCTCAACTGGGAGTCAACTGGCTCGTAGATGTCGTCGTCGCTGTCATTTCCATCGTCGGGTAAGGGTCTGAAATTTTCCATCGGCGATGCCGGTGGCTTTGGAAGATTTGTCGGTGATTTTCGATGCGAATTATCAAGCAGCGGAGGTGGAATTGTTGGAATTTGCTTTTGTATCAAAGGTATCGGTTGACGAAAGCTCGGTGGTTTTGAATTGATCGTCCCGAGAGACTGGATAAAATTGGGACTCAAAGTCTGCGTTACTTTTGGCCTGTTTATACTTTTCGCCGTTTTCGAAGTTTCTGTTGCAATCGTCGTCGAATTTGGTGATTTTGAAACGGGAACCGGGCGCTCTCTCGAACGATCTGCAACCGGGAGTAACGCCTCTTTCCTGTTGCAGATCGGCGGTCTTTTCAACGAAGTTAATGCCGGTTTCGGACCCGTCGGCGGCTTCGGGCCTGTCGGTGGTTTTGGACCTGTCCGCGGTTTAGGACCCATGGGCGATTTTTGACCGAGTCCTTTTTGCTTCAATCCCTCTAGAAGTTGTGCAACTAAGCTCGATTCCTTTGGGTCATTTGAATTTATAACGTTTGCAGTCGTGGGTCCGTTCGGTGACGGTCCAACACTTTCGATCCTACCGGCACCGTTCTGATAAATATTCTCCTCTGAATTCTCAGCTGATCGCTGTGACGTACCTGGATTATACCGATCCCTGTTAACCGTACCTTCGTGTCGGTAGAGTTCGGCCGATACATTATTGTTCGTATAGATTTCTTCCATTTCGTCGCTCTCCTGATCGGACTCGACGCAATTATTCGACGAATTATCTTCGCTGTACGATACCGATGATTTTTTTCTTCGGTTTACCAGGGAAGGGTCGTAAGTTTCCTCTTCGTCAAATTCCGTATCCCATTCATCGGAATGGTCGCTGTACAACTCGTCAGAATCAACCGAATGCGAGGAAGATGACGGTGTGTCCGCAGATTCGTCAAAGTAAAGATAATGCTCAGGATTATTGTTGACGTCCTCAATGAACCGAGATAAACTCCTGTAAGAGATAGACGGGTAATAAAATTCCTCAATTCCCTCAGCATCAACAAAATTGAACGTATGCAGGGACAATATGTGGATATTGTGAAATGAGAAGGTGAAATAAAAACTGTTAATTATTACTATAAAAGAAAAACCGAAGGAGAACTTTTATTTTCACTGTATTTTCTCCGTTTTTTTCTTCCAGGTCCGATAAAAGCACCGCATAATACGTATAACAAAAAATCCATAACATTCGGGTATGTACGTACGTACGTACGTACGTCTAGGGGTATCTATTTTTTGGCCGAAAGTCACGCGATTTATTTATTCGAAAGGAATTCGTTGCCCATCGCTACCGCATGCGTTTCCATGAAATAAGGAGTGTTCGTTTACTGTTAGTTGGGTAAATACAGGTAGGTATTCGAATCGTATATGTATACAGATATACAACCATCTCATTGTAACACCTGATCACACGATGAAATTCTCTTTGGAATCATCAATATCGAATACGTGTGGGTAGTTTTCTGATTTTGTTTTGAATCTTTGAAATGTGTATCACGTCAGCTATGGTACAGATAAGAGAAATAATTCTTTCGCCCTGGTAATTTTCACATCCGGTATACGTGTAGATGTATAAATGAATAAGAATATTACCGTTTGTTTTCTAATAGTTTTTTCAATGAAATTCCGTATACTTGTATTATTTAGCCCGTTCTTACAATAGTCTGTATTTTATGTACTTACCAACGCAACGTAGTCCGAAGATCCCTCTCCCACAGAATTAAATTGTCCTCCCTCAAACGCTGTATGGAAAAAACAACTACATTATCAAAAAGGAATAGTTGAACGATCCAACAATTCATACGATCTCGATAAATGAAATGTTTCATTGTTTTCCCAAATACTGTGTTAAAATTTCTATGGACACTGCGTATACATATGTATATGTATGTATGTATGTATGTATGTATGTATGTATGTATGTATGTATGTATGTATGTATGTATGTATGTACCTTGTACACGTATACACCTGTGTATACTTGGATCATTCATAATTTATGAGAAAGTCGATTGTATGGATCGTCGGGTGGATCGTATGTGAAAACTGGTTAGGAGAGTTTCGTAAAGTTTCAAAAAGTGGAAGAAATTTGTGATTCTATTTGGGTCAAGTGCAATGCTATTGGCCCAGAATTTTCGACTAGTTTTATCGAGTAGATAACGCGGCATAAAAACTCTCAAAGGGCCGAAATTCACTCGATGTCTTTTGAGGATATTTTATGTCTTGACCTTGACTATTCTTTACATTTGCTCCATTTTTTTTCAGTAACATCTTGGACGATCATATAAATGAATGGAAAATCTCACGAACAGAGAAAATATACGGAGTGGGCACGTGAATACATCGAGGTAGGTACCGAATAAAAAATATTGTATATAAATATTCACCGAATCGCAACAGAAAAGCATATCAAATTATTAAACATCTTTTATCACTTTGGATTTCCTGTTACAGTCATATCTTATGATATCTGCAGTTGTCGAAGAATCGCAAGACATGGAAAAAAGATTCATTCAATTATTTATTCGTTTGTGTACCTTGTTGTTCGTTCATTCGTCCATGTGATTATTTGCTTCGAATGAACGAACGTGAAGAAAATCAAGACATGGACGTGCAATCTCATGCGGACATGTTTTTCAAAAGTAGGACGAAAGTGAACCTTTCCAGGTTACGCTGTAATTATGATTCGTGAATATAAAACTGTCCCTCACTTGACTTTTCCGTGTCATCGCCATCTGTGTCCGCGACGAGTGGGATTGGTAAATTCACACCACTGAGGTAGGAAAGAAAGTTAAACGCGATTACAACGCACAGATGCGAATATGTGTTGCCCCGCTAATAAGAAAGAGGAAATGTGAAACAATGGGAATTTGTTACGTATATTTTCCGTTCGTATTTGCGGTTCGCTGATCGAATGGTACCGAACGCAGTTGTGTTGCTTTTGCAGTTTTTCATTGTAATCGCTTTCGCATGTTGACATTGCGGTAATAGGAACATAACGGGGTTCGCATACGATACAAACTGCAACTAAGCGCATTCCTCATATCGTGGCAATGTAACTGAAGTAGTTTTGAAATTATTTTCATTCAAAAAATAGCGAAAAACGATTGAATAGTGTTTTTTTAAATTGTACTCGAAATCAACTTACCAAAAATTGTTCTCCACTGATTTTTCGCTTGCGGACGGCGTCGCAGCATTCGACCAATTTGTTCTGCAACAGCCGAGAAATGGATGGTTCGGTTGAGTGACAGCCATAACTTTGCAGGAAATCCTGAGGTGATAACACGTTTTGCGGCCGCGACAGGAAGAGGCAAGATGTCTCTTTATGAAAGGATTGGAAACAGAAGGGCACGAGTCGCAGAGAAGTACAGAGAGAATGTTGCCTGTACAGGTACGTATATCTCTTGGAAGGTAAACCGTACTTAAACATAGAAAAAATGTAATGAAAAACATGGAAATCTAGTTCCAGTTTATACTCGATCCGGAAATATTACAACCTGTCAAATAACGTCCTTCATTTGAAATGGGACCTTCGGCAGATGTAGCTTCGCGCGGTTTCGAATACTTACAATTGAGTAATTCAAATATTTTCCGCGCTCTCGCAAAAGTCAGATTCGCCAAAATGGAAAGACATCCAATTCTCTGACCGAATGTCATTCCTACTGCTCGTAACTCGCATCACCTTTGCGACGTAAGCCCTCATGACGACACGATGGCTCACAACCGGGAAAAATCTGGTTAAACCCTTCTGCTTCTTAGCCCTGGATTTGCGTATACATGGAATTCACAGTGACGACCGATGCAGTGCGGAGAAGTGATTGTTAAAAATGAATGAGATTTAAGAGTACGTCAATTCGTACATTTGACAAATAACGTGACAGATAACGTCCGACAATCAGTAGTTATATGTTTATTGTTTACCGCATAGACGTGGCTTTCCGTGGATGAGATGCCCGCATAATCGCTTTTAGCATGGACCTCTGATTATTATCAAAAGCTTGGATAAGAGATCGAGTATGCCGGGAAAACTTCAAACTTTGCTCGCTATTTCGTTTGACAACGGCGATGCGTAGATTGTAGAAAATCTTTTTGTTTTTTCGTCTAATTTGGACGAGGTTTTGAAAAATGTTTTCCAAGTTACAAATGTCTTGAGTTTATACCAGAACGTGGCTAATTGTAAGACCAGACCACATGCTCGAGGGTACCTGATTGATATTCACGATTTTCAATCAATTAGCGACCGCATGACATCGCTGAGACAATGACGAAAGAGGGCATCGAGTTAATTTAGCAGAAGACGATGGGAGACGTGATCCGTCAACGTCAGAGTTTACTCACCTTTAGCAACAAAGCCACGACCTCCTCCGTAGTGAAGTTGGATATTCGCTGCAATAATACCTCTTTTCTTACGGTAGTGCACATTTCTAACAATCAGATCACAAATCAGCCGAGACTGTGTACAGTATAAACTTAAATATGTAAACATGCACATATATATATTTGCATATGCATATACATATATTTGTATATATATATTATATTGTATGTAATAACAAAAAGCGCACTTTGAACACCCGACAAAGAGCACGGTCCTTTACACTTTGTCGACGAAATAACTCGGTGTGGCGATTTTTTTCGGTTCACCGATTCACTAGGTCTGCCTGTCCCCGGTATACCGCATGCCATCCCATCTTAACGACACGGTGTAAAGTGGCGGATTATTTTCATTGGTCAGTTTACTTTTGGACCCCACATCGCTCGCTACTTCGGACACCTGTCGCAAAGCTTTCCATTGTAGCCGCCGCACGAGTGGTCAATAAAAAACCACATACCTTCATACGTCTATCGGCAGATATCAGTGTCCACAAGTAACTGCACGCGAAGAAGGAATTCATTGTCAGTTTCTTCCGTCGACTTCAGTTTTCAGAATGCTCCACTCTCCCTTCACCGATGAACGTACAATTAGCCTTTGTTGAACTTTGAGAAAACGGTGGGATATAATCGACAACTCGTTTTTTCCACAGGGATTTTATAAATTGTTCGAAAGCTTTGAAGACTGTATTGGCGTGGACTGATATTCGCGACGGTCAAAAATCGATTGCGCGTAAGTCCATTTTCTCCCGTCAACGACAAGTGCAAATCTTTGCGAATACCCGCTGCCATTTTGAGTTACGCGCTGAGAGATTGGTGTGAACGTGCGCAAGCGCAACCGACGATCAGATGTTTTTTTTTACTCGACGCTCGTGACTTTCCGCCGAGACTCGACATTTCTATTAGGTATTTGAAAATGTCTAGCAGTATCATAGTTGGTACCGCGACCAGTTCTAAGCTCGACGCCACTGCTCAACGTTAAAAATAGGCAAAGAGAAAATAGGAACCGGAGCGGGAGCGGGAGGAGGTGGACGGGAAACTGGCCTCCATGACCGTAGAGTACGAAGTAGCGTAGCTCGATAAATTTTGAGCCCGTGAAAATTATCGTTCTCTTTTATTGAATTTATTTATCTTAAATATATCCTCGCTTTCGATTTGAGACAAGCAGCCACAAAATGGCCGTCACCAATTTGACAAACGCTGATGAGTTCTATGCATATGTCAAGTAAGTTGTTGAAAATTATTCATTTCGTTCATCGCTATATCTTCGTCGTCAACGTTGCTTATCGAAAATGAATCTCGACTTTCTCAATCGAAAGTACTTGATTTGTCCCTTCAATCTCCGCTATAGTGGCACATCAATCAATTCATGTCGCTGTCGCAGCGATGTTGGGGTTATTTTCATTCGGTTTATGACATAACCTCTGATGTTTTATTATCATTTGAACGGTGGTAATCATTTTTCTCTTCTCTGACTTATTGGTGTGGTTCAAGGTCATCGATGACAACATACACATACGTATTCAATATATGTCAACCTCTCATGATTTTTCATCGAATGACTATTTTATTATTTTAGGTCGCAGGATCTATCTGTGGTTCATTTTTACGCGGCTTGGGCGGCCCAATGCGTTCAAATAAACGACGTCCTCGACGAGATGGTGAAATCATCGGACCTCAACGGTGTGAATTTTGCGAAAATAGCTGCAGAAGATGTTCCAGAAGTTTCGTTAAAATTTGGAGTATCAGCGGTACCAACTATATTGCTTTTGAAGAATTCTGAGGTTACCGATCGAGTCGACGGCGCTAATCCGGCAGAATTATTGACGAGAGTTAAACAGCAGATGTCGTTAAAAAATCCGATTTCTGCCGCAGAAATTCAAAAATCAAAAGAAGATATTGAAGTAAGGTTGAAAAAATTGATCAATCAAGCACCTTGCATGCTTTTCATGAAGGGAAACCCTTCCAATCCAAGGTGTGGATTTTCAAGGACGATTGTCTCGATCTTAAACTCTCATAAAGCAGATTATCAAACCTTTGATATCCTCCAAGACAACGAAGTCAGGGAAGGTTTGAAAAAATTCAGCGATTGGCCAACTTATCCGCAACTTTATTTAAATGGTGAACTTCTTGGCGGTTTGGATATCGTCAGAGAATTGGGAGAAACTGGTGATCTAGAAGCAATGTTGCCTAAAGTCGGTTCAGAAGAAAGGTGAGTTGCACACAGAAAAGAGAAATTTCCATCCAAAAATAATGTCAGCAGCGATATCTTTTCTACCTAATGTCTAATATAGCTACTCTTTGTTCGCATTCTTCTCTTTTCCCTCTTATTCTTCATTAAGATAGCAATACAATAATTACCATTTACCGTCGAAAGTGGTCTGAAAGAGTTAGATTCCGAAACTATTTAGAAATTATCCCACCGTCGGGAAAGTTTCAGAAATTCAACGCGCTGCGCGTACATTCACATTTTAGCGTGCTCTTCGGTAGCAAATATCCTATGGAAAAAGCAACGAGTGAAATTAAAAATAAATAAATAAATGGTAAGTAAGCGGAACGGACATTATGTCGAAAATCGAGTTTGAAGGTCGAACTGAGATAAATAGTCGGAATTCTTATTCGTCTGTATCGGTAGGGTGATTACAATTTCAACTTATTTGTATTTCCACCGCCATTCCGAAGGGTCCATGGTTGATCCACGTGTTCGTTCGTCGAGGGCACGACTTGTGAGAAAAATGTCACCTAGTTTTGCTACCCAAGGCCCGGGTTTACCCGGTGTATATGGAATTCCGCCCCAGTCTACCCTGTATACGACACACGTGATAACGGACACGTCGAGTGTAGAATACATTTCATACATTACCGAAATTGTGTAACCCGCGTGATTTCGAATTGGGCAACGTTCGACACAACTGTTAGCCCCCATAAACGGTCTACATCAAGTCTCAACGCTTTTACTATCGTTGCGACATGAGGAAAAAATGTGAGAGAAAAAAGAATCTTGCCCGATACGTCCGATCAAATTTTTTTCTATTTTTACTCTTTACTTCTTACGGCACATCGTGAATATTCTCTCATTTTCTGCGTTACTAATTATGGGTCTTAGATTTTAACGTTATGCACGTACTGTGGATACAAACAAAAAACGAAGATAATAAACAGAAGAGATAAAGTCACACGGACAAAAACATGAATTTGAAAAATCATAATTCATAGCCAAACTATACATTAGCTATACGCTCCAACATTGCGCATAATAATGTTAACGACGAATGATAACTAAAAAATATTATTGCATCAGAAATGAAAGCATAAGTTGAACATACGATTCGTATTCGATATCCGGATTCCTTAGCGAAATCCCAAGCCTTTCTTATGGAAAAAATGTAAGGCAAAAAAATGCTCAAGGCAAAATGTATAGTTTCATGTATCGATCGGAGTGAGTTTAGCGAACTCATTGTCCGTGATGTAATATGTAATCTAATCTTACATCTATCTAATTAAAATAAGGACCAAAACGTCATCACCAAGGATAGGATAGCAATCGTTATAAAAGGAATGACGGATGACGAAAAAAAGGAGCTGTTCGCAAAACAAATTATGGACACGATAGATAAAATAAATTAAACCTCATAACATCGATATCACGGTACGCTTCGAGACGATGATGAGGTAATATAAAAGCAGGGGAAAGAGAAATACTTTTTGTGCAGTCTCGAAATTGTAATTGCTTTTCAATTGATGCACGCAGCGCTTCGTACGAAACGTCTGACATCCTCCGACATATCGTTAGACGAACAATCAAGAATTGCTCCCGAGTCCTACTCGACGAGGCCAACTTACCCCCAGATTTACGTCGACGATGATTCTATCAGAGGATTCGAAACCTTGAAGACCTTGTCGCAGCGATGAAATTTTTTTGGCAAGCTTATGTCATCCGTACAAAAGGAGGAGCAGATTTTTTCAACTTCGCAAAGATACGCTGCTGATTTTTCAAACAGACGAAGGAGAAAAATGTTAGCAATGTAATTCGTGACCTGGAATCTCGGAATCCGCAACGTAACGAGTGAAATGGAATGAAATAGAATAAAAAATGGGAAATCGTATTTGTACGGTATAAGAATAGTTTCGATGTATGAACGAAATTCCGATTCTTGGTAAATAAATGATCATTCGAGACGTACGATTATGCACCAGGTGCACAGGTATTATGAATAATGGTTATCGCAACTCTTACTTGCTATACTCGAATACCGTTCACTTTATGCAGCAAAAAATTCAACGCTTGTGAACGAGCTGCACTTACATCGGAATATTGAGAATATAAGTTATAATCTAACCTGTGTGAATATATTACAATTACTAACCGTAGAATCCAGCGAACGACAATTTTCCAATACAAAAACCGCACCTTCCGAAGGCTGAACCGAGTGGAAATCTACAACCGACCAATCAACATTTTATCCGTCCGGAAAACCATTCACGGTACGATGATCGATGGTCAAGCAATTTCTGCAAATACTTTTCACCGACCGGCGATCGTTGTTTCCATGAATTTTAGAACCCGTCTCTCGTTCTCTCAACACATTTTCCTACTGTCGAAATTAGCAAATTACATAATATCATCAGGATCGATCAACAGGTGTGCAGGGTATCGCAGACTCTCAAATTCAACCTGGGTGCGAAACGTACGCGTATCGTAGAGGGCGATTCCGAACATCCGGTCAATTTTGAAACGTGATCGAAAAAGGCTGAACGTTTTTGTCTGCGACAGCGTTTTTTTTTTTCTTATTTCCCCCAAGCAATAGTTGGGAGCTCGGCTGCTCGTCGGTCGTCTTTCACCGATCTACCGATACGTATGTTCAGTCCCACGTATGATTTGTTGCAGTCGCGAGGGCGCGTCAGAGCCGGAGCACCAAGCAGAAGCGTAGATAAGAAATGACGTCGTCCGAATCAATACCAGCAACACGGCGGTGACGCATTGAGCGGGGCGAGAAGGGAAGCCACCACCCAACTACTACGTCAGAGCTGACGTATAGTCCGAAATCGGTATGATAACTATAAAAATACACAAGATTTTACCGGGCCAAGATGGGCGAAATTTCATTACTCGCGAGTCCTCGAATTTGGCTGCTAACGTCCAACGAGATACTAATTTATTTTTTTTCCTTTCTTTATCCCCAAAAAGCGTGACTTTCCGCAATTACCGGGTCGAAGAACAATATTGTATCGCACGCCGAACATTCCGATAGGGCGTTCTTTCGTTTTTATTTTTAGTTGAAATTCATGCAAAACGTGATCACATGACGTTGTTAAATATTTGAATAACATTTGTGAAAACGCTCCATCCATACATACCTATAGTGATTCTCCGAGATCACCGAAGAAGGGAATAAATAATAAATAAAATGAAATGAAAAAAAAAATATCTGGTGTTAGCTAATTGAAAAGATCAATCGACATATCTGTGATCGAACCTTGGAAAACACGTCAATAATTGCTAATACACCGGATAATATTCTCCATATATTTATACAGAGATTGGAAATAGAAAGAAAAGGAGAACCAAGCAAATAGCCGGCTGAAACGTGAGGGCGAAAAAAAATCGTTGTGGATTTTTAGTGATAATTTGATCAGTTCGTATGGCCGAGAGGCACACGAGCAGGCTGCACGACCTCCAGGAGCCGGGGCCAATTGTTCGGCAAATCCAACCTTTTCAGGACCGCTAGCAAAAGGGATGACGTACATCGTGGTGCAGCACCTGGTCTATCCCTCCCAAGGACACTGTGCTCAACTTCATCGTCATTTCTAATTCCTGTTTCAAATGCTCGCGGATTGTTTATTTTTATACCAATTCGTCAGGTTTTTGCCGCAAATTTTCAATTTTTAACATTTTTCTTATTCAAAATATCCACGATCTGTCCAAATCATGTTTCCGCACTTGTTTCGAAGATAAGCAAGTTCATTATTTGCCCAGCAAATGTTTGCTGGTTTTTCAAAGAAATCCCATGGGAAATTCTGACCCCCTCGATCATTACCGGAGTGGATCATCTTTTGTGTTTATTTTGTTTGTTCGGTCCTCCAGTTTTTTCTCTTATCGTGAGTAGATCTTTTCTCTCAATCGGTCGTACATCGAGGGGGAAATAAGGTTTTCATTCCTCATTGGCGTAAATGAAAAACTTGGAAATAAAAAACGCAATATCCATACGTTTATTGATTTTTCAAAATATTGCGACAAAACGAAAAGAGACGAAATGAGAGAAATGTACGATTGGATGAGCTTTGATCTTCCACGCGAACTTAGCGATTGAATCGTGATAAAAAGAAAATGTCAAAATCGAGGATCGATCCTAATTTCAAAGGTATACGCGTTGAGCGTGGATAGAAATTGTGGTTGGTGGTAACGATATACGTGACGCGGAGAAGACGGAACGAATTTCGAGCGTTCGTGTTTCGTGCGCCTGCGCGTTTTTACAGTTTGTCGCTCGCGGTTCTCTCGAACGGCATTGTTATTATTATTACAGAGGACTCTGAAAAGTTGTACGTATGGTCGGACGAGGGACCATGGGCTCTCATTCATACTCGATCATTCGAGCGGGCCGTCCGCGACGCCGTCATTTTCGCCCTCGTCGTCGTCGTCGTCGTCGTCGTCGTCGTCGTCGTTAACGTCGCTCCGTATGCCGGTGGCTGTTTTGTTCGATTGTCATTTATAGTATAAACTGCACAATGTGTAATACATAACTTCACAGCACCCAAATGTGGTAGTGGATTCATTTTTTAACGTAGGAAAGAAACGAATAGACAACAATTAACATCTAGTGTAATTTAATTTATCGATCATTATTTCCATCTGATATTTCACATCTCTCGTGGTGCGTTGAACGTATGCAGGGCAGACACGGTGCCCGAAGGATAGCAAGATTTATTTCGTGTTGGACAATCTTTGAATACATGGTGATAACTGTATACTAATCAGATCGATATTTTGGAAATAAAATCTTAAGGTGAGTGGAAAATTTCAACTGATATAATTTCATTGCGTTCGGAACTTGTTAATTTAATTTTGGTTCATTCGTCGAACGGGAATCGAAATCGAAATTGAAGTCGAAGTCGTGCGACTTTTGAACATTCACGGACGACGAGGAAACAAACTAGACGCTATTATCATGATGGTCCTTCGTCGTCGTGCGTAAAATATTATTTCGAAAATGAAACGTTGCTACGAGTACACGGTCTCGACGGATTCTCCATTTTTCAACAAAGCGATCGCGTCTTAAATCTTTAACCGTCCGCCCGCCCGTCCGCCCTCTTGCATTTTGCACCGCGGAGAGTGCGCAAAAATCAACAAAAGAAGGCAAATAGAACCGCATCTGGATCTCATTGTGAAAATCGAGTTTACTGTACGTATACGCAGGTGGAACAAGGTGTACAATTTTCGCACCCGTACGCACAATTATACGGATATACCTATCCGAACCACCACGTGTTTCTATTGATTTTCGCGCGCGCCATGCCGATGCCGAGTCCTGAACGAGAAATTCCGCCCGGTCTTGTCGGACGGGGAAGCGCTCAAAGTGCTGCTGTCTTCGGTTCATCGCGATTCATCAGTTTTTTTTTTTTTTTATTTTCGTTTTTTCATTCACGTCGCGTCGATCGATACAAGCATAATACCGATAAACAAAACGGTGTGAAAAACGGTAATTTGTTCAGTATTACATTTTCTTTTTTTTATTTCGCAATTCAGATAATTACGTATGTATAATCTCCGATTGCCTCCACGGACGTAATGCAATACATATGTATTTTACCCATTTTTTCCCCTATTTTTCTCGGACTCGGAATCATGTGATAATATATCGCTAAACTGAACGCTGGATTTCAACGCGGTGTGTTCGTTGGATGGGTACTTTGAAAGAATATCAACAATCACCATGTTACAAAATATGTAACCTTATGAATATCAAGTTTTTAATATTATGCGCAGAGAACGTATCTGTAGGTCTGCGAGATAAGAATTTTGATCCGCTTTAATGGCACCGACCTCTCGTTTATACGGATATAATCTTTGCCATATTCCTTTCGTAACACCGATACACATTGCCAATGATAATTTGAGTAATCGTTGTACGCGTTCCATAATAAAAGGTAAAACGGTTGTTCGTGGGGCTGAAGTCGAATGAGAAGATAAGAATATCGTAAGTGAACGATTCTGAAAAATTGCGGCGCATTACTCAGGTTCGATTGGTGGTGCGTTTCAAGCACGACGCGTCGAAAACCTTGTCAAGTTACGCTTTAAATGTAGCGAATAGATTTCTTGGACATCATGTATACGAGGTATGGGTGAAGCATCGGCGGCCACTTCCTCGTTAAACGTTACCTCCGTACAATCGACGCCGAATTAGCACCTCCTAGTTTTCGCTGTTGAAAATACAGCGGTGAAATTATTGAGATACCAAGTGTCAAAGTCGCAACGCCCGTTGGTCCGTGTGAATTTTTCACTTCGCGGTCGTCAAGTTTTACTACTGAATTCATTTCGCCGCCATATTGACCTGTAGAATCGCGTCGGTGTATCGTACGGGATGAATCTGCGCTGTTACGTAGGACAGGCCCGGTTCGGACGTATCGAATACAAAAGGTTTTCCCTGGAAAGATTTCCTCGTCCGCCTCGGAAACTCGGAGTTTCCCGTGGGAACGAAGAGTGGGGGATTTGTACGAGAGATGAAATACGTCGAGAGAAAACGACGAAGGAAAATGAACAAACGAGCAAATTAATAAAGTAATACATCGGTGCAGGAACCGTTGAAAAATAAACGAAGAAACGTTTCGATGCATTCGGAGACGACGATTGAATTGGATGAGAAAAATTACCCGTCCAATACTTTCTTTCTTATCTACTACTTGGAATCCATTGAAAAGTGGAGGTGCAATTCAAGCGGAATAGGATGTATAAATTTCGCTGACCGGAGCTCCATCGGGATGGTAAAACGATTTTGCAACGAACGAATCGATTGCAACGTAAAACAGCCTGGCGACAAGCCGGCGCTGAGAAAACTAACGATAAAATACGGATACGTGAAGAAAAAACGAAAAAACGAAAAAACGAAAAAACGAAAAAACGGAGAAGTGTATCGGGTGTGTCGTAGTACACCGGTGCTCCCGATTACCTCCAAACCCTTACGGAGTACGGAGGAACCTGTCAGCCTCTGTCGCGCGATCGGCTGCCCAATAATTCCCGGTCACCGACGACGAAAAGTCAATCGGTCCGCAAGTCCGGCGATCGGCTGCCCGTAACGATCCTCGATTACCTCGGTAATAAAAATGAATCGCGGGCGTTCGAGAGAACGTGGCCAGAGAGAAGAGGGAACAAAAAAAGGAGATCACTTTTTGTGGAACGAGCGAGGACTTTGTCTGGTACGGTAGCATTCGTCGCTGAATACTTTCTATTCGGTTTGTTTCAGAAATGTCCAAGTCCGATAGTCCGAAGGATGGAGAAAAGGGTCCCTACGACCCGGTACCGACGTCCGGCGACGGAGGTGGTCAGGAAATTAAATTGGAGGCTAAAATGTCGCTTTTGAACGGAGTAACGGTGATCGTAGGTTCGATCATCGGTTCCGGGATTTTCGTCAGCCCGACAGGAGTGTTGACTTATACCGGAAGCGTGAACGCAAGTTTGCTGGTTTGGACGGCTTCCGGATTATTCTCAATGGTACGTACGCGTATTCCGTTATAATTAAGGATAAGATGATAAAACCTCGTCGCGGTTTCCAGTTCCGCTCAAGTTTCCAAGCCGTATACTTCCCCCCAACAACTTCCCTTGAGCGTAGCCGCACTCGTGTACCGTTATACTTGTGGGTACTGGCTCCGTTTACCGTCGATGATACCGTCGACACTCCTTCGCGCAAATCACCTTTCCAACCCGCACCGGCGGACTCGTGCGCGAGATGTCGATCGCTATTGAAATTCGAGGCAAATCAAAGCTATGTTCGAGTCCACGAATATAGATAAACCCGGGATGAGATGCGATCGGTTTTGCTTTTTCATCGCCACCGTTGCTCGACGTGTTTTCCAAGAATAGTCGAATGCAACCTGAACATGTCTTTTGATTTTCGACCATCGCCCGCATGTCATTCACTGCTCGCAAACATGGCCTAGAAGCCGCTGGAAGCATCGAAGGGGTAGCAATTACACAGTTGCGTCCGATCGATTTCTCAACACGGCCGCATCGTCGATGTTACGCGGAGGGGTGAAGAAATTTCAAATTTCGCCAACTCGACGCTTGATCGAGGGCTCGAGGAGAGAAAAGCCTCGACCGACGTCGAGCGTTTATTTCCCGACGGTTCTCTCTACCCTACGGATCGAATCGATCGCGGGCGATTGAATTTCCATATCTGTTATACGATTGCCGCCGATCTAAAAAAAACTGTTTGCTTTCTCAATGAAATGTCGGCGAATGCGGAGTCCGACGCGCACATGTTGAAGTGAAATTTTTGTTTTTCAATTTTTAGGTCGGAGCTTATTGCTACGCCGAATTGGGATGTATGATCAAAAAATCTGGAGCCGATTACGCCTATATTATGGAGACTTTCGGTCCGTTCATGGCATTTGTAAGGCTATGGGTCGAATGTATGATCGTCAGACCGTGCAGCCAGGCCATAGTCGCTTTGACTTTCAGCGTTTACGTTTTAAAACCAATGTTCCCCGACTGCACGCCACCGGATAATGCGGTCCGAATGCTCGCCGTCTGTTGCATCTGTAAGTATCGTTCTCGTTATCGTCATCGTCGTCATTGTTCGCCTTGTCGTAGTTGTTATCGTTGTACTCATCTTATAACTCTCAGACCAATTAGCTTATCGAGCTAATCGGATGTCGTTAGACCGCGTCACGGTCATAGGCGCAGGTGCGCTCCGTTCTCCATTTCTGTTATATTCTTTCGTCTCGTTTTTCCACGACGGTTATCTATCGGCTATCGGAGGGAAATAACTTTCTCTCTGATTATAAAAATATTAGGTGCAATCGCTCGTTTCGACAAAGTTTATTACCTGAATATTAGGACTCTCATTTGTCCCTCCGGACGGCGCATTCTCACGTTCTTGAGAAAAAATTATCCTAAAAATCGATCGAGTCGTCCGCTGAGATACGCGATCGTTCTCGCCCTCGAAACGGTTTCCGTCCAACGTCGAGTTCTCGGACGTTGTTGAAAATTTTGCAACTCGAAATCTCGTCCTTCCTCGCGATTCCCGGTCTTACCCTGTACGTACGTACCTCTGTCTCACGGAGCATGCGAGCCTCCCAAGTCCTGCATCGTCCCCTTTAGTATTGATCCGGTCTTTAAATAACTTGCACTCCTTTCTCGCGTATCCTTTATCTTCGTCATTTAATATTCATCCTCAATGACCATATCTATAAATATGTGCCAGCTTATCACACCGCTACAGTATGTTGATGTAATCTCATGAAGACTCTTCGTACAACCCGATCGTTGGATATTGAGCGCAACTTTGCGGTTTACAAGGTATCTACATTATCCGTAAAGGATTATCCCGTTTGTATCTAATTGACTGTAATACGGAGCATATCCGTTGCGAACAGTCTTCTTTATTTCAATTTATTTTCTCTTACTTTGTCCTTCATTATCCGCTGGAAGTATGTCCAACGGCGAGCGCGTCTTGAAAAGAAAGGAAGAAAGAAAGCGTAGGAGGAAAATCGTTATTCCTGATTTCTGCACCGTGAGGATATATATTTCAGGGATAAATTTGGGCAATTCAAAGTCAACGTTTCTCCTTGCTTTTTGGGGTTTTTTTTTTTTTTTTCTCCCACCTCCACATTTTATGCAGTCAATCGCAAAATTTGTCCACAGCGTTCGATCTTGGCAATTATATTTCTATCGATTCTGGAGGGTGCTCCCGAAAAGTTTGTCTCACAATCAGCCTAATAGATACTTCGCAGGATTACCTCGGGGAAATTCTGAGAACGACTTCCACGCCATCCCCAATTGCTGCTTTTGAGTTGAAATCATTTTCAATTTTACGGAAATACGTGCACCTTTGCGACGATCCTTTTCAATTTATATTTGCGGGCAGGAACGGTTGACGGCCCGGTTCTTCTCGATTGCAATTCACTTTTTCTTTCATTTTTTCTCGCGTTTCTTTCTCTCAAATCGCACCGGACAAGTTGTCGTTCGATACCGACAAAATTTCCAATTATTGGTTCTTCGAGTACCGCATGTCCGGAATCTATGCAGAATACTCAGAAGAGTGAACTCAAAGGTGAATATTGTATCGTCGAATTTCGTCGAAAAATCTTATTTATACAGTTATATGTTATGATCGTATAAAATTCCGATACGATGACGATCGTTTGGCTCTGCATTTATTCATCTATTCATTTATCTGTCGCTGTTAGTTTTGTCTCTGTTTTTTTTTTTGTTCTCCGTCTACCGATTATCGACGAGATGACATTTGGATTCCAATATTGTACAAGTCTTTCATAAATTCCAGTTTTGTCATTGATAAAAAAACATATGTTTATCGAGGACATGGAAGAGAAACGTTCATCTCCGTTTATTGTTACCGAAGGATATTGTGACCTTTCATTGTACATTCGAGTAATATAAGTTCACCGGCTATCTACGCATGTACAGGTATACCTGCAATGGTCTCGAGGGATCCGCGCGAAAGTAAAGTCGAGAATAAAACTGGCAAACACGAATTCCGGATCGCTGTAACGACTGAATTTTAAAGCCGACAAATAAATAACGACGATAACAATGGAGCGCACGTTACAATTAAAAGTATTATCGGAATCGATTCCCATGCTTTGTGCATTCTCACGTAAACGGTGATCGTTGAATTATCACCTTTTTTTTGCCTCCTCCGTTTCCCTGGAATCCCGATCGGTGACATACGAGAACCGATTCGACAATCTCCAAATTCGGCGATTCCCGATCGCGTGTCAAGTTTGAAAGAAAACAAAAAAACAGAGAAAGAAAATTAGCGTACGACGCGCGTGTGAGCGTAAATAGTTGGTGTCGATTTATTACAACACAATCATCAAAAGCAATAAAATTCAGCCTTGAATCCGGGCTTCCCTGACAGGCCGCACGGTCGAACATTCTACGAAAGCGCGTCCGCTGTGATCCGCGACCGATGTGATCGTACGACGACGACGACGACGACGACGACGACGATGACGATAACGATTATGATTCTACCGCGTCTGACGCAACATCGCTGAAAATATCGCGATACGATATCCATTTGTCCGTTTCTTCGTCTGCCGTAGGACTCTCTGTTTCTCCGAGTGCTCCCGAAGTTCATATTCGCCTCCTTCTCGTTTATCCAAGTTTTTTCAAATTCGCCGATCGTGTCAATACATGTGTAGGTACGCCCAAGATTGTCCGGATAGTTTTTTCACTCGAATCGGAACGAAGCAAGGCGAGGGAAAAAACCGATCCCCGATCGAGGAATGAAACAAGCAGGGAGAAAGTAATTACGCGGGTTTGCTCACACGGCAAATGACGTTGATTTACGGTGACGCAACGAAAAGCGCCTCCACTCCGCGGGCGAGCGTTGATTCCGACGGTTGCACGTATTACATGTACGGTTGCCGGTTGATGATTTGTTAAATTTGTTGCTGCCGCACGGCCTCAGCAGCAACGCAAGCCAGATTATTAAATTACTTCAGATTACAGTCGTACCCAGATTGCCATCAATTACATTCTCAATTTCTCTCATACGCCGGTTCAACCGTGGCATAGGTGTGTGTAGTACAATACAATCAGCGGAGGACGTGATCTGTTTCATTGCGCTCTTCATCGAAGATTCATCCGTCAAGGCCACACGAATAAACGTAAGGGCCCGCGGCCTGCCATTTTCGTACGATCGCGAAGGGGCACCGAGTCCACGAGATGACACGTCGGTATGCGTCGAGACTGTCGATCGATTACAAAAAGAGTACCGAAAACTTGATCTTTCGTTCCATTCGGCAGCCGGACTCGATCGGATTCGCCTGAATCGCCAGCGATTCTCGTTCCCTACTTTTTACAATATCGTCGATCGGATATCCGGATCGATCGATGCTTCGTCCAACCTGATCCGGAGCGCACGAAATCGTCGACACCTCGACGGCTGTTCGGTAGATCCGGTCGTTACGAATTTCGCTTGGAGAACCCCTGGTGCGCTACGAGGTATTCCAAGGGAGAAATACCTGTAGCCGGCAGTCATTGGGGTGATGGTCGCAATTGCCATTTTCCACATTCCACCGTATGCACCATGTGCGAGCTGTGTCTGCACCGGAAGGAATATCAGTTTCACGTCGAACGATATGCCCGCCCATGGTTTTGCGTATACGTATGTACACGCAAGACACAATCACGTTCTCCGTTATGTGTTGCATCGATTTATGCGGAGATCGGATGACGGCTAGACTTAGCGTACGATCCGACGTTCGCGGAGGGAGAACTCGAACGAGAATTATTGAGTATGATTTACGTGGCGTGTGCGTACTTGGTAATATGCAGGTATATCTGGTCATTATACCTACGCGTACGCACTGACGAGGTACCCTGGACCCACGTGCGACCGTGCGCCGCGTCTATCCGTTGGAATAATTATGAATGACTCGATGAATTATGAATGAATTAACGAACGAGCGAATGAATTACATAGATAGCTGTTAGTTGATAGCGATTTGCACGCAATCGAGCATCCGATTTACTCGTATACCTGTGCCGATGTCGTACGCGTCGTAATATCAAATGGCATGTGTGAATATGCCGGAAAAACGATCGCGTCCACAACTACGATCGACAACTATGTCGGCGGCGGAGTATTGTCTCTTTTCGGCCGAATAAATATTCGCCGGATCGCGCTCGATGCGTGGATTTTTATTGTATAACGCCGTTATGATAATACGTGTACGCGTGACGATGAATTTGACGGGGCTGAACGACCGATTGATCAATTTTCATCACAATTTTACAATCGCGTTTATTTACTTGTTCACTCTTGTTGTCTCTCCCGAACCAGGAATGCGTGTCTGTACGATGTGTACGTCTATACGTGTGTATATCTTCCTTTCAATCTAATGCCAAAATCGTTTTTATTAAAGTCTCCGATTTCAATTGAGGTCACCGCACACGGTCCGAGGTCCGGCGATCGCGCGACGTGTACGCGCTACCTATGACCAACGAATGAAAAAAAGTAAAAGAAAAATATCGAAAGGCATAGGTATGCAATATTCGCGATACTTTTTTGACAATTCGTTTCGGATACGCAGTCATATCGAAATAATTGGAACACTTTCACTTTTATACAGACACGTGTATGGTTGTTAGATTTATGCAACGTCCGCGGATAAACGAAAAAGGCGGTGACTGTACCCGTGCGACTTTTGTTACCTATCCTCGGCCTGAATTTACATTTGAAATTGGGGAATTTGTTCGGGAATGTTATATCACAACCCGCGTTGGATGAATACTCAGTTGTGATTATTATTTGTCATGAGAACAAAGTTGATGAATATGATATTCTCTTTTTCCCAGGTATTCTGGCCTTCATAAATTGTTGGGATGTGAAATGGGCTACCAGAGTACAAGACGTGTTTACATACGCCAAACTCTTGGCCTTGTTCATTATAATAATCGCTGGTTTTTGGCAGCTGTGCAATGGTAAGTACTTGTAACATTTGCTTTTTTTGTCTTTTTAATTATTGTTCGCAACTTGATTTTGCTCGTCGATTCAGTGTCGCTGATTCCTTTTTTTTTTTTTTTAACGCACGATAGTCGTTAACACGTAGTAAAAATGTCAAACGCCAATCTAGATACATTATACTTTCATCGCGAGCAAATTCGAGAAGAGAAAGAAGTACACAGCGGATCAGATTTAAATCTCACGTACGGTAATTTCGATTGGAAAGAAAAAAAAAAAAAATATCGACGACAATGTCCTCTACGTACGTACGTACAACCGTATCACATATTAGATTTGTTCGTGCTGTTTCACCGGAGGTCAGATAAAATTCAATTAATCAGAACCGCGCGCGCTACGTTCAATTGTACATCCGTTTTACCGCAGAGTAACGCGCTCGTAGTGCAGAAAGACTTTGAAACTTTGAACTCGTGAAAACCGACTTTAATTGTACGTTTAATCATCTCCGTCTATACAGGAGAATTGTCGAATTATTCATACTACCCCATTAGATAAATTAGAGACTAAATATTTCAAGCCCCCGCAATGTATGATCGGCTATAATTGCTCACTTATCCGTCAAAAATCGGAGATAGTTGAATGGAAAAGAAAACGTCAGGAATACAAGCACATAATATGTGTATCCGGGCTGAAACAACGGAATCAAAAAAAAACAAAAAAACAAAGAAAATAGGGCGAATCGTGACTTATACAATGGTACAGTGCCCATTAATTTTTTTTAACTTTCATATTAATGATTTTCGCAAGTATTTTGCTTTCATTGTTTTTCGTGCATGTAAAATTGACATTCGTCAAAATTTCAAGAAAAGATAAATGCAAAAACAAATAAATTTTTCAATACCATAAATTTGTGTTGGCACCTGTACCTGTATATCCGTAGGTTTTCGTAAGCTCCGTGTAATTAAAGAGTTTCAGAAGGGATCCTCACGCTTGCATTCATCTTCAATTTCATTTTCATCTTTATCTACCTGTATACATATACTTTCCCGTGTAATATATTACGAGCATTTAACAGTGGTAAAGTACCTATATTATTAAGTATATAGCAGCTCTCTCGCCGGACGAACCAATTTGTCCAATCAAAAAGGTGGTTAAATACGTATATATATCGTATATGTACTCGATACAAATACATAGCTGGTATAGCTGGAGAAATATGTGTATACCTATTTACTTACATACCTATAGCATGAAAAGAATCGTCAAATTGGACCAATTAATTTAACTTGCTAAATTGTTGTTCCTTAGTAGGTGTAATTGTGTATATTCTTCGACATCTGTATGTACTTAACAACCCTTTTGTAGTTCGAAAAGAACTTCTTTAAACTTTATTTTTATCATACATTGTGCATGCATAGCCCCCTCCACTCACGATCGATTTAGGCTTATTGCGTAATAACGAGCCAGTTGACTTGTAAGATGTAAATGAATCTAGAAACTAGATTTTTGATTCATTAGTTCATTTTTCGGTTCCAGTCACGTTTGTTTGTCATCACCTATTTACTGCAACCCCCCGAAATTTCATTTCTCTTTCCAGGTCACACGGAGTACTTTACTTTCGAAGGAACTAAAACGGAAGTGACATCAATTGCTCTGAGTTTCTATTCGGGACTTTTTGCCTATAACGGTTGGAATTACTTAAATTTCATCATCGAAGAACTCAAGGACCCAGTCAAGTGAGTACATTAGGTGGACACTTTTTATTAAAAAGATGAACGATGATAACGATGATATTATACATTGTATACAGTTTACCACGGATCTATATACTATCCGCGTGTAAAAGTAGTCAAGACATATACTGTGCTTGATGATTATAATCATGATTATTTTTTTTTCAACTCTTTTTACATATCAATCCTTTTCAAACAAAAAAACTGACTGGGAGAAATAAAAAATCTTCGCAAATGACCAATATTTATGTATCAAATTTTCAAGATTTCACTTACGTAAGAAACGAAAATTTCTTAGAAAAAGGGTGCGTGATATTTTTATACTATTACATTGATTTGAAATAGACTCAAGTGTTTACATTGGATTTGTTAAGCACTGAACTTGCTTGTAACAGAACCGTCACATGATGCCATAAAGGGTTAATATCATCATTGTATTATTATTATTGTGTTGCAAACACGTGTTCTTCCTGTCTGGCGGTAGCAGCGGCAGACAGATTGTACTTTATCTATGACGACGAGATAGAATTTCCAAAACTCAAGGAATGCTTCTCGGTTTTAAGTCAGGATAAAATCCGAGACAGAGACAGAGAGAGAGAGAGAGAGAGAGAGAGAGATTTTCTTCAGTCGGCTAAGCATTACCGTTGTCAGCATAAAAAAGCCGGATCATGTTCTTTCTTAGTTTTGTTTTTTATATCATTATTACCTTACATTTCACTTCGTCTTTATATTGATTGCAAATCGCGCATCGTTGGATGACAATATAAAGTGCATATTTTGTGATAAACATTGTCCAGACATTCTGCTCCAGCGATCTCTGTAACACATCGACTCACGTCTTCGCAGAATTCTATGAGATTTAGAGAAATTCATAGGGACAAATAAGAAACGGTTGAATCTTTTTGAGCGTCGTTTTGAATTTCGGTTTTGAGTTTACGAGCAAGTTGCACACCGGTAGTAACCGAGAACCAATGGCCGAGGCCATGAAAATATAACGGCCTTTCTTTTTTGATTTCGATTCAAAATTTTCGGTTTATTTTATAGAAATCTTCCGAGGGCTATCGGGATCTCCTGTACTTTGGTGACGGTCGTTTACGTATTTGCCAACGTTGCTTTTTACACGACTCTGAGCCCCATCGAAGTTCTTGGCAGCGAAGCTGTCGCAGTTGTAAGTCAAGACGAAAGATACTCTCGGATCTTCGTTCGTTCCAATCGTTATTATTCGTTTATTCGCTCGACAGACATTCGCCAATCGACTTTTCGGCGTGATGGCTTGGACGATTCCCGTTTTCGTGGCTCTCTCAACGTTCGGTGCGGTCAATGGAATCCTTCTGACGTCGTCGAGACTCTTCTATGCGGGAGCCTGCGAAGGACAAATGCCAGAAATTTTGACCATGATTCAAATATCCAGACTCACTCCGACCCCAGCTGTACTGTGCATGGTAAGAAAGCCAGAAGAGATTGAAGATTACGAATCGAACAATTATTCTATAAAACTACCTTCGCCGTGTGCGAAATAATTGCGCACCTTTAGAATTCGATGACACGTGCATTCCTCAAATTATCTCATGATATTTCAGGCGTTATTATCGATGCTGTATCTCTGCTCCTCTGACATATTCGCGTTAATAAATTACGTTGGATTCGCTACCTGGGTAAGTACAAGTTTTAATTACTATACGTTAGAGTAGTCCTTGAAAGGGTGATTTTTTAAGTTTCTCGCCATCATCTCTCAAACCGTTTCAGTTACGGAAGAAGAAATTCCCCTAAAGTTTAAGTTCGAGTCTGAATTTCAACGGTAACACGTGCCGCATTGTTTTTTTTTTTTTTTGTGATCTTTGAAGAAAAGTTTTATTCTATTGACTCTGCATTTTATAGAAACATTATGGTTTGTTTCCTAGTTTTTTAGTCGGGTGAAATAATTGATTTCGTTTCGTTCTCTTCTTTCAGTTGAGCATAGGCGTATCGGTACTTTGCCTTCCTTGGTTGAGATGGGCACAGCCGAATCTTCCGAGGCCGATAAAAGTGAACCTTGCATTCCCAATTATTTATATAATAGCGACACTTTTTGTCACAATTGTTCCTATGTACGCGCAACCGAAAGAAACAGGTGAGGATCAATCGCTGTTACATCAATCGGTTTAGTCATTGATTGAGAAATAACGTAAATGAAGTAGCCCAATCGCTTATATTTCCACACGGTTCCAAAGGAGAACATATACGTATACGATAATTTCGATTTGCTTGGAATCGTCAGATGATACGTCATAGTTGCCGAATATTCGATTGTATTATTATTATTTTTAGGGTATGGGTGTCTGATGATTTTTTCCTCCGTACCTGTCTACTTTGCATTCATCGCATGGAAAAACAAACCCAAGTTCTTCCAAAAAGGCGTCGGTGAGTATACTCATAACGAAATATACTCTATAACGTAATAGTGAAAATGCCACAGCTATAAAATCATTGACTTGCAACAATTATAGAAAAAGGAACATACGATAAAACAATAACCAAAAAAATGAACGCACCGATCGAAGAATGTACAATGTGAAACATCACTTCTGTATTTAAAGGCGGGAGAAAGAAATCAACACTGCGACACTTTAGATTTTGATACACTTTCATCATTTGTGTTCATTAGGGTGTTTCAAAAAAAGAATTTTTTTTTTTTTTTTTCTAACACCCTAATGTTTATATACGATACATTATTCGATTCATAAATTACAAAATTATGATTGATTTGGTACAAGATTTATTATTTTTTAATACTAATGTTTTGGTATCTTTTTCTGGTTGTTGAATTTTATACTTTTTTCATAGGATTCATCACCCAAACAATGCAGAAGCTGATGATGGTTGTTCGACCAAAGTTAAAGGTTCATAAAAACACACGATACATTATTATTAATAATTATCCATCATTTATTATTCAATCATTTCACGCATGTAACAATTATGCTCCAATCATACTTTACAACGATCTGAAAATAATGTTCTATCTTGATATTACGATATCAATTGCATGCCTTAAAATGTTTTTCAACGTAATCCATTCACGGTGAAAGGCATTAGATTTATCGAAGTTATTCAACAAGAAAATTGACGTGCTGTTCAACGGCACCTAGTTGAATGATATTTTTCCTTTTCTTTTCCATTCTCTCACTAATTTATTGAATAAAAAATTATTGAAATTGATCGGACGGGGAAGGGGGGATAACAAATTTCTTCATTTTGCATGGTAAAATTCTTAACACGCACTACAGCACACTTCACTTATCCTACGCACCTAAAACTATCGCTAAAATTGGCTCGTCGTTTTTTATCAGATCTAACAAAAAAATATTACATTTAAAATAAAATTAACTATTGAAAGACGAAAAGATTTTACCACACTTGCGCGAAGGAAAAAAGTTCATAGAACTGACTCTGCTCGTTCATTTATCGAATCTCGTTTACAAAATCACCGATTCTTCAATAAAAATGAAAACCTTATTGTACCGATTGGTTACGTAAGTAGGCCGTATCTCGCTCCAAAAATGCGACAGAACGTCTCCTGACAAAAATCGAATCAATTGCAATATTCATGAAAATCAGAGTTGCACAAACCTGTAGACGATCGACAAATGACCGAATCGACATATTTTACCGCCTCTCCGATCTACTTGCGACGTCATTTCTGCAAGCCACTACTCCTTTTGGGATGCTGCGTGTTAATGGATAATTTCATTATCTTTTGAAAAAAAAAAAACACGCTAATAAATAAATAAATACTGTTCCAGTAAGTACAACGAGATTCCTACAGAAGATAATGCTGGTAGTCGGCAAATCGAAACCCGCTCAGGTTTAAAGTGGCCTACAAGAAAAAAAGGAGAGAAGAAAAAAGTTTAGCGATCACCTAGCCGCATCATCAATACGTTAAAATGAACCTCGGAAAAAATGGCACCCAAGTGCAACGAACAGTCACATTGAAATTGGGTGCCAATTACTAACCAGATTCAGTGAATAATTCCGCACTGCTGGCATATTCAGTATATTATAGGTATACTATACGTTTTACGCTTTGATAAAAAAAAAGACTTGACATTCCGAGAGACTCAACATTTTCTTGAATATGCCACTGCTGTATTATACTTTGAATAGTTCGCTTTTTACTTCAGTTTACAACAAGTGAAGCTAAAATCGAAATTAAGACACGTTCGACTCGTTGTCAGAGACTATGATTGTGAGACATGTTTTGGATGCTTCAATTGCGTAAGAATTATTATTATCGTTACGTGTATATTCTCGAAAAATTATATCACTACAAGATTAGATTGATTATTACTAATTCTGATAATATACGGTAGCATATACACTGACACAATATGTATTTCGGTTGACCCGGTGTAAATGCATAATAGGTATTTATACATATATATTATATATATATATATATATATAGGTATATAAACAAAAATGTTATATTACATGATGAGCATATGTATAAATACTGGGAGTAGATTAGACGTATACAGAGTGTGTTCAAGAGATGATAATTGTCGGATTGCACAGAACGGAAATTTTTGGATTTTCTCACTTTTCTCTCCTTACTTTTTACCGATTCCATTACGGCCGTCACCATTTTGTCCAATACACTCTGTATTGTACTCATAGAACAAAATACGAGTAAAACAAACACATGTGTGATCTACGTGTTGCATGTTGAATGATGATATTCTTAATAATTAATGCGAGAAAAAAGAAGAGTAGCAAAATTGGTAATATGTAGTAGTAACTGCATAGAACTGTTACAATCGAATTGCGACGCCTGCAGCACGATTATGACAAGAACAAATAGTGGTATACATATCTTGTGTTGAAATTACTCGATTATCATAATTTGTTCGCAATATATGTACTGACGAAATGATCATTAATTATATTCATTCACGCTCGAATATACATATGATATCCACATGTTATGCAAATATGTATAAGTATTACGCATAATAATAACACGTTATAATTGTAATGATTTCATAAAATGTAATAATATAATGTGATTACATGCTTATTAATAAGAAAGATAAGAAAATGTGTTGAACAAGAGCAAACAGGAAATCAACGTATTTAACTTTGGTTAACAATCTTGCGGCTAACAAGATTTTTTTGTGATTATTGAAGAAATCTTTGGAGCGGCGGGGGACGTATGAATGTGCTTTGATTCGAAAATTTACACGAACCGAATGAAACGGTACAAACATACAACTGTCTAACATAAAAGCAGGCTCAACGATGTGAACCTAGAAAATAATGCATAATTTTATCGTCATTATTATAATAATAATGAGGATATCATTTTGTTTTGAAATATGTACTCTACTAACTTTGCTCACTTAATACAGTCGCGTTAGATCATTTAATTTATTAACCTGAGAATTTTTTCTTTTTCTTGTTTCTGTGTATTCCCCCCCTCCCCCCCCCTCCCCCCCATTTGAACTCTGCCTACATTATTATCAAACTCTTAAACATGTTTATCAACAATTATGTTAAGTGAGTTCTGTACAATTAATTTCGGGATACGGATAAGTGTGACATGATGATTACAAGGAAAAGAAAATAACCCGAAAACACCCATTGCAGTTATAATAGTTATCCTGTTCGCGTTCAACCATCAATTGATCACACCAATGCGGAACAGATGACGTTCATACCAAAATAAATCTATTTATATCAACTTTGCTCTCTTTCTTTCATTTTTATTCGTTTACACGTGGTATTCAATCGTTGGTTGCGCGCGCGGTAATGATCGAAAAAGCGAAACAAAAATTGGAAAATCACTATGAAGAGCTAAAAATCTTCTACACATATCTTAAATTATATTATGTAGTTGAATTTTATAGGACCAATAATAGATGAAAAAAAATGTAAGAAAGAAATAGGAGACAAAAAATAGCGCTGAAAAAGACACTTTTGTACGAAGAGTGAGTCATAATGTTCTAGACTTGGCAATTTTGCTGTAGTTTAGTAATAATAATACGAATACGCATAGTATCTATTTGTTATTATATTTACTATTGTATTTTTGTTCTTTCGCTTCTCTTTAAAAATGTAATAACAATACTTTCACGTTCAATTTTGTAAATTGATCGATCGATCATTTTCAAGCTCACTGAAAATTATTATGCGTATATTCAGGCGGCAAAAAAATTTATATCGTACGACGCATGGTGACATATGTATAATATGTATCAACATCGTATAGAATGGGGAGCGGGCGCTGAAATCCATAAAATCATAGTTATTCTGTCATATTCTTTGTTATTGTTACAATTATCATGGTTATTTTTACCTACTTTTTTATTCTTCACTTTTTTCCTTGAAACTATATCATAAATAATTTATGATTTAGTAGCGATTAAAAATAATGTAATAGTTTCTGACTTAGACACAAATGTGACAATAATAAGGCGTTGACTGACTATAAAAAAAGAAACAAAAATAATACGAAAGTAAGGGAAGAAATTTAAATAATTATACAAGCTGCATTTTTTATAAATCTCTATAATGTTATATTTTATTTTACATTTTCATAATTACACGGTACACTGTCACTGATATTTCTCATTACGCTATGATATAAGTGTACATACAATATAAATTATTGTATATCTACATATTTGGCAGTTTTAGACGAATTACTATTGATGACGTAAAAGGAAAGGAATAATCAATGTCGATGTTGACAAAGAAAGGACAAAAGTAGTGAAACTGAAACAGAACAAGTGTAAGTTAATAGATACGAAAAGGCAAGTGAGGAAAATCAGAAAAAAAAGGAAATCTATTAAATTCCTCAACAAAAATAATTATAACTGTATAGGTATGTATATAAGTATATTTATATCATGCAATGATGCAACCAGATGACAATTGTATTACCCATAGTATTACTAATGGTACCAACAGCTTAGGATCTGAAAAAAATCAATAAAACACAAGACAGTATTTCAAAAAAGTCAAGTGTTTTTTTCTCCATCCCATTAATACTTTTTCAACAGATTTTTACGGTTTTTTTCGTAACAGGCACAACGATACGCGTAGAACAAATGGAAACCATATGGTGAGTGATTCCATGATTATTCAAAGAATTGGACTAATTTAATGGGCAGATTCGGATGCGAGTTCGAAATACATTTGAATTCGGTAAAAAATGGAGAATCGAATTTAAACCCCTGAATCGGAGCAAATCAAAAGCTATATCTTCCGCATTCCGCGATGTTCAATTTTTATTTTTTTTTATGGAAAGTAGGTAGTTCACAAAGAATCCGTATAGTAGCGCTCACGTAGGTAATTTCAGAATTTTTCCGAGCAGATCCTCGATGTTTTCGAAGCGCTTGAAATTAATCAGACCGTAAGCGATTAGGCGGGAGCCATAAGCTTGACGCACCTAAATCTAACGATAAGACAAAAATAAATCGCACAAAAAAAAAAGAAAAAGCGAGAAGAAAATTTAAGATGGTGTAACTTTGGTAGTGTACCGTTAGGTGTTGGCAGGGGCTTTGGGAAATGCGGTGAGTAATCTGAAATAATCAAAAATTCGGAAAACATGTGACAAATTTGCACAGATGTTTACTGTGCAGTTTTCTCATTTACGTATGTTGATCTCTTAATCACGAATCTACCAAATTGAACTACGATTCCAATCTTTTTGCTTTCCGAAGAGGTAAATTAGCGATAACTGGATTGATTTGATAGATAAATGAATGTCATCAGCGGATTCAGATTTCTGAGTTTAAAATACATGAGAATATACTGAAAAAATAATATTTTCATTTCCGACCCAACATTGGAAAAATTCGTAAAAAAATCGTTAGAGTAACTTGTATTTTGACTTCTGAGATATGAACCCGTTGACAAATTAAGCCAGTTACCCGAAAGTCGCATCAGCTGCTATTTAATGAAAAATACTCAATTACCGCCCCACGAGAAATATAAATTATCGTCACACAAAATGATTTGATACTGATGTCTTTTTTATGGACGAAAAAAATAGAAAATATCATCTATGTATATATTGGGCGAGTCAAAATTTATGAAATTACGCATTGGAATGTATTTATTTTAATTTTTCAACTGTACTCTATCTAAAACGAACGAAATTTTTTTTACATAATTTCACTTTCATCATTACAACAATAATCACAACAATAACGATGAAAAGAAAAAGAAGAATAACAATAATATTAATAATACTAATGATGATGATAATAATAATAGTAGTAATAGTAATAATATTAATAATCAGAGATTTCTAAATGTCGATGTAATTTCTTCAGTTATCGATTCATCGCTCTTCTTTCTTTCTCACTTTTTTGTTAAGATTTGTTTTTCATTTTATTATAGGATCTTCTTCTGGTTAAAGATGGGTCTGAAAGGGTAGGAAAATATCAAAAATAGGTATAGGTAAAAATAATCGAGAAAATCGCGAGTCTGTTCGTGTTATATTTTTATCTTGGGCAGTAAAGAATGTAGGTATTAATTGTTGTTCTTCTATTTTATTAAGTTTGCCGCGTAACAAAAATCACAGCAAAGATAGAATTGAAATTGTATTTATTTTGCTTGGCCTTCCATTCCTTTTAAAAAGTGGAAGTTTTTATATAGTCTATCGTAAGAAACTCTCTTCGATTCATTGTCGACTTACTTACAAATAGCAAATAGATATTTCATCGAACCAACAAGTTATGACTCAAGCGGCGGAAAGGAAAGCTTATCAATGAAATGATTAAAACAGAGAAATTACAAAAATAACAAAAATCACAATAATGACAATCCATGATGATTGGATTATAATTAGTGGAGAACGCTTTTCAAATATAAGCCTAGTTGCAGTAACAAAAACAAAAAAGAAACTTATCTACGAGGTATACATGTATCGTTTATACAATGATTTCTTAATGTTTGGTTTTTCAAATTTTTATTTCCTGATATAAGTATACTTGTCACGCTTCACTTTTGACAAATGTGACATCATTCCGCGACGCTTGAATAACATCTATAAATCTGATGTACCAAATGAAAACGCACTGTCATTTTATTCGCTTTTCTCTTGAAATAACCATTATTTGCTAAATAAATCAAATTCAGATTTCATTCTTCCATGTACTTGAAATAATAATAATAACCAGTTTTCGAAAAATATTCTTTGGTTCTGTAGAGAACGATGTAAAATTTACCAACGAAAAAGAAGATGCGCAGTGACGATTTTATTGTTATTGTCGCTGTCATTGTCGTCATCGTCATCGTCGGTTTGATTGTTGGTATTATTGTTGTAATTATAATTATGATGATTGTTGTAATTATTATTACAGGAAAAAATATCAAAATAAAAAGAAGGGCCACTGATATTTTTAAATTTATCTTTGATAATAACGATGAAGATGTTAATGGTAAAATACATAGGTATAACGTTGCTATTTTTCATTCGAATACGTTTTTCAGTATCTACCTATAAGATTTGGGATGTGACGGTAAAATAGGCATGAAAATAAAACGGATAAATTTAATTTTGCTAAAGATCGACGATCGATTCATATAAGCGAGAAGTTTCCGAAGCTCTCTGCATTGTTATAACCAGAGCTGTACGACACAGATTCCACTCCCGAAACATGGTCGTTGTTCTAGCGTGTTCGTACTGTGTTTGAATTCCATTACCATTTGTGATCTGTCATGAACTTCGATCGGTTGTTTGATTATCGATTGACATTAGAGGTCAACACTCGCGACGAGTAACGGTAGAGATTGAGGGCCAAGGCAGAGCGGAGACTTGGCAAAACGAACGATGAAAACCAAAAACTAAACATGCGGAACAATGTAATTGGAGTGAAAGAAAAATAAAATATAAAACTACCTTATTGTTAGGTATTATTATTATTCGGTTGTTATTATAAAAACACAAAGCTTTCAAAACCCATGCCCATTTAACGCCGGAGATATTCGATTGTTTCAATTGCTTTTCGAAATCACTTGAAAGGTGTGTCTTCTGGCGATTCGTTCCGGAATTCAGGGATACAGCGATCCCTGATTCGCAAATCTTTTCGAAGAACAACTTCAAAGAAAGTTGAATCGAATGATAAAACAAATGAGATAAAACTTTTTCCTCTCTGTTAAGTACTAATATTTCCCTGATTTTAAATGCAGATTCAAGTCTCCGATTAATCGGTGATATAAAGTAGAAAAAAAATCGAAAGTTTCGACGATACCGAGATATATTCTTTTCGGTATCAGCTTATAGCCGCATAATAAGTAATAATAGCCACTCGAATTTCTTCGGAGCCTGGCTGCCGAAGAGGTGGATGTTTCTAATAACATCACCGGTACAATGATCATAGCAATAATAACAACAACAACAATGAAAATAATAATAATCACATTAATGTCAATATATAATTACGTAATATCATAATTACGTAACGATCATCACATGACGAAAAAGCAATAAAGCTATCGTTAACTAGCTAAGCCGACAGAAACTTTCAGAATATAAGTATACCTATTATTATGCGTATACCTTTGCGTGAGTATATTTTTTATATTATATATACAAATTACCAACGATTAACGCACACGGAAAATTCTTTTTCTTCTTTTTGGTTTCTATTTGAATCGGTTTTTGGTGCGAAAGAATATCCCCCCCCCTCTCTCTCTCTCTCTCCCTCTCTCTCACACACACTTACCCTCTCTGGCAATTGTATGGAGGGTAGAGATATTGCAAGGAATGATCATTTTAAACATGAGGGACCGCAAATATCGATCGAATGATATTTTTATGCACACAGGGATAGAATTCTTTTCACAAATTGAATACTGAGGTTCTGCTTCTGATCGTTATTATGTTTTATTATTGTTGTTGTTGTTATCGTTATGAAGTTATTTTCCTTTTTTTCCCCATCACTATATTCTGGACACTCGTTATCCAGCAATGATTGTAGCAACAAGCCAAATACTGATTTAGTAACAACACTTTAAATAAATATGATTAACAAATACTGTGTGACCTGAGACGAAGTCTCTGGTCTAGAATTTTTCTCCAATATTATACGTATAAGTTAATATATCATACGCGTATGTAGGTACAGTACACATACAATACATGTGTATATTTTTTAAGCAATTCCTCAAAATGAAAAATTCTTCTACGTTGTGATAATGATAAAGCTAAACATGTCAAGTTATGATTTTTTCCGCAGTGATATTTTAGCCGCAAACATGAATTATCTTAACAAGAATCGTTGAACAACATTTTGGCTTTCAAAACGTGTACAGAATTATTAATATCATTTTCTTTTCTTCGTTCATGTCACGTCGTAGCGCCTTTCCTTCTCTTTTTCATTTTTTGCTTTTCTGCTCTTCTTTTATTAAGATGTTCGCGATAGTTTTAAATATACAATATCTCGTTTTGTACAACGATGATAAGTGATTTTATGATATACAACAGACACACATTCAACTATCATATTATAATTGGAAATTGTAAATTACAACAAGAGTTCTTAGTTTTGTTATACCATTAACTAATTATTTACACGGTTGTATTATCTTTTCCCATGTTGTTGTCAATTGTGACAATAAACTGAACGGGCTAATCTGTCTAGACCCCGCAAGCTCCTAGAAAAAATCTTTCTTACCACATGAAAAACCAGTAATTCACTAACGGAAAAACATCGGAAAACGCAACCGTTGAGACAACGGTTGTTATCTTCTTTCTAGGAGAGCCGCCATCTTTTGCTAGTTTCAAATGATTGAATACCTCAGATTAATTTTTAAATGGTGAAACTTTTGGTCTCTCTCTCCCTCTAACGTTAGCTATTCGTTTAAAACTATGGCGAAGAATATTCGGAGAGTGATCAGTGCTGCAAAATTTGTCCAATGCCGGGCCCAGAAGCTATGCAACATTTTCACTCCCGCTGCAGAATTTCCTAACATATACAAATTTTCAATTGCTTTTTATTTTTTAATTTTTTTTTGTTCTATTGTTAAAAATTGAGATGAACAAAAGAAACTAATTGAATCAATCTTCAGACTGTTCAAATAATTATCTCAACGAAAACGAGGCTGTAGATACTTCGTGATTAGTTTCTTTTCTTATTTCCTTGATATTTCAATAAATTATATTTTCGTACAAATGAACCAACTCGAGTTTCGTTCGTATTCTTTCTAATTCTGAACGAGAGCGTTAGACCTACGCGAGCGAAGCCCAAAGTTTTGTATTTCTATGTGACGGTTATGAATTAGTATGCAAAGACAAGCTGAGGTTCAGGTATCACAGAGCACCTCTTTACACAGCATCAACTTTTCGCAAATTTCTGTTTAGTTATTCATAAATTGTTCGTCGGATCGTTTTGCTTCCCGAAAATACGGTGAACCAGACTCAATAGATTTAGAAAAATGTTATCGATCACACGAATTATATTCAACCTTCAAACAAACTAAGCACATTCAATATACGTATGTATACACATACAAATATTGTAAATACGACAAAAGCTTAGATATAAATTCAGGGTTACGCAATTTAACAAGAGGTATTCAAGAAGCTCAAGAGCACATCTAGATTTTCCCCGTTGAGATGCTGATTTCTTTTGTATTTACAGGGGACATCGTATCAAAGATATTCACAAACTTACCATTTCCGATGTTAAGCTAGCCAAAGCTTCTTCGACAGTTGCGACTAGCCGGCCATCTTCTTTTCCCGTAAGTCCGCTTCTGATCGGAGTTGTTGGACATCCTTCGGATAATTAGTGTATGTGAGACGCAAAGTGAAGAAAGCCGTTTTTATAATTCAACTCACCTAAATCTCCGCTACTCGAACTCTCTGTAAACGAAGGTGTTCCCTCTGTCCAGGTCGGAGTAGAACCTTCGACGCTACCCGTAGGCGGTGTCCATGTCAAAGCTCCTCCACCTCGACTACTTCCTCCACTTTCAACGCTCAATGAAGATTTTGTCTCACGCCCGGCACTGCCACTGCCACTGCCGCTGCTTTCTAAATGCACGTCCGATATACTAGGGAAAATAGGAATGAACAGACGTTGAATAATCAATGATTGGAAGAAAACTTTTGTCAACGAAAAGTAAGTTGCGTTAATCCTACTCACCTAACGGCGTCATGATAGGTTTTTGTAAGTGTAACATGATGAACTACTTTGTTTTGCCTGGAGTGAGTTGAACTCAAGCTGCTGGTAAGAATCGTCGTTGTACCATGATGAATGTGGTGACCACCTGAGGCTAACGTTGTGTCATTTGATGTAACGGCATCATCGAATGGCGGGGGTGGGGTGGAACATGTAGAGGAGAGGGTGCCACCTACAACAAGCATGCTACTGTTAAATAATTGCCTAATAATGACGATGAAATTTGTTTTATTCGGATACCGATGCTCGCTATAGGTACACTCTTTAAGGTTGCATTACAAAAAAAAAGAAATCAACCCGTCAGTTTCGTAATATAATGAGTTGCGAGAATGGTGGTGAAATGATATATTTGAAGAAGAGTGGACCAAATTCGCTCATGATGCGACAGCAAAACGATAGAGCAAGTATGCGATGGTGCCCAGTAGCGAATCAAACTGGAGAAAACAATCACCGAACAAGAGCCTGAATTTAGCTTCGCATTCGTATCAGATCAGATCAGATCTAGATGTAACAAAAAATCTTTATCTTTATTCAGCCGGTTTCTCTTTCTGTACTAATTGAGAATCATCGAGACGAATCTGAGGAATACTTATGGTGAAACGTTTGACAGAGCAGATAATTACGAGTATGAGAACAAAGAAGGATTCGAATATTCAAAAAATCATTTGAATCACCAAAAAATGAGAAGGAAAAATATGAATATTGTAGAGATGATTTCACAGAGGATGAATAAACCAACGGCAAGAGGATAACATTGATTATATCGAAAACGAATCTACGAAATCATATCATCGGGATACCAACATTTTTCTAGCCGTTACAACTTTCAAATAATCGTTCACGAAACAAACAGCGACAATCGCCGTTAACGCATTGAATAATGAGTTTTTCATAGCAAAAACTGTGGTTCACATGTTAAAGCAGAAATACAGGCTAAAGAAGTTTTCAAAATACCATTGATCCAAAAACAAACAATTATACCGTTTAAAGACAATTTACAAGTTAAAAAGCTTCCGAAAGGTTTTTGAGAATTCCACATTGGTCAACATTAGGTATTTCTATCTTTCTCCAAACCTATACCTAGGGGAGAATCTCCGATTCTCTGTAATCTACATTCTACAATATACAAGCGTTCTACACAGCTAGGAAATTTAAGCAACACTCTATAAATTTTATGTATTACAACGGTAACTGCAGAATGATAACTCTTTATTAATTAATATCATAAGTATGTGAGACAAAGTTATACAAATCCTTCGTTTTTCAGATTAAGCAGAATATTTGCACATGCACATTGAAGACGTTACAAATGATAGATCGTGCAAATTCTTTTTTTCATTAGCAATAAAGAACTAGGCGCTGAAACGGTGTTAGTCGATCTGTTTTCACGGTCATACGGTCTATTTTATGAAAAATAATGTTCAATTTAATCAATCACATAAATATTCATCAATGAAATTTCAATATAAGTAAAAATAAATAAACCTCGGAAATATAGAAAAAAAATGAATAAATGAATAGATCCGGTACCTATAAGTGACGTGGACACATCCAACAATGGATTGCGTCCTATGATTATTTCAACAAGTCACGAATGCCGCTCCTTGGTTAACTCATTTACATAGTCGCAAGGGGACAAAACTCTGGTACAAAATTTTAGAAACTATAAAGACATTTCGTCAAATCAATATTCGGTAATCGAACACCGATGCGATGGTATCATATTTTTGCAGACCTGCATGCCAGCGTTACCATGCAGAAATGATATATTTTTTACAGCGATGCGTTTTGAATCGTTAGATTGCTCGTCCAAATGCTTTCTGTAATCATTATCGGATAAATATAAATTCATTGTTTCCAACATTTTTTTTCTCTTAGTTTTACTTTGGCGCACAGAGAATGACCTCAACATTGCTTGGCTCTTGTCGCGGTCACCCGATACTTCCGAACGTGGCAAATACTTTTCCATGCTTTCGGAATCCGATATTGTACCAAATCGATATTTTTCAATGTTCAGTCTATTTACCGCGACCTGAGGTTTCGGAGCAAGTTTCTTTATCCTATTCAATTTAGTTTTATTCGTTCGCTGCAAAAGCGTGTTAGCTTCAACCTTCGTTGGCATTACAAAAATTTTGTCGACTTGGTTGGTATCTGCGGTCTTTGAACGGTTATCGGTATTAATTTGAGCATCTTTTGTATCTTGAAAGCGCCGGTTTAGAACGAATTTCGCATGCTGGGGGTAGTAGTCTGATTTCTGGTAAATGCTTGATGGATTTTCTTTACCGCGCAATCTTTCGTTATACGTTTGAGAATATTTTTTGTCCTTGCGAGACATTTTACGGATCTCTTGGGATTGGATATTACTCATATCTAAAGTGAAACCGAGGACTTTAGTCGCGTTATCGATACGCGACGCCAGAGTTGCGGTTGACTCCGTTAAGCTGTCAAAGTTGGCGGGACGAGATGGAAAGGTAGTTCGAACATTCGGAGAATTGGACAGTTGGCGTCGAGGAGCCGGCAAGGAGGGATATTCGGTGATTGGATTATGCTCGGAGGGAGCGACCGACGAGTCGGAGATTTTTAATTCCCTTCCTGTCTCGTTAGCTGTATCGGAACCGCGTTTTCGTCTAGCAGGTTTAAATGGGCAGGGGCTTGTCCTGATGACATACGACTCGTTGACTTTTTCAACGCTAACAAATTCATCGGCCTCGGAATAACCGGTGGCGCAGATCGGTATACTCGAGTTTTCTAACGCCAAAGGAACATCTCTTCGATAGCTATAACGTTCGCACGAACTTCCATCGACTATTTGAACACTATAAGCATCGTTATCGTCATTCTTAAAAACTGACAAATTATGCGTTCTAGATTTGATAATTTGATAATCTTGCAAATAGGGTGCATGCGGCTCTGATGGCAGCAGATCGTCATGCAGTGAAAATGCTTCACCTCGACTGGAGCCGCTGGTGGTAGCTGCCGGTGTGCCTCGGTGATCGTCGACTTTACCTCTCCCGGAAATGGATCCTCTGGGAGGAACCGGTGGAGGGATCTTTCCGGAAGGGACAAGATTTGGATTAGGAGGACTCGCCCCACCGCCTCTGCCCTTCAGCACCGCCGGGTAATTTGACTTGTTGAAATTTGCCGTCTCTCGTGGGCTGGTCTCACCCGCAGCGCTGAAGATAAGCGGCGGAGGACTCATCGCTCCGCCACCGCTGGGTATATTTATCGGAGTTGATGTTGCATTCGGAATGGAAGTTGTAGATATGGCGGGAGCGGAAGAAATAACTACGGATGAGGCGGGCAACTCGGTGGGGCTTGCTATAAGCAACCGTCAAGAAGCACAGTCATTGTCCGACGCGTGCGGAACAAACAGAGAAATAGGAACAAGCTTTAGAATGATTGAATTCTGAGTGCTGTTGGTTAAAGAGTCGTCGTGGGGTGCACGAAACTCGTTCACCGGCAACGATCAAACGCTCCGTACTCACTATTTCGCATCAATCTTGCAAGATCATTATTCTCATTGTCCGTACGTTGTTCGTACGATCGCTGCTCGGTGAATGAACAATCCAAAGATAATTTCGAAAATGTTATTAGGAACTTTCATATCTGTAGCCAATTAAGGCGTGAACGATGTCGACAATTTACGATTACGAATCAATTCTTTCGCTATTCGTCACAACGCGGCTTGCAAATGAATGGTCAATCATTTTTTGACGATATGAACACAAGACTCGCGATGGTTCGAATAACAATTCATCCATACCGTCGACCGAGATTCAATTTTATAAATATACGATCGAACGGTTAACGCGCGATGACCGAAGTTAAGTCAACGGATGTTGGAAATAAAAGAACCTAATACTATTCAAATGTTCATTCTTAGTTCGAAGACAGAGATGATAGAAATGGCCAAAGCAAAGAGACTCACCAGGCTTGGAGTGTGATGTAACATGCACTGCAGAACTTCCAGATGCTGCCACCGCTAAACCACCATACAACCACCATATTACCGTTATACTATTAGCGAATAATTTCAATACTATCTTATCGCTTCGTAAAAATGAGAATTTCACCATTGCACCTTAAGATGCCATCCTTTTTTTTTTTTTTTTTTCCCCCACTGATATTTGAATTGACAATTTTTGAAAATTTCTTCAACACATTCAGAATTTGGATACACCACAGTTTTTCTTTTCTGGCTTGTTGAAATTTCATAGGAAAAATTATGAGCAGCGATCGACTCGAGTCAGCTCAAAAAGCTCATTATTTTTTTCATTACATCGAACAAAAACAAGAATACATCGTTTCCATTTACATTGCAATTTATTGTTTCTTTGCAATCAAATGCTGACCTTAGTTGATACTATTTTTCAAAGGGGCAGTTTGCACCTGTTCATACACACGTATGTACAAATATTCATATGGAATGGTACCAGGATGAAATTGGGCATATCGATGTAAAATGTTCGAGGTTGAAAAATAAATCACAAACGTTGTTAGAGGACTGCATAACGAGGAATGCTCGTGAAGCCTTTTGACGAGGGAAATGGGACAATTACATCATTGTCTGTACCGCAAGAATTTTCTGAACGGATGCGGTTCTCACATTGATTGTTTGAAGGGGCTAGTTATTGTGGCACAATGGGACAATGAATAACGATAAATTAACATTTCCAACAAATGAAAATTACTTACCAGTGGAATCAAAATCTCCTTCCAGGGGTCTGAGTGGCCTTGTTATGCTTTTTCTCTTTGATGGGGAATGTTTCAGAGCTGTAACAGATTTTCGCAAATTTTATTATCCCGTGGAGACTTCTCAAATATTGAAAATCAATTGACACAACTCAACATTTTGGGGAAAACGAACGTCACATGTGTGAAAAAAAAAAATGACGGAAGAACCAACGATATCTCGAAAGGTCGCACATTAAGTATTGGAAATATCTGAAGTTATTGTCCTAAATTATGTATACATATATGGAAGAGAAATGAGCACTAAAATAGATCGATAGAATAAATAAATCAGCAGAGGAGGAAGAAAAGCACTTATATAGATTCAAACAGACAGGCAAACGACCAATCGGACAGACAGACAAACAAACAGACAGACAGAGTTACCTATGTAGCTGGTGACCAGGTTACGGAACTTGCGATGATTTCCCTTAATCTCAGGCAGGTCCACTTTTGATTTCAGTATTTTCGAATGGTAGCAGGTGATGCGTGTCAGGGGGGTGACAAAGGGTGCACAGACACAGAAACAACAACATTTAGCTAACCCAACACCCAACGTGATAACCAATATTAATTCATTTCACTATTATATCAACAGCCATTCGACGTTTTTACGAAAACATTGCCGCTCGTAGGTGACGACTGTAGACAACTCATAATATGAAATATCCGCTTAATTGTAATATTAACGATATTCCCAAAGGCATAACAAAGTAATTGGTTATTCTTTCACATAGTTTGGTTGAAAAAGTTGTTAAAAAATGCATGATACTAATCACCGATGGTTGGGTACTATTTCACTTCAATAATAATGTTCTGTGTACTCGATTTAGAAGTAGGAATCGAAAATATAACGGGAATAAAAATTAAAAGAAATATACGCAATTAAAAGAAAACTGTTCGAGTCAATTCCAAACAAATGAATAAATTACGAGGCGTGTAGGGTGAAAACACAACGAAAAAATCTGTACAATACGACGATTATAAAATGAGGAAAGGGATTTGTCAATGAAAAGGGGATTATTACCAGTGAATGTATTTATTGTAAAATGTTTACGTTACATGGTGTCCACATTTAACTTTATTAGCTGATTACGTTGATTTTTTTACAAAAGAACTTGAAAAAAAAGGTGGAAACGAATGGACCAAAAGGCCTAAATATACCTTATCTCTGATATTTCCTTCTCACAATGTTGACATAGTTGTACTACTGTACTATTTTTAAATAAATTGTTAATTACAAAACCTATTAGGTGCCATGTCTATCCACATACAGAGATTTTCGACGGTAATATTTACTTGACGTTATTGTCGCAAAATTTTTGAAAACTAATCGCTAGTTAGATGTTGCGAATAGGCATTGGTTTGTTGATATTCAGCCAAAACTCATTAACTGATCCTGAATTGTTGTTGTATCTTGTTTGCAAATTGGTCTAATGACGCAAGTTCAACATATAGTAGATAAAAACCGGTTTTCTGTGGTGTTAAATCAGCCATTTTTGTGGACACCAGATAAACATTATCTAAAATAAAAGCTTACTCGATACTTCACCCCAAAAGGAAACTCGAAAGTAATAGAAATACGAAAGTATGATAAATTATACGGTAAAAAAAATTGTGGAGGAGGTGCTAAGATGATACTGAAAAAAAATGAACACCAACCAAAGGAACCGCACTAAATTTTATAACGGTTCACAGTCTGAAAATTTAGAATAACTATCGATTTCTTTCAATCCACAAAGATTTTTTCGCTATTTTTAATTAAATTTACAATATCTCTAATCGATAGATTAGTTTGAACATTATCATTGAATGATCCACAGAAATTCCTATCTTGCTTTCGTTTTGAACATATTAAATCTTATCACCTTACCTTTAATATTAGGGTCATGTATTAATCTCATTCAAAATCTTAAAATATTTTCCGGTTGTAGCATGCTAATTATTACTGCGAGATAAATGGCAATTATAACTGAAGATCAACTGACGATAATTTTTTAAGAAACCACAAGGTCGTTGAGCCCATTATTTTTTCTTATTAAAATAACGCCTATTTATGAGTAAAACGGATAGGAATATTATTAATAATACTTTTGAGAAAAATTCAGGCCAGTCTGTGCGGTTCACTTTGTTTAAAGTTAAGTTATCAACCGATTTGAAGCTCTGATTTGATTTTTGATTTACTTATTTACTCATTCGACTTTTTTTATATTCGTTTATCGAATTATTTATTATCCATTGAACATTAAAACCGGGCACATATGAAAAACTTATTTTCAACTCGACAACAACTTGTTATTATCACTAATATGTGCAAAGTATCGAATGATATTCAGCCGAGGGAATTCTAAACGAATGTACAGAAAACTTTCTTTCTCAGCTCCACGACCAATAATTGCGTCCAATTATAGACTAGGATTCCAAAGGAATTATTTCGCGGGGATGAAAAACAGTCAATCTCAACATCTGATCAAAGAAATTAAACATACCCTCAACTCCATGGTAAATTATGCTAAGATTTCATAAAAATTCTATTGAAATCCAACCCGATAATGAAATTCTTTTTGTAAACATATTACAATAACGAAGTTAACATTCCTTAAATAGAGATCTATCCCTCTCTCTTATTTTGAAAACAACAAAAGCAAAAATTTTTAGCCTACTCGTTTGTTTATAATTTATGATTATTATCAGTTTATTATTATTATCATTATAATTGTGATTCTCATGGTCATTGGCATTTTCGCTGTTGTTACCGTGGTTGTATTATTATTATAAGCACGCCTGAACCAAATTGTCAACGAGCGATAAGTAGTAGTGGAATTGTTATTAGAAATCAATGATGGGCTTTGTTAAGGGCGAGCATGGAGGTGAGATTGGTAAGGAGAGGTTGATTAGGGTGGTACTTACGTGATGGAATTTTCTTGAAAACTGTCTTGGCCATGAAATCTTGAAAGCGTTGCGCATAGAAACCAGGTCTATGCACGGAAACTGTATCCTAGAATGTAAAACTAGTGATTAGATTATGCAAATCCTATAGAAAAACTTACAAATAAAATTTTGACACTATAACGAGGTTGTCGAATTACATGCAGAAGAATTCTTAGTATTCATTGGAAGATACGAGCTGAGAATTATGTTATGTCACAAGACCTACCCCGTCATGAATCATGGATTTCCACGTGTGCTCGAGTTTTTTCTTGAGTCTGTAGCTCTGCAGTATATCGATAATACCGAGAAAAAGTAAAAGACGTTCGCCTCTTGCGTTCCTTGCAGGGATACCGCCCGGACTGCTACCGGCATAATGTGATGAACAAAATTAATATTATGTCGATAAACAAACAATAAATAATCAATACATGGGAAGAGACACGCATAGATTATCATCTTCAGTCCAGACGTCTTTTTACGAGGTCGGATAAATATTATCAGAAGAATACTCACGGTACGTCATCTTCGTCGTCGATGGGTTCACTCTCGGCTTGAATACTTTCCATTGCAGTACTATGCGCGACAAGCCTCTGTCGATTAATACTTCGAGACCTGTTTAACGCAGCAGCTCCGATTCTGTCTTCTCTTTCTCTATCCCTTTCGGCATGTATAAGCGCATTGGCATCGAATCCCGCTTCACCAGCTTCTTCGTCGGCGCTCGCGGATAATCTTTGTTCCTACGAAAAAAGAGAAGCTGCATCTATTCAAGATTGAATAGAAATGATACATTCCTGTCGACACCGCATCATAAAATACCATTTCACCGTACCGGTATATTGTCAATGGGTTTGGATTCTGCTACACATTCGCAATAGGACCGTATTATCTGTGAACGGGTGAATGAGGAACTTCGGGATTAGGGAAACAGGATTAGGATGCCATAGAAACAGATTGTATGCAGGTGATATCGGGATATAAGATGTGTTAACGCGTTGAGATAATAGGAAAAATTTTGCATTGCATTGTCCAGATTCGTCCAGCAATTCGTCGTGGGGAAGATTATCAAAAATACGTACGTCAAGAGGTCAAGTATTGTAAATTACTTAAATTATAGTCTAAGAAATATTTTTTGTATATCTGCTGTACCTATTCTTGTCATGATCAAGTATTATGTCATAACCACGGGCTATTCGGTAATGCAGGAGTTTTTGTTTCCCCCTTATTTGTACCAATATTGTTAAAACTTACAGTTTTTTCTCTTGCCGCCTGATCCAGATTATGAATTCCAACTAACAAAGAGTAGTCCATAATTTTGAAACTTTCCAGCACTCTGCAGTCTCGTTGAATGGTTTTAACGAGGGCTCCATAAGTATCAGCTTCCAAGAAAATACCCTCTGTATGATGTTCCATGAAATCCAAATCTTTGTAAGTTGGGGATGACTTCGATCTTTCTGACTTAGAAGCCTGTGCATAAAAGATGTGAAAATCTAATCATGAAGATATGTCAAAGCATAATAAGGTAAAGCAAAAATGTAGAATACTCACTTTTCTTTTATAAGTTGACCCTTTCAAGTCATATTTTTGATGCAATTTTACATTTGATGGGAGCAGATTATTCATTGCTATTAACCTAACATTTTTACTATTGCATTGATAACAATACAAGCCAAAAAACTTTGGAAGCAATGTTCGCGGGTTTTGGTTTAGATTCTGAAATTAAGATCAATAGATATTGAAATAAAAAGATTGAGGGAATTCAGAACCGTAAATCAATTATCAGTCTTCGTCTCACCATATAGTATCCAGGTAACAATTTCTGTAAGAATTCGCCTTCCTTATGCTGAACAGTTTTTATGATAAACTCGTCATCCTCGGTCAGATAGAATATGCTACCACTTGCACCTGGATTAGACAATTCCCTCAACGGAGAACTACACATGGACATCTGGAATAGCGAAAACAATTCAACACTTGAAACTCTGCTAACTTTTTTAGAGACTAAAAAATTACATAAATCGGGGATTATTAAATTACCAAAAAGTCATCTGGCTGAATGCCAAAGAGGTCCCTGAAGTACCGAAAAGCGATAGGAGCATAGTTTTTGAACTTGAATTCAGAGAAATGGTGGGCAGGTGTATGGTTAGATCCTTCGCTAGGAAAGTTGGTTGTTTCAACAGTCATGAAATCCTGCATTAAAAGATCTCGTTCTGGCTTGCTAGCCAGACCTCCGACCGCATGTTGGATCCCAAGTTGAATGGACCCCATAATTTGTGTCGTTTGGATCTATTTTTGAAAGAATGGATTCAAAAATATTTATCAAAATATCAGAATAATAGCTAATTAGCAAAGTATTTGATTGTACACCCATTTTAGAAATCTATTTATTTGTCACACTGCAACTACAAACATGTTTCATTCTACATTTAATGAAATACTCTCTTTTGAAAATGAAATAGATATCCTTTTTGTATCAAAACTTTGGAACATTTGACGTTTGCAGCAAAGCAGAGACAAAGTTTGATAGTACTTGAGAAATCCGGTAAACAACACCGATTTACACTGTATTTATAGCACTTGAATTATTTAAACTAGCGTTTAACAAGATGCTAAAAACTTGGTCTTTGCCAGCAGTTCTCAATTGAACCCAGGCGACGTGACAGTGAGCATTGTAAAGTTGGCTTACTTTACTTAGAGGAAATAGAGAAACACTTTTCATTAATCTAAATTCAATTCATATCTTCAGTCTAGTGAATCCCAGATGCTGAGTCCTCAATTTATAAAAATATCTCGATTACTTAATCTGAAAATCACTAGAAATTTTTCATTTACCTTTTTATACGTAATTTCACCTCCAACACCAACTCTCCGATGGCCAATTTTTCGTTCTCTTTCCGATTTGTTTCGGGATACTCCTGCAGGAGTTTTTGGCCCTGCGGAGCCATGTTGGGCGATAGAAACCTGGATATAGAGCACCGAAACATTTATATTTTATTCCAGAAATTATTCGATGATTCCAAAACTGGAAATTATAGTTGGAAGAATTTTCTTTCAAAATTTACCACGAGTTATGTGATTAAGAACAAATCATGTACCTAATAATGGAGGTTAAGATGACAGTGCACGGATATTCAAGGTTGCAGAATTACTGGAAATATACAAAAAAAAAAAAGAATGAAAATAGGACAAAGTATCAGCATGTGATCTAGTGGCCATATTTATGCCAAAGATTGTACATGTCGAGGAAAGCCTGTATAGTTTAAAATTATCATGCATCTGACCGTGATAATTACAGAAAAACCATTGGATTGACAACCGACACCGCACGACCTTTGAGAATAAAGCATAAGCCTGTTGAATAACTTTACAAAAACCAAAGAAAAAAATAAATTATAATGAATCAGACCCAAATGAAACTTTGCTTATGAGTAATGATCAAAATCATTGTTTTACATGCGTTGCAATGGAGATGGACAGTTGTTTTTTTCTACAATTTGTTTCTGCTAATAAAAATGATATTTAATATCCAGCCTGCAAACGGGAATATACAGATAGTAGAATTGAAACTATTGGTATTAGAGGTTTCACATAATGGTTAAGCAAGCTGAATGAACGTGCCACTGCACAAAACAACATGCATAGCAAGATGAATTTCTGCATCATTCAGAAAGTGATTTGCACCAATTCATTGCCATACAATACTCCTTAAACTGAAATTTTCTATTAGATAATATTGGAATGCATAACATTTGAATAAGAAAAACTCCATTGACATAAAATGTGCTCTAATGTAATCAAACAGTCATCACCTCTGATAATTTTTAAATCAAATAAGTGCAAGATTCTGTCTTTTCCACATTTTTGGGCAGAGCCTTGTAAGTAGCATTATATCATTTGCACTCATTATTGGAAAAGTCTTCTGACAGCTAATTTGCATTAGTGAAACGTGGAATATTACTTCAATGATACATTATGTATCAAAATTTCGAACCAAGAACATACATCGAATACAGATATTAAACGATGCAGACTTGAAGATAATCAGTCTTTCTTCAAATCAAGTCATTCGACAAATCAATATCTCAAGAGCAGTTGGATTATGCATAAAGCGATGTATGAATATGGGTTTGATCTGACGAAACAAAGATTGTAACAAAAATTGACCATAAAACTGTGAATGATAAATACTTGATGGTGTATTTTACTTACTTCCAGAGATGCAACTTTATCCCCAGCTGATTTATCTGCATGGAAATAAAATGAAACAGAATATTGTGCATGACCAATAGTAGCAAACAGGGATGACAGCTGTCAAACTTAATTCAATTACCAAGGATCACTTTCTGATCAAGGACTTGAATAAAAATTACATGAATATCCACTTGGTACTTTTAGATATATATATATATATATATATATTTAAAAAAAAAAAAAAGTGGGAGTGACATCATCGCGTCCTGATGTAGGACAAAGTTTCATGGAACGGCGTGTAGAATAGGTTATGATTAGGGTGTTGTCTGTTAAAATATAAGATGAATGAAACATACTTTCGTCATCATTCGTGTCTCCGAATCTGATGCGTTCTTCTGTGCCGCGATCCAGGGCTGTAAAACTCGTTTCTACAACCTCGATCGTGTCCACATTATCCCCAGAAGCCATTTTGCGTCCAGTCGGCTTCTAACAAGTTCGTGAATGAATTAAGCTAATGTCAATCACTGCTTTAGCGATTCACGAATAAAATCCACATCCCGTCTGTTCTGATTTCGATTGTGATTCACTTAAAACTGGTCTTCGGCAATCTTCCGAAGCAGGTGACGGCGACTAACCAAGCCATAGTGACACTTCCCTTATCTCTTTGGGTAGAGCCGTGGGTGAAGTCAAGTGAAGCCAAGTAAAAAAAAATGAACTGGTGAGAACCGAGGCCTTTCAACACTGGTGGATCCACTATTTTCTCTATTTCAGCCTGTAGTTGAATGAGGTGATAGGGCTCCCCTTTAGGTAGTTGGCGCTGCCGCGGTTATACCCTTTTGCCTTCCGTCTATTGACCCGTTACTATTCCAACTTGAGTCAACTAGAGTCCCGATCAGCTGGGTGGTCTGGGGGTGGTATACGTACCGTACATGACGGGTACCTTCGGCGATACTTCCTGGAGGGGATTTCAATATGCTTAACATCTGCTTACTCATTCCCTCTTTCATTTCCAGATGATTTCAAGGGCGTTTGGGAAAAAGAAGGGAAACATGATCCTGCTCGCCCTCTACACCCAATCCTACAAACCCGTGATGTGACCTAACCTACAAAAATTTAACGTCTAATTAGGCGTTTCATCGCATTCGTCCTGAGCGTTCATCGGTGTTAAAATGCTTCGTCACTTGTGATTGCTTCCCAAGTTCATCAAAGTTGTTACAGCCATCTCCGTACTTAACGTGAAGTCATCGTCGAGAGGAAATTTATTTCTTAGATATTTTTGACCAATTTAAATATGGGATCTCGGTACGATAGAGCCATCACCGTTTTTTCGCCGGATGGACACTTATTGCAAGTGGAATATGCTCAGGAAGCTGTGAAAAAAGGATCGACGGCGGTAAGCACTTCCACAACGATAACCTAGACACCGGTATTTTGACAAACATTGCAGAAACGTTGTTAATCTAGTTTGTTTCTTCAGACTTAGTTTAAATTTATTGATATTTACCATAAGAACCTTTTATTATAGGTCGGTGTTCGTGGAAACGATGTTGTTGTACTTGGTGTAGAGAAGAAGTCTGTAGCTAAACTTCAAGAAGAGAGAACAGTACGTAAAATATGCCTTCTAGACGACCATGTTGTAATGGCTTTTGCCGGTAAGTAATCATAGTATATACTTTAGTTACCATTAATGCACTTGCAATTAATAATTTTACCGAACCATACAGGGTTAACTGCCGATGCCAGAGTATTGATAAATCGTGCTCAAATCGAATGCCAGAGTCACAAGCTAACCGTCGAAGACCCTGTCACATTGGAGTACATCACACGATTTGTAGCTGGTTTGAAACAAAAATACACTCAAAGCAACGGACGCAGACCATTTGGAATATCCTGTCTATTAGCAGGTTTTGATTACGATGGAGCTCCGCATCTGTATCAAACGGATCCATCGGGAACCTATTTCGAATGGAAAGTGAGTATTATTTTTGTTGAAAAATATTTTTGTTTCTTGTTCGTCGCAGTTTTTATTGTTTATAATCTACTTTCAAAATAGGCAAATGCTACAGGTCGCAGTGCCACAACTGTGCGTGAATTTCTAGAGAAATACTACACCCCTGACGAGGTTGCCACAGAAAAAGGGGCGATGAAACTCGCGATCAGAGCGCTACTTGAAGTTGTACAATCTGGCCAAAAGAATTTGGAGATTGCGGTAATGCGTCGCGGTCAACCACTACAGGTAATGCTTAAAAATAAAATACCTTTGTCCTTTATTACTCTCCTTTAATGGTATGATATTGACGATAAGTTACACATACCTGATCTTTATTTCTAGATGCTGGATGTTGATACGATCGGAGAATACGTAACAGAAATCGAAAAAGAGAAAGAAGCTGAGGCAGAAAAAAAGAAACAAAAAAAGTAACATCACACTGCAACTGTCACATAATCGTTACACATTTTTTAATGTTCTTCTTGATATAATAATTGATTAAAAGCGAAAACAATTACTAAATAAAGAACGTTGCGATGATTTCAAATCCTATGTAACTGTCTAACGGCTTGACAATAATCTTGAGAACAATCAAAAGTTGTTTGATATCCCTCGATGACGCGGGCATAGCTGTGAGCTGAAAATGAAATTCATCCATTTGTAAATAGAAAAAGCTTAAGAAAATGCTGTTTTTCTGTGGATTCAGAGCAAATTTTTAAAAATTTTCAGAGCAGAGTTGAACACCAATATCCAGAATTATAATTTGTTTTGGGGATTAATTTAAAAGCTATTCATTCTGTGAAAAGAGAGGTTTACCTATTTTGTGAAAATTATTTAGCTCCGATAATGAATCATCGTGGATTACCTCTTCCCAAAATCTCTTTCGATGGTAATCTCGAGTCGCCTGCTGCAAAGCTTCGGTCAAAGCAAACTGAAATCACAAGTGATCACCCAATAGGTTTGTTAGGTTTATCGAGGATCGAGAACTGTCTGGGCTAATTTCTTTCCACAAGAATTTTACCTGACAAATTCGCAAGCGTGACATCTGCAATTTTTTCTTGGGGTCAGCTATGTCTCGTTTCATTAAGTTTTTAGAACGTAGTTTATCGCAATATTTAATTTTACCAGCGCCAGTTCTACGGCATACTTTGGCAAGGAGATCGGTGCGATGGGCTCGAAAATTTTCGTGCAAAAATTCGTGTACGTTGGGGTTGTGAGAGTTACAGATTGGATCGCGGTTGTGGGAAGTTACTTTTCTAAATCCGTAAAGATTTAGCTGACGTATGAAACTTGTTATATTGTTCGTTTTAAAAATTGAATGTTCAGCATTCAGGTATTCTTCCTGGAATTTTTTATAGTCCAATAATATCGTACCACCATTCACGCTCCAACGAATCGCACCAGTTTTACACTCGTTAACTATGCGCCAAAGTTTCTGCGGAAAACGCATAGACAAAAGGACACAATCGTCGTACATGGCTTTTCTCCTAAATTTGACTCCAAAGCACAAAAACTGCTCATATGTACCGGTCAAAACTCGGCTTTGACAATTTCTATCAGACTTGTAAAAACAAAACAATATCATGCTGAATAAAAACAATAACAATTGAATGATCATTCCCTTTTATGAAACACAATTTGCCGGGTGGAGACAAAGATTGAATTATGAAACCTGCCATTGACATTTTATTAATAATATTATCTATCCTACTTTGGAACTCACCGGAGTATTGATGAATGCCCGGTGTTTCAAATTTAAATTACTGCGGAAGTGGTCAGAAGAACTTGATCCAAATTGTCTGACTTCGACAACTACGTTTAAAATAAATTGCGGTAACCATGACGTCCGATAGTTTAGATCATCAGCTAAAATCACAGCTGACCGCTGACTCGTCTCTATCTTTTTCTACCACCCTCTACAGACGTTTCTTGCCTTTGCCAAAGTGACTATGCTCCAAGATTATCGTTGCAAAGCAGCCGTCTGCAGGTAGCAGTTCTGCAATTTTGAGAGTTGTTTTTTTCCTTTCTAATTGTTAATGGTCTAATTTTGTGATAACATACACGAAAAAGTTGAGACTTTGGTACCCATTGTTGTACCAGTTATTCACAATGGATAAAGAAAGGTACGAGAGAAATCTCTCTTTGACACTAAAATCTTCTTCTATTTTGTCCATGATCCGTACCTCCTGTTTATTTTCATCTAAAATTTCGATAGATCAAAAACAATTTATTGTGCTCGGTTCCAGATTTACTATGCTGTTGCTTGAACCAGGTGAGATTTTTTTTGAGGATTATAGTGTCTCGGTCAAAGCACTGATCAATCCGCTTGCTGGAGATTCTGAGTGGACGAATGGGAGACTCAAGTTATGTTCTAAGTCTTTGGTCTTTGTAAATAAAGATCTGAATAAGCCGTTGATTAAAGTACAACTGAAGGAAATGATCTGCACTGAGAAATGGAACACAGCAAGTTGGGACGCCAGGTTCGTGAAGATAACATAAATAAATTTTTTTAGCGCTATTTATATATTAAATCAATTATTTTGTTCCTAGAAATAACAATATATTATCGGTAAAATGCAAGCAGTATGTCGAAATGCTTCAAGGTAATGTACTTGCGCCTCACAAATTTGTACATAAACCCGAACATTACCTATTTCGCTTCAATTATGCTACCATTGAAGACTGTCTGCCGCAAATATTGCAATTGTTGCGGGCTGCTACACTTCCCATGGCTGAGCAAAATGCTATGGTAATTAATTATTACTAAGGCAACGTATCAAATGGAGGATTGACATTCAATCTTGGTTCTTATAAACTTTGTTTACAAATCAGATAACAGCTATCGTTCATTCAAGACAATCTAGAATTTCATTCGATACATCATGGCTGGAGGATCTTTACGAACAGGTGGTGTTGGAAGTTCAAGCTGACAAAATATCTCCGCTGGTTGTGAATCCTGGAAGAGTTTTGCTCACCTCGTCCAGAATTTACTTTCAACCATACAATAACATGGATCAGGTAGAATCACAAACTTTGGCAGACGATGCGCGATATAAATGGGGTTAACAGTTTGCCATTACTATTCTCTTTTATTTCTCTCTTCAGCACCCAGTGCTCAAAATCCAGCTCAAAGATATCAGCCAGATTATTAAGCGGAGATTTTTACTCCGACAAGTGGTGAGTGGCGGGTACACATTTTTGATGCAAACCTGTAATGTTTTTTGACAAACGAAGGTGTTTTCAAATTTCAGGGCCTTGAAATTGAATGGAGGACAAGACGGACCGAGGATAAAAAGAAACATCTTTTTTTGTCAATGAGATCACAGATAGACAGAGATAATCTTTATTCCAGTTTGTTAAACCAAACGGAGGTTCGCCCGGAAACCATCCAGCAAAATCAAATGACTATGCTGTGGCAAAACGGAACTTTATCGAACTACGATTATCTTTTATACATCAACAGGTATCTAATGCAACGGATACCTTTTCGTTAAGAAATTAGAAACGGGCTAAGTAATTTTTTTTTTACATCTTTGCAGTTTAGCTGACAGGACGTTCCACGATCTAACACAATACCCGGTTTTTCCTTGGATCATACAAGATTATTCTTCAGCTTCTTTAGAGCTGAGCAATCCAGCAGTGTACAGAGATTTGGATAAACCAATCGGTGCATTAGAGCCAATACGTTTAGAAAGATTGAAAGTAAGTATGGGCAAATTTATTCGAGGACAATCTAATTTATTGTACTCTTCGCTGCTCATATTTTTCTGTTTACCAGGAAAGGTACGCGGAAATGACGGAGCCTAAATTTTTGTACGGATCTCATTATAGCGCTCCGGGTTTTGTTCTTTTCTATCTAGTGAGGAAATATCCTCAATATATGCTCTGTCTGCAAAATGGCAGATTTGATCATCCCGACCGTATGTTCAATAGGTATGAAACTGGGTATTGAAATATCTTTATCAAGATTAGATCACGAGTAGGTCGATGAGTCATTGGATTTCTCGTGGAATTCACGAAGAATAGAATGGGTAATTGATCTCTGATGCCATTAAAAATTTTTATCACCTGCTCGGGCAGCGTGTTTTTGGTTGTTTATGATAGCGAACATTAGTAAACTTTCCGAATGATGGTTATTTTTCTGTTGCCGGTTATTTTTTGTACTTATTTCTTGCGGCCTCTCAATTTCATTAGGTCATTGTAAATTCTAATGCTCCAATAGTAATTGGTAAGTTTAAATAATGAAGGAATTGTATGCAGTTCTGAACAGCATGGATGAAAATTATTTATCCGATGCTCGAATCATTCATCTTTTCTAACTTAATCTACCGCGTATAAAAATTTACCCTCAACTTTCAAGGCTTTATATTGACCCTGTATTATAAACAACCCAACAGCGTGGCCGATGTATGGAAAAATGTATTGGTGAACATGTCTGACTTTAAAGAACTCGTCCCAGAGTTTTATGATACGGAAACTGCAGGCGATTTTTTAACAAACAATTATGGCATTGACTTTGGTTATCGACACGACGGTTCAAAAGTTGACGACGTTCATCTGCCCCCTTGGGCCACAGGTGACGACTCGATGTTCTTCATTTTTTGGCATTCTTTACCCACAGCAAACTCTAACTCGTCGTATATTCCGATCATTAGGGCCGTCAGATTTTATCTATAAACTAAGAAGTGCTTTGGAAAGTCCATACGTATCTCAAAACCTTCATAACTGGATCGATCTGGTCTTTGGCTACAAACAGAGAGGCCCTCAAGCAGTGGAAGCAAATAATGGTGAGATCGTTACACATGATAATATTTTCGTTGATCCTTTCATCCTTAGTGAACGATAGAAATACTCCAAATGAATTGCAGTATTCTTCCATTTGTGTTATGAGGGTGCTGTTGATTTGGACACTATTCAAGATATAAACGATCGGCATGGATTAGAAGTGCAGATAATGGAGTTTGGTCAGATACCAAAACAAGTCTTTGATTTACCTCACCCGAAAAAGATACTATCCATTCCAAGAACTATACGTGATTTGAAAACCAGAACTCCAAGCGATAGATGTTTTCTTAGTGGTAAGTGTTTACTTTTGATCACCACTCGACATCGACTTCAAACGAGATCATTTCAGATGAAACAATTTCTGAAGTTACGAAGTTGCGACTATCCAATACGTTTCAATCTCATAAGGATATGGTGAGCTGCGTAAGTGTCACTGCTGGCGGGACAGGGGATGATCTTATTTCTGTAGGGCATGACGGAATGCTCAAACTGTATTCTATAAAAACTGGAAAACTAACGCGCAGCGTTTCACTTTCTTCATTGCCCCTATCATCCTGTGCATCCTACAAGCCACTCTCTGAATCGAATATACTCGTAGCTGGCTGCTGGGATAATACAATGTAAGTTTAAGTGATCATATTTGAAAGAAAATACTTTAATTATTCCCTCTCGTTCTCCGTGCAGAATTTTCTATGATGTTGAATTTGGTCGAATAGTTGATACTCTGAACGGACACGAGGACGCGATTTCTTGCCTAGCATGGAGCTCAGCTCGCAACATATTGGTCTCCGGCTCTTGGGATTGTACGGCAAAAGTTTGGCGGAGTTATAACTTAGGGAAGAAAATCAGACCTACCGAATATTTGACTGCTCAATTGGATCATGACGCGAAAATTACATGCATCACCATATCCAGGTAGTAAGATTGACAGGTTTACTTTTTCTCCAGGAACTGAAAATGTCAACTTCTTTTAGAGACGACAAATTACTTGCTTCTGGAACTGAAGATGGAGAACTATTTTTGTGGTGTTTGGAACAATTCTCTCTGCAGTTTACTATCAAGGGTAAATGATATTCTCTGCACAGCAGCTTAACAGCAATTTAACAGATGGCTTGGATTTTTATTCATGTTAAAGGACACACAGCAAGAGTAAATGCAGCTAGTTTTGACGGGGAATCGAAAAAATTAGTTTCTTGTGCCAAAGACCTGGCACTGAAAGTATTGGATGTTCAAACTGGGACACAAATATATTCCTCAGTCCTTGAGGTGGAACCGACATCTTTATTTTGGTACGACACAGAACTTCTTCTGGTTGGAGATGCGCAAGGGGATCTACATATCTGGGATTTTCGAGGCATTCTTATTGTCGGAAAATATCAATGCCATAATGGTAAGCAATGATTTTTCAATTTACAAATCATGGCCACGATCAACGGAGTTAAGAAATTGACTTAACAGGGCCGATCACAACTATAACTGCCTCCAGCGATAAGAAGAAAATCATAACTGGTGGCAAGGACAAGAAAGTGATCATCTGGGACCGCGGATAGCACTTGTGCCCTTCATGGAAGATGCAGACAATGCTTCAAGATATCAAAAAATTCTTGCCGCAGTGACGTAACCATAATGAGGTTATATGTTATCAAGGATGTGAATTCTGTTGAAATTGTAAATAAAATAATCAGAGGTATTTCTATACCCTGTAATACTATTATCTCTTAATGAACTGATAATCTGTGATGTATAGATGATAATAATAAATGAAATAAGGGCTGTATAGTATTTATAAGTTGCAGCTTTCTTATAGTGGCATCCTTTAATCTTATCTCTAACGCCTATCTCGATACAAAAACTTTTCATCCAAATTAGAGGGGTAGATTCACTTGGCAAATTCGTATTTTCAGTATCAGTCTCTAAATCTTCAAGTTTTCCGCCTGCGCCATGAGCTGGGTTTTAATCTTTTGCAATAACTCTTTTTTTACAGAATCAGGAACTAAGCTACGTGCTCTGCTAGTTACGGTTGAAAGCAGGGTATCATAAGAGATATCCTGACCATTCTCTTTTATTAAATCCTTGCAGATGATCTTCACTTGGTCTCGCCAACCACACTCAACTAGCCTCAAACGCAACAACTCCTTCAACCTGTGGAATCAATTTAGTTACACAGGTTACAGGTGTAAATGTCCAAACAACGTTAACATAAATTTGCTAGTTCTTAGACATATCCAATATCATATTAATCAACTTACACATCTCGATCTCCAACCATGACTAATCTTTGATGAGGAGCAGACTTCATTAATGAGCTTCACTTAATCAGTAATTCGAAAATCGTAACGATCGGGGTCGTTATTGTTGGGTTTCAAGGTTATAATTCGCAATGACAGCGACCACAGTTCAACGTAAATAAGCGACTCAAATTATTTCAATGGAATCCGTATTTGAACATATGTATGTGCGAATCATATGTAAACATACGACCAACGGGGTAAAAAATCCTAAAAAAAAGTCTGGCCCATGAGGGGATCGAACCCGCGACCTTCGCGTTATTAGCACGACGCTCTAACCAACTGAGCTAATGGGCCAGTTTTACTCCAAGATAGTGCTTATTTACATATACATATGAGTAACTCAAGCCTTACGATCGTTAAAAATTAGGTCCATCTCAATTATACATTTTTTTTTGTTTTAAAATCCCCTGTCATAATAACACGAATAAACGAGAAAAAATAATCATAACTTTCGTGAAACCGCACTGATAAATCACCGGTCAAAATGCCTAAAGAATTGCCGAGTGATATGTTGAACGATTCAATGAAGGAATGTGTCTTCAAGAAAAAAAACATTGACGCCTTTAAAGAACTCACTAAGAAAACCCATTTTACTGCCAGAGAGATCGAAGGTATGCGTATCGAAAGCCGGGTTTCCTCTTAGACAACACGCGTGTTCAAGGGAAAATCAAATTATAGCATATCTCTAATCTTACAGCCCTTTCCCTCATTCATTGGAAAATTACAAAGGAAATTGGATCGATGCATAGATTAGGATTCAGAGATATTTTACACGCAGGACTAGATTTTACAGAAAATTACCTTATTGACAGAATATTTTCTGCTTTTGATAAAAGAAATGATCTTGCTGTAAATATGAAAGATTTGCATCGTACCTATGAAGACTGGCTACTTGATGTTTGTTATAGTTAAGTGTAAATTGAAATAAAAAATAGGTCACAATGGATTCCTGGAATATAGGATTCTCCGAAGTTTTGCGAGGAACCCTTGACGAAAAAATAAAATTTGGATACCGAGTTTATGACTTAATGAGAACAAATAAAATAAGAAGAGAGTCTATATTTCCAATGATGAGAGGTTGTTTGATCAAACAACAACCGGACGAAGATCCAGAGGAAGCTGTTAAAGTAACAATAATGCTACACACCATTTGCTCCTAATAACTAATCTGATTGACTTAGGATTTGATAGACCTGCTCTTAAAAAAAGTTGACACTGATCGAGATGGTAAAGTCTCAGAGGAAGATTATAGTTCAACCGTGAAGGAAAAAAATCTGCTCTTTCTCCAATGTATGGGCCCAGTCTTCCCCTCAAGAGAATCAAGGTATGCCTTCCTCACAACGTTCACTACCGAAACTGGTCGATTTTAAGAATCATACAGGTAGTCAAAATAGCTGAGACAGAGTAAATGTTGGCTTCGTGTGCTCAGTATCCAATCATAGACAGTATATGCGATGTAAATTTATATTTTCAATGAATATTTGAAATTTCGATAGATTATTTATGATGTTCGAATAAACATTACATACGATTTACTTGTTTTGAAATTACAGTGGATCCGGTTTTTTGTTTTTTTTCTTTCTTTGTTTCATGAAGCTTGGACGAGGTTTAGTGTAGAGTTGTTAAGTACCCACTCAGAGAAATTGATGGAGTCAACTTTTTTATTCAAGAAATGTGCGAGTGCACTTCATTCCATCGCTTTTCAATCTTTACCTTGATTTTATGCCTGGGTACTCGAAAACTAGATATCCGGAGCTCGTTATTAGTGAAAACAAGAATTCTTCGATTATTTATTCGCACGGGGGATTAGTTGATTCAACTCCTATTGGCTCGGTTTCCCCAACCCCTCCTGTGTGTATCTTTGTACTCGTCCATTGCACGAGTTCGCGCAAGAAGTTCAGGATCGTCCAGCTCTACCTGTTTCTCTTTTGCTTCATCCTCAATATCCTCTTCTTTGGGTCCATCTCTGTCATTATTGAAATCCTGTAAACTCTTGCCTCCCATTTGATTTTTCTGGGAGGGATCGGGCCAACTGCAAAAAAAAAAAAATACCTCAATAATATTTTCCAGATAAGGAAATCTATTGCAGTTTGTTAAGAATATCTTCTATGACTCTTTTTTATAGATAATGTCAACTCACTCTCCATCTTTGACTCTTTTTTCATAAAATTCTTGGACAGTTAAAACAGGCAGACTCGGATATCCCGCACCATAAACTTTTTTCTGGACTTCATCTCTGGTGATGATGATGGGCTGAAGTTTGATAGCAGGTGCTTTGAATTTTTTCGAGTTTTGGGATGCTGGAAACTCAGTGTGTCCAACTTTCATCATATGCTCTATAATGGGTTTCTCTGCGGCGATCGAACTCAACTCTTGCAGTGCCTGATTTACGTACGATTTAATTAAAGTTAAATAGTATTCTCTTTTTGACTCCTCGTCGATATTTGGGTTCGTCATATTCTCCTGCAGCATCTGCAGCCGGCTTTCTAGTTCTTTCTGCTCCTTGTATCTCTGCAGCTTAGCATTGCGTGATGACACCTATGTATATAAAATCATGCAACGTAGAGAAAACTTTTCAACATGGGTTCGTTGTCCATCATACAATTTTGTGCTCACCATAGAAGTGATCTTCTCCGTGTTGGACAATTGCTTACAGACAGACTTTTCTTCATCCGATTTATATTCCGGAATTTCCATGTCTATCACCCCGTAGTCCCTGAGTCTTTTGAGAAAATCTGTGAAGTAAATTTCAGCAACTTCCACAATATGTAACCGATCATTTGACCCACAAATTTTAAGAGTCAAGGTGCCAAGCAGAGCTGGCAATAGCAAATACTTTATATCTGATGTAGGGACTTCGTCAAAGTTCTCATTAGTACTGAACATGTTTAACAAAGAGACCAGCCTTGTTGCATTTTCCAACATGTTCATCGCCTTTCTGACATCAGACTGTTCAGAAAATACTTCAGTAAATTAGACAACGGCATGACCTTAACTTCTAATAATAAGTTGATCGAACACTAATATTACTTAAGGAAACCGTACCTGAACCTTAGGGCTATTTGTCGCCTCCTGAGTTTTGTTGATATTATTGAAGAGAGCAAAAGCATCTTCGTAAATTTGAGATAAGCTTTCTACATCCCGGTCGTCCTCGCGGCCGAACGAGAAAGTCGGCTTAGACCCACTTGATGTATTAGAATCCATCATCCAGAGATCAATTTCTGTAGACAGTAAACATTTCCAAACGCTTGATTAGGTATCGTCTTGTACCCACTGTACGTTACTGCGGAGACGGTAGAATTGCGAAAATCGGTAGATACTATCTAGGTATTAGTAGGATGCGAAGGGATAGCGTAACAATTGTCCACAAAGGATTCGGTCCAACCGCAATTTTCTTGTACTGTACTTGCATCCGGTTGCACTCTTTGACCGTTGTACCGCGCACCAGAGGTTAGGTTTGCTAACTGCGTCAAAACAAAAAGTTGAACCGCTTCTCGCTGTAATCGCAACGCACGCCGTTGCGAGGCAGAGCATTTACCTCAGTTTGAGAATCCAAATATGCTCACTAGTTGACAAAATACAAAGAATCACTATCTTGTCACCATTGTTTATTTTTTCCCCTGTTTTCTGAATGATTTTCAATTTCTTAAAAATAATATGCAACTAAAGTGACACCATCCCGGAATTATTCCCAATTTTTTTCTAATTTTTTCCAATTGTTTCCGATTTTTTCCGAGTTTTAATTAATTATTTAATTTACCCGCCAATTTCACTGAGCTCCGGCCATTTTCTCTAAGCTCCGCCCATCGCAAGTACAACTAGCGCCATGTGGCGGAATTTTCGTGATTAGTTATCATCAGTCAACGTAAATAAATCTTCGCTGTAATGCGGGTCTCGTGAAGTCAAGGGGCAAGAAACTTGGAATTTTAGTTCACGCAAATTCCGCGAGCCGCTGTTACACTACTCGGCGCTACTTGTCACTTTTTTAGCGGGGAAGATGGGGTATTTGAATAATAATTAAAAAATCGAAAATAAATCGGTGAAATGGGAAATAATCCCAACCTAACATTTATGCAGCTACACCTGAGCTAAATTGTTACTTCTTACTGTTTTATTACGGAATATTCTGCTACGCTCCTGACATAGAACGAGAAAATCTATCATCTCACTCTTTCCTTCTTTGTCGGCCCGTGTTTCGGCGGTCATGCTCCCTCGTGCTATCATGGAGGTATGCCGTACTATAATCTATTATGCTCGAAGCGATTTATACGACCTAACCTGTACGGAACGATCACGAGACTACGGATAAAGCTAAACGATGTTATTGATGGAACTTACAAGTGTCAACGGTGATTCCTTTCGAGTTTCCGAAACAGAACCCTGAAAAAGATTTCGAAAACCTTCTGCAATGCCGCACCCGTGCGTAGTTTGCGGTCGGTCCCGGATGAACCCCAACAATAGAGAGGAAGAATACATGTTTTTTGGTTTTCCTGTAAACGACGAAACCCGGTGTAGAAGGTGGCTTGAATTTTGTTGCCGAGAAGATCTTTACAAACTCACCAAGAAGCAACTGCTCCAGCGGATGGTATGCTCAAAGCATTTTGAACAGAGAGACTTTTTGAATTCGTACTTTGATCGACTCAACTGTGCTGCTGTCCCTACAATATATGACCCTAAACAGTCCCTCTATAATATTACTTGCGTTTTGTGTGGCAGATCTCGCAGAGATCCTCCTAGCCTTACCTATGATGGAGCTTCCTTCCATCATTTTCCAGGGGAAGAGTTCAGGTGCTTAAAATGGCTTGACTTTGTTGGAGTTGACTCGTACTACAGGCTCACTAGAAAAGAGATTCTCTACTGCTACATCTGTTCCAAGCACTTTGATCGATCTCAGTTCATGAAAGGATACCGTTGCCGGCTATCTGACAATGCTGTTCCAAACATAAGATATCCTGATCAAACTGACAGATCTGAACCTTACATGATAGAACTCATCCCGGAACCTAAATTATTTCATTACTTGGATAAATCCAAGAAGCCAGAACCACTGCCCCTCGTTGTTCGTGAGAGTCAAGCTTGTGCAGCTTGCGGGCGTTCCAGATCTGACCCCAAAAATAAAGTGGATCGATACAAGTTTCACCCATTTCCTGCCTATGAAATTGGCCGCTGCTTGAGATGGTGTCAATTCCTTGGGAGAGAAGACTTGCTCAAAATGTCCCCGAACCAAATAAGAAAGCTGGTCTTATGTTCTAAACATTTTCAAAGCGGCCAGAGCTTTCATCGTGTTGGCCCTTGTGACGCTGTTCCTACAATACGAGATGTTCCGGAGCCAGACCGAACCGAACATCTTTCCAATATTCGTTCTGATCTTGAAAGTATGGACGAAGAAGAATGTGCAGTCATGGCTAGGGGCACCAAAAAACAAATGAGCCCCAGGCCCTTGGTTTCGAGTAAAAAGCCAAAAATCGAAAACAAACCTGCCCCTTTGGCAAAGAAACGTGGAAAATCTAGGAGGCCAACTCTGATAAATATTCCGAGACCAGATCCAAAGAACATCGAGAACAGAATTATCAGGAAACTTCCTTTGCCTCCGAATAATAACTGGAAAGTATTTCAGGCGGGTACCATGCAGCCGATAACCATCGCTAATAATTTATCTGGTTCTACAGCTGATGGGAAGAAAGTGATCCTTCCTTTCACTGGCGATTTAACTAATTTGGGAACGCCAATTCCTGTGCATAGCCTGTCGAGTATCCCGCCTGGTTTATTAATTAAAATAAATCTTCCTGATCATGGGAATAAGCAAGTATCAGCTGCACGCAATCAGGAAGATAGCAAAAGCCAGAATTTATCAACCGTTACAACACTGAACAACCTGCAATTTGTTCAATGCACTCCACTCAGTGTTAAAAATGGACAGAATCCCACCATTGTACAGAATTCGAGTCGTCAAGAATTTAACGAACAAACGGAGCAAAATTTCACTGAATTCCTATCATTTTCTCCAGAACCTGAAGAGACTGTGAATTATGAAGAACTGGAAGTTCAGGATGAGGCGATTTTGCCACATGAGTTGCAAGATCAGAATGAGCAGGTTCTGGATATCGAAGAAGCAAATGTCAAAGAAGAATATTACTACGAGGAAGCGCAGGACCAAGAACCAGAGTACGTACAGAGAAAAAAGGTCAGGCAGAGAAGAAAGCTATCTGCACTTGCACGGAAGACTCTTCTACCATTGAAAAGTGAGATCAGATGGTTCCTGCGTAGACTTGCACCACGTATGCAACGACTTCCAAAAAAAGCTAGGGCACAGTTGAAACTATCTATTGTAAATATGGTGATAGATAATTTATAAGGCTAATTCTTTTTCATTTATTATCATCTGTTGAAAAAATATTGCATTGAGTTTCCAAAAATGCGATGCACTTGCAAGCGTAGCTAAAATTTGAAGTTAAAGGATCAGATTGGTTAATTTGACTCACAGTTCATTAGGAAGAATAGAATTATGTTCTTTGACTACCACGTCGATTCAGTTTGAGAGATTTGGAGCTGAATAATTTTGCAATAAATCAGGGTTGAGAGGCAAATTGATTTGCTTTGATTTAAATATTGTAAATACTTGTGGCAAATCAATCGATGCAAGACGGCTGGATGATTTCGAAACCTTAGCCTTCTAACTTTAAGTTAATTATGGAATAACGGATTCACCTCCGAACTTAAAATATTTTTTTAATTAACTAAGAAATGTAAAAAGTTATCATTAGCTGTAGTTTGTGGTGTCGAAGTTCGTACTTTTTGTTCTATACCCCCATCTAATCTATAATAGATTAAAATTGTATATCCACGTAGCATTATAACATAAAATATATTGATTGGTTATCCTACTTTTGCCAAAATCTGTGTCTCTGACTTTATCCGGAATGTTCTCAACAATTAAACAAAAGACTCAATTCTTTCTATAGAAAATGAGTATGCATGCAACTTATACAAACGATAACATAGAAACAATTCTAATATTCGACAAGAATAAACATTTTTGTAAAGAAGCATATTCTACACGAGTCAATCATAATAATTTATTCCAATCAAAACTGCAAAATATCCTTTTCACACATATTGATAGAGAGCATCTTAAAGGGACACCTTTTCATTGAAATAATTCGAAGGATATTTCACAACCATCTACAGATCAGTCAAAAGTAGTATCTTATAGTCAGGTGATGTAACATTTTAAAGAAACTGATTTCTCCCAATACAGTGTATACTGTTTGTACAGAAACTTATCGGGGTCGTCGGTATGTTCAATTAGAGATGTTATCAAAACTTTTCAATTGCACAATATTTCTCAGAATAGAATCGTTGTAATAGAAGCGTAGGAATATTTAGGTGTTTATCAGAGCTGGTTCCTCGTAGATTGAAAGAAGAAGTCATCATAGATTATCGTTTATCATTTCTTATTGGAAACTGGGAGTACAAAAAATGTGTATTTTCTTCTTTTAAAACGGAGGGCAACCCGTTGCAGCTGTATACGACTCAGCCCATGATGTGAAACACCCAGTTGCTCTACTCCACCTTGTTTCAAATTCATCTGTCATTTCTGGGGGATTTTTATGAGATCCGACATCCCATGGGATGTCGTTTTGTTTTATTACTCTACCCATATGAGGAAGCATGTCCGTCAGAGTACTTTTTTCGGCACTTTGTGTGTTCATATGCGATTGATGTTTATAGCATTCGTTGATGCGAATGAGCCTACAAGGAAAGATTACATTAATTTAAAGTTCTGATTTTAGAATGAATTTTTTAGATCACTGACTTTGTTGATACGATATCAGTTTTCACAGGAACCCATGGCTTATCGATGTTACTTTCATCAATTTCCGATTTTTTCGCCTCGCAATAAAGTATCAAAGGGTGATCACCATTGCAAAACTTCTCGGTTCTCCTCCTCATCCAAAACACTTTTCCCGAAGCTATCGGCTCTTGACAAATAATAGGAATTCATTTGTGAAATTTTTATTCTATCCGGTGACTATACAAGTCATTTCTCAATCAATTCGCTCAACTCACCGACATTGAATTTATTGATTACCGATGGTATGGTACTTATTGTACAGAACTGGAAGCTTTCTACAATTGATTTATATTCTTTACATCTACAGAGAATGCCCAAGGGGTGTTCGTCGCACTGATAATATTGTTTGACATTCATATTTAGTACAAAAAAAATTGATTGATGGAATTATATTCTGTCATATGGTGTCAAAATAATAACTGAGCAACGAAACTTTCGTATTTGTTATCAAAAAGAGAGTGTAATTCATGTTGCAATGCTTGAAACAATCTGCAATTTTTTGGTAATCTGTGAAAAAATGAATAACACGTGAATAATCATAGGTTTTCAGAAAACCTTTTCCAGGTGTCGAAAAGATGTCCTTTGTTTTTTAATGCACTTCCGGATAATCAAATACGCGATTTCCACCAATAACAATTGTAGAGTAATTTAACAAGCACCGGTTAAAGAGGCGTTGGAATGCTTGAAATATTACAACTGTTGTGTATTTATACATCGTATCTTCTGCTAAGAAATATGCCCTACGTATTATTGATGAACGAATTTAATAGTTTTACATTTCCCTAGTTGCTTGAAATATTTCATCCATTGCAATAAACATACCGTGATCTGGGAAACTGAATCGGTAAGATCCTAGGATGAGTTGAGATTAATAGCAGATATCTTTCCATCATTAATTGTATGAATGATTCTGTGACGATGAATATAGGTACAACGTCTTTGATTATATGAATAAATTTTATGCAACAATTTTGTACTGCTTTAGAAGTTTCTAACTTAGCTAGGAAATGACTATTCCCAATGTAGGAATTCTTTTAGGAGGTGCTAAAATTCATTCTCAATGATTGTACATTAAAATAGTCCAATGCATATTTTGTGCGATATTCAAAAACTTTTACCTCATGATTTCTGGTACAAAGAAGTCTCGCCACATACAGCAATAGTGAGAAAAGAAATTTTAGAGAATCCTCAACAAAACTATACCAGTATTAACTAGCCTATGAAAGTAAACGAACAAATGAATTTGTTAACAGCAAATTTATTCATTAGTATCACTGTACACATTGTATAAGGCTGAGTAATATACCTATGCGGAATAATTGCATGTACGCGTACTGCATGAAGCTATTGTTCAAAATGCTTTTCATTGACAGAAATAACAATAAAATTAGAAAGTACTCGACGTGCTTTGATCAATATAGTGATATTGGATAACAGAAACAAAAATTAATGAGATAAAATTTTTCAAAAAAACAGATTTGATTTTTTTCTAGTAATTTTGTAAATGTACAAAATAAAGTTGATGTAGATATTCATCTGTACTTCGACTGGAGTGTTTCAGTATAGAGTTGGACGTGAGTGCATTTATTGTTTTCGTCAAACACAGCATTTAAATTGTCATCAACGTTGCAAAAGTATCTTGCTAGGTGATTCCAACGCTGTTTAATTCTTAGGTATTGTTAGCCTACTTCATTCAATTAAAAACAAGCACATAAAATAATCTGTATGTGAAATATGAAAAGAAAAAAAATAAATATATATTTTCATCAACGAATCGATGTGAAATTGTGATTTATAAACAATCTTTAATTTGCTATTTGACCTAACTGCGCAAACTCTGAAGTCTATTTTTCATCTCTTCTAACTCTGTATCGTCAACATCTTCTGCTTCCTCTTCTTTGGATGTAGATGCTGCGACAGGTTGTACACCAGGTGTTTCCGTAACTACAGCAGGTGCAGTTCCTAATGCTCCTGCCGTTACTTCCCAGAGTACCTTAGTAAGTCCAGAAAATTCATGGATTATCGCTTCTGCTGATCAATGTGTAAAACACACTAGTACCATTTTTCTATTCTCTATTACCTTGTCAACTTCCTCTTGTGCTTCGTCCTCCATGTCTTCAGAGTCTTCGATAGAATCCATAGTTTCGTCAAGCATTTCTTCGATGATACCTGCTTTCATCATTTCCTTTGACATTTCTCTCATTGTTGCAGCTACCTCTGGTACTTTCACCAGAGATTGCATCGCCTGCATAACCTCTGTGGATTTTGAAAGAGAGCCAGCTACCCTGATAGTTGCTAGTTGATTTTTCATTTGTAGGGAAACTGAATTCAGATGTGCCTTGGATGTATAAATTTTTGTACATGCCTTTCGGGCCCTGAGTACTTCTTTTGCTAAAATTGTGCAGACATCCTTATCTCCTTTCTTAGCAGCCTCCTTCAAGGACCGCTTCACTTTGTCCTCTTCTCGCTGAATTGCTGTTATAAAAAGACATAACGTTTTCGAGCAAAAAATTTCTGACACTTAGAAGTCTCTCGCCCGAATTCCATACGGGTCTTGACTATGTTGAATGACTCACCGCGAACCTGCCTGTCCAATTGATAACCTTCTTTTCTTAATTTGTGGGTCCATTCTTGAACCTACAAATATTTGTATCAGTTAAAATATCGGCTGAAGGATTTAGATTGCTGTATCTTCTATCGGACTGACCATTTCCTTCGGGTTTTGTTCAGGAGATTTTCCGAATAAACCCATTTTATTTTACTTAATGACAGCCAGTTGCGTCAAAAACTTGATTTACCGTACGAAGTGGTACACCGCGACCCAAACCAACCTTAAAACGTTACGTCATACTACATTTTTGTAGAATAGACTCTTGTTTGTTGAAATGGTATACATGTTGTATGTATACCAAGGTAAATGTAACAACGTGAATATGGTGAAAACACAGATCAAATGTTGGACAGCATCGTAATAATATTGCATTCTTGGCTGTGGTAAAAATATAAGGTTCTTTTTTTAAACCGAGGTAAGATCCCTTGATCGGTTAACGATTGAGTCCCGTAAAAATAATATAAAGTTTCAAAATGTTTTCACGGACAACGCCGCGCGCGAATGAGCAAGTACGTATACGTAACAATAAAAAGGATTGTTCTGTAGAAAACAGCGCAGAAATTGGGAAGAGAATAAGAAATTAATGAACATTTCCGGGTGAATACGAAGATTAGGAATTGAATTTGCAAATAAGTAGTTCAAATTTTAATAATAGGTGTGAAATTGATAATAAGTTGTGACATATCTTCCTCAAACAATAACTGCTCTATAAATTTTGACGAAAATTCTTTTAGCATTTGAGTTTAACCAACTGTATGACTGAAAAAATCCTCAAGGACCTACATCAAAGTCTTCAAATAAATCTTACGAGATTCAAGAGAATTTTACTTATCGATGTTAGCTATCATATTTACGCTGAGAAATATGGATTATTCAACCAACAACTATTCAATTTCGTGTTATGTATTATACTTATTATTTATTGATTTCATAATATGAATAGTACAAAACCCATTAAGAGGTCGTTATTTATTAAATTCTTTTCCTTTTTTCCAGCTTACTGCGGCTTAATTGTTTGTTACATTTTGTACAACTTTGTGTGTGATTCATATGCATGGGATACACACAATATAATTATATTTATTATACATGTCACACATGCATACACACCTACGTGTGTGTATAACGAGATACATACAATACATACCCTTTACCACTATATGTACACACATTTTAGGATAAATGTATATGAATTTATACCTGTACATGTAGGTACGTATGTAATTATGTGAAATGAAATATGGTTAAATGCAGCAAAGTCGTCGTTGATTACGTTTGCAGAATCGTACAGGAATCTAATCATGTGTTATTTCTTTATGTTTCGTTTGATTTTTTTTCTGATTTTCAACCAAAAAAGGTTGCATAGAATGATACGTGACAGCTGTCGTCTTTCAAGCCTTTAATTATAAACATTATTTTCATTAGCGGTTTAAAATAAGCATTTCACCGTAATTGATAGTGAATAAAAACCGTCCGCATTCAATTATGTCACAATACACAGTGATCGATTGTTACGAAAATGAAATAATTTATAGTTTCCCAATGAAGCACATATTGGCCTTTCTCTCACTATTTTTTTCGCACCAACCTGCGACTATGGCACAACTTCAAATAATTCAACATCTTATTCCTTATAAATGGCTTTTTTCTCCATAAAATATTATTATTCATCACATTTGATTCTAGGTGTACATAATTTTGATCAATTTTGATCAGAAACCTAATTTAATTGATTCAGGCTTTGAACAAAAAACATGAATGGATAATAATGAACGAAATTGATCCAAATTGTCATGCCTCACTTGTTGACCTGATACGGCAAAGTATAAATACTTGTGAAGAAAGTTCAAACGGAAAACAACTGCTCATGAATCAATTATTTCACCCCTGAACTTGTCTAGTAATATTAAGATATTGTTACGAAAATGTAATGATTGAAAATCCAGTTTCATTTGTTTTCGGTTCTGAAAAAAATGTAGTAAAATTCTTAATATAAATTTTTGCGGTTTTTCGAAAAAAAATCATAATAATAATAGTAATTATAATAATAATAATAGTAGTGGTAGTCGTAATAGTAATACCAACAATAACATTAATAACGATGATAATCATCTTCGCGATCATGATATCGTCAGACCCATCGGACCTGTGCGTTTTACTGGCATTTTTTTTTCAAAAGTCATAATATTATTTCAACAGTTGATGTCATTATACTAGGAAATGCAAATATTATACTATATGTATGTATAGAAGTATTGCTTGGTATTGATCTCGATTTTTTAATTTTTATTATGTTTTCACATAATTATTGAGACCTCTCAATCATTTCAATGATGCTGGAAATATTTTAATATTTTCATCATTGGAAATAAGAACAAAGTGAAAATGAAGAATGTAGGCGATGCAAGGCGATGCTTTGTCTTTTTTCTCTAGTTTTCTGTTTCACATTTATGACCGGAATATCATCCTAAGATGATATACAGGTGGTAATAATAAATAACAATAAAAAAATAAATTTTACAATACAAGGAGAAATAAAAACTGAAAGTAAATAATTAAATCTGTACACGATCCCTGTAAGTTTTTCACATTAATTATAAAATTCATTTCGTCGCTGTCGTAGAGAATAAGAAAAAAAAGAGGATTAGAATCGCGTTTCCGCTCCAAATTGGAAAAGATCGGATTATTTACACGTACATCATAATTGTTTGAGCTTTGATTATACCCAGAGGTATAATTTTTGGTCAAGTGACTCGTGAAGTAAGAAAAGATTCGAGCAAGAAAAAATCACGACATCCAGTCGCGTTGATTTATTTTTGTATGCACAGATAATTTTAATTCGGTAAACGATCAAGGGGATCATATCTTGAATTCAGAATGAAAACTGATACATCGAACAACTTGTTGAGTTGCGGTGTTCGTAGCATATTCATCAGTTTAGAGAGCAATAGTTGATTTATGCATTTTATAGGTGGTTGTAGAAAAGTAAAAGACAAAAGAAGATAAAAAGAAAAATGTCTACTGGGACAGCGAATGCTAGACAATTGAATATGTACACTTATCAGAGAATTCTGAATATGATTACATTGCAAGGGAAAGATTCATTTATTTACAATAGGGTATGGTATAAGATCAATCGATTGCAAAAGAAGAAGAAAAGAAATTGCACGAAGTTTGATCGGTATAAAAATCCATAGGATAATACACATTATTTATGTACGTAAATAGTTATGTATTACTTGTCTGCTTTTTGGAAACAATGGCATATTTGTAAATAAATATAGCGTTAGTTACTGACCAGTTCGATTTGCCTGTATTTTTTACGCAGATTGCTAACAGAATCTTTGAATAGAACCGGATCCAATCTCATATTGGAGCGTAGCAACGGCATGTATCCAAAAACAGCGACAAAGGTGTTCATGCACGTTTGTCTTTGTATAAAATGGTCTGGATCATTCCATGGCGATCTGTAATGAAAAATTCAACGGTGTACCGGCGTTAATTTATTGTCAACATGAATACCAACGGACAAAGATTAGCAGATAATAAATATTGTCAATGATTCAGTTGATTGACGAAAAGTACGTTATTTGTTTCAATTATTACCTTATGCCAACTGTTGTGTCTTTGTAAAGCTTACGTTGAGTAACTTTTATCGGTGGACGCCTCGTGACGTGACTTACTAAAAAGTTCATCAATATATCTTCGCAATTCTGTGATTGTTCAACTGTTTTGTGGAGAGTAGAACTAAGATGCTCCGTATAAAGAGTATTATAATACCGGTGGTAAAATGCTGCACCTGTCAATATAATACTGTAATCGTTTGTCCATTTACTGGTGTAGCCCCAGGATCGCTGTAACAATTGAATGATATGAATCTTGAAGTTTGAAATGGAAATCACTGAGGGATCTACAAAATTGCAGGGCTGCAATTTGCAAGTTGCAATAACGACAGATGCAAATAAGTGAATTCTGGATCGATGATGCGCATCAGGAATTAGAATCTGTTTCTTGTTCTGTTTACCTTAGAGTCGTCCCAATAATGTGACCTTGCGGGATAACCGACAATCCTGTCGGGAAAGTAACGCCAAACGGTGAATGCGAAATCTATCTCGTCGCTGTTGAGAATTGCATCTTCGTCTAGAGATAGTACAGCGCTGGTTGTTATTAATTTATGAGGATAGAAACGATTTGATATTCCATCGGCAGATACGATATTTATCGATGCTTTTATACCCTGCCAACGAGGTCTTCTGGGTAATGGAATGTCTGTATTCCACATCAATATGATCTGAAATATTGAAACAATGAGAACCCGGGAATATCATTCAGCTCGTATCGCTTGTTTGTTTGTTTTGTTTTTTTTTTTTTTTTTTTTTTCTTCTCCCATCTCATTACAGGGGAACTCACCTTATCCAAGTATTTACTTCTAGCCACACTCCTTAAAAGACGGTAAAGAACTGCGGTGGATCCTAGCTGTGAGTATATTATGGCAGTAAACGTATTTCCAGGATCACAATTTGAGAAAGGAAGTTCTTGTCGACTATCGGTAAACTGAGGTAGCGTCACCAAAGCTCCAGGTCCTGAATTCCATACCGAACCTTCTCGCTTTCCCTCCCAAGGCAGTCTCTCTCGGAGTGTCTATGAATTGGAAAAATGATAATAGCTAGCTTTCAGCTAGGATAAAACGCATGAAATTTATTGAGTATCTGTCGAGTTAAACTCACCTCAAATACAGTGAAAATAATCTTTTCAATGGATGAAAAATAACGTTCCCACAAAAACTGCGTCTGCTGCCTGAACTTCAAGACTTCTGTATTAGAAACCGACCGCACAATATCAGGAATCTGTAAATGAATGATTCGAATAACACCGATGTCATGAATATTTCAAAATGTAAACCAACCTGGAGTAGGAGACGCTCGTCCGAAAATATGACCGCCTGTTCCCAATCGATTTGTTCGTGAAATGGTAGGGCCCAACCGTTACTTAGAATTACTGGAATGCAGCCTGCCCTCAAAGCTTCTAAAAATCTAAAGCTGCCGAGTCGCCTTCCACGTGGTACTAGACAGAATGTAGAATTCATCAACAGGATCTCATAGTCGTACCTGTAACCCATATTATCACGTAACATTATTCTTTCTCAGCAAACTAGTGTTCGATAAACTAACCACGGAACTCACATATCATACTCCTGGTTATCCTGCTGACAATGCTCGTCTTGTAATTCCCTCCAAGACTTCCCATGTCTACATGTCGTTACAAACACTAAATCCTTTCCATTGTGAAGATGATAAAGTGCGTTTCGTGTTTCAGATCCAATGCCATGTACATATCGCTTTCCTTTGAAAGCTGCGACATATTTTTTATTGCTAGGGAAATGATTTTCTGGAGCCTGACCTGGTTCTCCTCCTCTTTCAGGATGCTGTTTACCGAACAGTGGAATTGATATGTCAAAATTTGGACGCAGTTTGAATTGAGACATACTCGCTTTAGCTAAAATTGCATAGCCGAGATCAAAGCTTAATGATTCCTCGGCATAATCGGGCCAAGTTCCTGAATATAGATTAAAAATTAAATGATTCCTTCCATTGTTCCAATGAGGCAGACGCAGAAGTTTGGACGGAAGATTATGTGCAAATTCTGTGGATAATGGATCTCTGTCAAGGGTATCGAGACCCAGGACAAAAATACAGGCTCGTGAAGGATCTGTTGTATAATAACGAGACTCCGTGATCACGTTCAATATTTTCTGATAAAGAGGACTTATCATGTCTTCTACCGGATAAACATAAACGGTGAATCCTTGCTTGCATTTTGTGTAATCGAAGCACGTTTCCATGCGACAATGTTTTGGATTATGTGATGCGAGGAGTAAGCTGCTGATTCCTGTGTTTTTCAAGTCTTTGTCATAAAACTCTTCGTTTAAAGTTAAGTACGAAGGTAACCTTTCGTAGGGTTGCTGTTTCCGAACAGCAGCCCATCCTTCACTTTTTAACCGATATCCACCAAAGTAACAATAAGCAAGAAAAGCGCAAGTCACAAATAACAATAAATACCGTTTCTTTGCTTGCATTATTAACGTACTCACAATAATGATTTCTGTAACTGCATTTCAGACTGTCTATATCTCACCTTTACAAAAATGAAAATTAAAAATAGCTATTATCACTACACATTTACCAAGAACAGGTAAACACAGACCGTAAGCTGTTAGAAGTTGCTGAAATGAAGAAGAGAAATTTGTCCCAATTAATTCTAATAATCAAGTGTTGTAATTCATCGACACTCAATGAATACAATTAATATTCGATAGAATATCCAGCTTACCTGTCATTTGATATCAAAGATTCATTCTAGTCTTTGAATTAGATTTGTCTCTGTTAGATTGACTAGACTAACTTAGTTTCAAACAACTTAATTCTGGAGAATTCATCGGTATGATGTTTCCGGCATTCCTGCAAACATAAATCAAAGTTGTGCTTTAATTACTGTAATCCGACAGATATAGAAACGTTAAAACGCTACACAGTTGCATCAATAGAAGTTGATTGCCGTGCCTTTGAATCACCTATAGAGTCGAAAGGATGAGTAGGACCTCGGGATTGAAACGCAGCTCATTTTGCAATAAACAGAATCAGATGCAGTCGGTTGTATCGAAGACATTAATGTACTGGACGAAAGTTGGTTATTCTGTCAATTAATGATACCGATAAGTCATAGCAGGTACCTCGAGATTGTTTAAACATTTCATCGAGCACTTTTCCAAAATTGAGGTAGTCCAAGTTTAGATTTAAGGTTAAATAGTTTTTAGATAACTGAATAACTCCCTGATTACGATTATGTCAACTAATTTGATAACATATAACACCTATTAAATATGACACATTTTAAAAAGAAACAACAGAATCATAGGTTAGTTTTCCAAATATGGTAATATCACTGATCACAGCAGAGGATTCATAGGATCCGTTTGGCCCACGAATAACTGTTTCCTAATTTTAAACGGAGTAAAAAGATCACAGTTTCAAATGAATTAAAAGATATAATGAATTTAACGATACAATATTTATTAGTTATGCAATTTTGATCGGATTTTTAGAGGCTCAAAATTACTAGCTGCCTAAATAATTACGTCGATCCGAGATAAGCAGTAGTTCAACAATGAGTTCAGCACATGATGCACCGATACGTAATTATTAAGCGCTGGAACGACTTTATTTTCAATTCTCACACTCCTAAGTATGTGAAAATAGGATTTTTTTCTAAACAGGAAGGACAACCGAACCGTCAACCTCCAATCAGTGCTATCCACTGTACAAAATTTTTGTTCACTGCACAGGGAATCTATTTGTACGTATGTATGTACAGGATCTTCAGTCAACGTTTGCACATCGAACCCATCAGCCCCCAAAAGTCAAGCTATGGGGCGCGTATTATTCAAATCTTCAAACTAACAAAAAAGTAAAAATAGAACGCCTCAATCGTTGTCAACGCCTCAAATATAGCATTATACGCTGGATTAATGATATAAAGTATGTTATTCCAAACTCGATAAAAATTATTCGAAAAATAAATAAATTTTTAAAGAAACCCCAAGGAACTGACCAACGATAAATAAATATTACCGTTTTGCGCATGACTCTCTTAAACTCATAAATATGGATTGGAAAATGTTTATAATTTTTGGTCAATAAAATGAAAGCGTGACTTTTATGTGTCAGTAGCTAACAATCAGGCTATTGATTGCCTTGTAATACCCATAGCTAGTCGGGTGTTAAAGTGGCTTAAAGTCATACGTCGTAATAGTCGAATTCTCACCGAGAACAACAAAAAATAAAAGAGACGTTATGAAAAAAATTAAAATCACTTCAAAACCTAATAAAGATTCTGATGCAAGTCCGAGAAAAAATCTCACAGCTTGGGGAATCTTCGTTGATGTTTATAACGAATTTGCAGCCGAAACTTCAATTCATGGTTTAAAATATACGACTCAACGAAGATCAAAAATTGATGGGTACGTCATAATCAGCACTTATGATCAATCGAGAATTAATCATTCGTTTGACAATATGATCCTTGAGGTCGTCAAAATTAAGGTCGCTACAAGCATGTTCAAATCTTTGAGAGGCACTCAATAATAGGCTTGAAATTGAAATCAACGCCTGCTTTCCCTCGAGATTCTGGCTGATTGAATTCGAAATGCACTTCACTGATCTTGAGGGTTTCATGAACCCTGAGTGCAGATGTGCCCCGTCGTCAGTTAAAAAGTTCCACATGGTGAACAGACGAGAGACATTTATAATACATACTGTAGGCTTTATTTCTTTTCAGAGATGATAAGAAAATAAAACATGACACCATTCATTTTTTTCCACATAAATACATGCAGTTAAAATATATTGAGGCTTGATAACTCACCAATAATTGCAAAAAAAGACTATCTGCATACGCCAATTTACAGTAAAGTTTGCTGACTAGATAGACAAACTCTTAGATAGGATAATATATTTTGATTAACACAAAGTGACGCAAGATTTTCCTTCTTAGTATTCTTATCAATTCTTGGTACGTGTAAAGAAAGTAATTGGCTTACTTTATTGGTCATGAGGTTCCATAGTCCATGTTAAAATTAATTAGCCAGTTAATTTTTTATCAGTATGAATGGAAAATAAATAAAATGGCCAATCCATTTACAGAGAGACAGTCGTTAATATGTGTATCGCAATTCTAATTCAGAGTTTAAACTATGTTCTGGCACTCGTTGAATCCCTAGACTCTAGAGATAAAAAATTATCAATGTCAAGGTCCAATGGCAATAATGAGATAACATAAATTATCGGATCACCTAAATCATCATTATTGGAAATAATTAGAATCACAATTAGTAGCAAGTCCGGATTATGATTTATGATTATGTATTACATTCATCAAATTTTTTTTCAGATTTATATGGTTGACAATTGTCGTTATATCGATAGTATCGGCAGGTCTTTTGGCCAGTCAATTTTACGAAAGACATCGAGCTGCTGGTATGAGAACGACAGTTGTGAGCACACAGTTTCCAGCATGGGAGTTGAAACTTCCAGCAGTGACTTTGTGCCACGGTACAATGGCAAGAATGGAAAAGCTGAATCTTTTTCTTGACGCACGGGATACGTGAGCAAATATTTTTGTATCATTGAATATCCATAGGTCTAAACAATCGAACCATTCAGTAGTATTTGCCCAAAAATTTCAGCATATTACCTCGTGGCCTTTCACGTCTTGATTTGGAGGAGGCGTTAAGTCATCTCCGGGAGACAATCGAGCCTACGAATCGTTTTCCAGTTCGAGTAAACTTAATACACAAACTTATCAACGCAAACAGTATGACGGTCCATCAATTTTTGGAAAAAGTTGGACCAAACTGTACGGAGTATTTGATTATGTGTAAAAGGGGAGATCGGGAAGAGCCCTGTGAAACTCTGATGTTACCATCCCTTACACCTTATGGATTATGCTGCTCTTTCAATTATCATTTGGCATCGAGTAACGATCCGCTAGAAACTAAGAGGTGTGAACATATTATGTTCTCTGTATTGAAGCAAAGATGTCATTCAGTTTATAAACCTGAACGAATATCAATATTTAAATATCATTTCAGGGGAAAAGATGATGAGATTATCTATCACTCGGTGACTTATGGTTCTCGTTTCGCGTTATCATTTCTCATAAATCCTTTCCTAGAAGATAGAATATCATCGACATTTTACGGTGATGGGATTAAAGTCCTCATTCACGAATCTCGTACATACCCTGGATCGGCTGCTTGGGAATTTATTGCGCCAACCGGCCATGAGACGATAGCAAATATACTAGGTAATCGTCTTGTGAGCAGCAACGAGGTACTGAATCTAGGCGAAAATGTAAGAAGTTGCATAAATACAGCAAACCTAGTACAACCTTATCGTGCGAATAATTGTTATGCCACGTGTCGTGATGAGGCTATAAAAAAGGCATGTCGTTGCCTACCATTCTTTTCTTACTCAAGCGATTTGGGAAAAATACGTCAATGCGATTTCACCAAAACTGCTTGCTTGGCCAGAAATTTTATGAGCTCGAATTCCCTCAAACTTGAAGATCCAGAGTGCGGATGCTCGCCAGAATGCGAGCAAACTACTTACTCGGTCGCTACGACAACGATCCCCCTTAACGCGGCGCAATTTGCAGTTGCGCCAATTTAGTAAGTAAAAATTGATCAACTCTCTGTCTAATGCCACCCACGGTTCTCAGCCCGTTTCACAATGAACACGATTTGAGACTACGAAAGTTCCAACCACAAACAACGTTTCGATTTGCAATAACATCAATAACTTTTTATTATCACTCACCCAACAGCAATGAAACTAAGCGATTTCCGCAAGCGACTGCCTTGCATATAACTCTTTCCTCTCAAGTCATGACCTTACAACGTCGAGATGTGGTACAATCTTGGATTAATTTGCTCTGTAAGTACCTGAAAAATATCGCGTACAGCAAAGTTTTGTTGTCAATGACAATTGAGAATTGTTTGGCACTATTCTCAACACAATATTTCATGTAACTCTAGCCAGAATTGAATTTCCAGCATCTTTAGGGGGTGTATTCAGCTTGTTTTTGGGCTGCAGTTTCATCTCACTTATAGAGATAATATACTTCTTCTGCATATGTCTGCCAAGTAAGTTAACGATGAGATTTTTCAAGAAGTGTGACCCTGTTTCCAATTCCAATGGGTAATCTCTTATCATTTATTCAAAGTTTGTGAAAAATATCATGAAGATGATTTTGAGGAACAATAACAATGCAAAAGTGTCTGTAACTAATTGTCTCTTCGTTTAGTGGAAATCGTAATTTTTAGCCTTTGAAATTATTTCCATTTCACTCAACACCTGAACTTCTGAAATATACTATTTCACCTTGTGAAACTGTTAGCATATTGAATACAAATATTGCGGAAACCGGCCAGAAACGATTGTGACCCTTTGCCCCAGAAAAAAACATATTATTCATCACCTCAACTTCATCAAACCGAAAACAGCTTTATCCCAAATTCTTTTACGATGTTATCGCGGTTTTAAATAAAGAATGCATTCTATGATTGGAGAGTTCTTTCTTTATATTTATTATTTTTCATTATCATTCGAACAGGAAAGTAAAAAGGATTGGAAGTAGTTGATATGTTATACAAAAAAATTCCTATTAGATACAGACCGACGAGTTGTTTTCTTTACTTTTCTCTTCACCGACAACAATCGTTCATAAGCGAAATAACAAGCCGAGGGGATATTGTTGTGTTTTGCGTACGTAGTTTGAAATTGGTCAACTGTTAGTTGTTACCCATTCGTATTATTTATCATTCTTTAAATTCACGGATTTCTGTCATCTAATTTAATTTAACTTTTTTTTTATATATTTACTCGATGATCCGTTTAAACTTTGAATTGAAATCCAAGGGCTTGTACGATAAACGATAAAATATCCGTGCTCTCCTCGATCTGTGAATGGAAAATAGAATGAATAAAAAACAAGAAAAATATTCATTTAATAAAAATCTGTAACTTTGAAAGCTACGCGAGATTGAAAAATAATTAAATATTAATACGATGAGATGACTTACAAGTTTTGCAGTCGGTTTTCCTCCTCCGTGTCCAGCCTTGGTTTCTATTCTTGCAAGAATAGGATTCTTTTGGTGAGGTAATTTTCCAAGCTTATGTTGAAGAGTCGCAATCAATTTCAAGCTGTGCAATGGAACAACTCTATCGTCGTGGTCTGCGGTGAGTAATAAAGTTGCAGGATATTGATGCTTGCCATCAGGATTTACGTTATGTATCGGCGAATACTTGAGTAAGTTAGCTACGTGCTTTTCATCATCCGAACTGCCGTAGTCTGAGACCCATGCATAACCAATTGTAAATTTATGAAAACGCAGCATATCCATAACGCTGTAAAAATTATTTCTCTTCAACATTTAGCTTCGAAATGGAATATTCCAAATTCAATAAGAAATAGCACACACCCCACTTGTGCTATAGCTGCACCAAACAAATCAGGTCTCTGATTTATACACGCTGCAACTAAAAGTCCTCCGTTACTGCCTCCTTGAATTGTGAGTCTCTTCGAAGTAGTATAACCGTTATCTACAAGGTACTGTGCTGCGGCTTGAAAATCATCAAACACGTTTTGTTTGTTGAGAAAACGTCCCGCGTTGTGCCATTTCTCGCCGTATTCTCTGTGAACAACCAAACAACAAGACTCTCACGGTATAATCATCGAAACACTCTATTGTTATTTGAGTTTTTTTCAAAAACAAATCTTGAAAAGACAGATCCAAAATTCATTTAACTCACCCGCCACCTCTGATATTCGGAATTGCAAGCACCCCGTTCAAGTGTTGAACAAAAACAAGCCGGGTAACGCTAAAAGTTGGTTGAATGCTCACGTTAAATCCTCCGTATCCATAGAGGAGGGCCGGCATCGAGCCATCCAGAACAGCACTCTAGAAAATTTTGCATTTGCAACCCTTCAGAAATATTAGGAGAGAAAACAGAAAAAAAAAGATCGTACCTTTTGCATAACGATGAACATAGGCACTTTGGTTCCATCTTTGCTTGTATAAAAAACTTGTTTGGTCTGATACAATCCTGGGTCGAAGTTGTTTACTTTTATCTCACGATGTATCTGAAATTACAAAGAGTGTATTAATGTATGGATGATTTTTATTTTGACATTGTGATATAAGACAGCTCACCTTGGGCTCTGTAATTTCCTTCAAATCGGTAGTATAAATAATCCCAGGAGTGAGAAAACTGGTAAACTGGTAGAATATCTCTGAGTATTTTTTATCACCAGAAAATCCTACGATTGTACCTACATCGATTGGAAGAGTACGGAGAAGTTGACCAGTTTCTAAGGAATATACTTGAAGAACATTCTGCGAACAAACTCAATGTTTTAGCTTTGAAGTTTCCAATCGACTTCAACTCATATAACTACCTTTACATCCTCGATGTAACATGCGACAAATTTATTTCCGTCAACGGCGGTAGCCCAGTCTAACACGTTGCGCGGATGCTCAGGCAATAGTTCACCCCATTTAGATTGCTCCCAGTTTCTGAGGTCAATCGTTATCAATTTGTAATTTGGAGCACTTTTGTTTGTACGAAATACTGCTTTTGATCCAATGTTGGTCACATACTATCGCAGAAATAATCATAATATTAAAACAGAGATATAAACATCCAAAATAGCCAGTAGTGTGTCGGTATATTTAAATAAAGTGAGTCTGGATGTGAAAAAAGCCGCTGCGGGCAAATGATTGAGATGTGACAAAGAAAAAAAAAAATTGTACTAACTTCATAATCGGCTTCCAGTTTGTTGACAACTTCAGTGAGCGGTAATTTTCCATCTATTTTAATGCCTGGCTTGAGCTCTGAGAAATATACCAAATTATCTCTACAATCTTTCAGAGGCATAACAATCAACCAGTTGCCACAATCAGTGACTTGCGCTCCGCTGTAAATTCAAATAATATCATTTGTTATCATCGTGATAGATAAGAGCAAGATATAAATCTCACAGAAAGTAAATTTTTTTGATCCCCTTCAGTAATAACTTTTCATAACACAAAACAAACAAAATTAAATGCTCACATCCTCCATAAGGGTTGCTCGGGAAACTCTACAACCAGAACATCCTCAGACTGTGGCGTACCTATGCGATGATAATAAAGTTTTTGATGTTCGTTGCCCTGGACTTCGGAACCATCAGTTTTTCCCTTTTGATCGGGATAGCGACCGTAAAAAATTCCCAAGTTATCGTGTGTCCATGTTATTGGTGAGAATTTGACTTTTTCCAGAATCTCCGGATATTTTTCACCTATATCATAATCTCTCATGGTCAATACACAGATTTTTCTAATGTCTGATCAGGTCGAAAACAACTATTCATGATTTCATCTACTGTACCAGTAACTGCGTTGATGAAGTGAATGGTTATCCAGTCAGAACCACTGCTGGAAAGCCCGTAAGCAAAAACGCTACCATCCTCACTGAATTTACTACAACTTATTGCGACTGTTCCATCATCGGAAAGGGTGTTAGGATCTAAAAAAACGCTTGGTTCTTCATTTAACGAGGATTGCACATATAAGACACTGTAATAGAAAAAAGAGAAATAATGATAGCAAATTCGAAAATTAACCAATGAAATTCAGTTAAGATCGCAAAGTCTCTATTTGCAATTGTATGAAACATTACAGGCTCGAGAAATGATATCCAACTTGAAGACAGATAAGATATCGCTTTGTAAAATAGAGGCACGTGATAACGACGTGTTGCGAGTGTCATCCAAGTCGTATTATATTACAAACAACGAAAGAAAAAAAAGTCAAAAAAGACCAATCGATACAAACCTCTGATTCTGCAAGCCAGAATTTTTATAAAAGTAGTAGTTCTCTCCATGCTTGACAGGGCAGGAATACTTTGGAAAATCCCATAGCTGTTTCAGGCGCATGTGAATTTTATCACGTACAGGACAATTCTCTAAGTACGGTGCAGTTATTGCATTCTGAGCATCGACAAATGATTTAGTTTCCTCGGAATCTGGATCTTCCAGCCATCGGTATGGATCTGCTACCTGGATATTAAAATTTAACTCCGTTTATGTTGGTTCAAACATGGGATAAAGATCGGGATGAGTTGCAATGAACGATGATACCTTGATTCCATGATAATTGTCAACAATAGTTTCGTCGCGTCGGGCATCTGGGTACACGAATTTCGTCATAATCTCACTTGTATTCGAGCAAGACTTTACCGCGGGTTTTCTGACCTGTTGAATAGCAGAAATCCAATGAGCGTTTTTTTTAGGTTATGTTTCCACGTAGGTTTGCAACCGTTGGAGTGCTTTCAAATAAAACGGTTGATTTTACCGTATCAGTTGATATAGTAGAAGCTGACGGAAAGTAATTAGAGCCAATCGTGGAGCCAATTAAGGAGTCTCCTTGAACTTTTACTCTTATACGATTCTTGAAAAGAACTCGACTAGACGGCAACAAACATTTCAAACCATTTGACATAAGCAAGACGACCATTGTGGTCCTCTGCCTGGCATGCCTAGGATAAAACTAATAAGCTTTCACCGGACTGCCAAAATTATTATTCGGGTTTTTAAATTTGTTCAACGATTAGAAGGTACCAAGGACTCGAACGATCCAACAATTACAGCATTTGGTGAAAATTGAACAATGAGAAATACTCGTCTCTCACCTGTCACTTTCCCCGGTGATCAGTTATCTCACTGATATGATATCTCACAATCGGTGCGGATAAATCGATACTCAAAAGATTCCAACGACTTGACGAAACGAACCTCCAACACCTCCGATCGTTGACTGAGGATCCTCCGATTCATGTAAACATGGCTTTCACCGTTTCTTTTGCCTCGCAACTCGTGACGGCATTCATACGTGCAGTCGATAATAGCATCGGTTAAGTACCTTTTGATATTACGTAACACGTGATTGGGCAAATACAACGAATTAGTTCACCGCAGTTCACCCGATGTAATACACGGTATGTATTGATTGTCCTAATTGCCGGTAATTAAACAAATCTAAAACCTTTTCTTGAATTCCCCGGGGGCATTTTATTTCCACAGTTTCTCAAAGAAGGACGACGTAGTTGAATCCTATTTAAGCTTCGGTCGGGTGGTTCATAGTTTATTATTTTGAATTGATATAATTTTCATGCCTCGGCAGATAATCTCGTCCGTACTAAATTACTTAGTTAGCAGATGTTACGGCAGGGAAAAAAACTTATTATCTATTTCCATTACAGCGTTTTTACAATCATCCTACCACCTTCTATCTCCTCTCCCGCAAGGAGCGCTCCCGATGTATGTTTGCGCGTCGTCTGCATGCTTAGTGGTTTCATCGGTAGGGGATCGTCTGCTGAAAAAACGCTGACAAATGACGGCGCATCACGAGCTTGCGCAAAAACTACACGCGCAGATCAGCTGTACTTTGCGCTTTCGCCTTTCTGCTATGTCAGATCACTGAACAGTGTGTCAGATATTTTGTGATAACCTCTGTTCAAGCTCCTCCCATGTGACAGGTTGATATAATGAGAAAATTTAGAGTCAAGTGTACAGAGTAACGTCACAGTTAGAACGGTACATTTCGAGTAACCGAGTAGCTTCTTTTAACGTAATAAAGCCAACGTGCGTCTGGAAGAGGTGCCTACGGGGAGTTATTACACTTAGAATATCAAAGAATCTTTTACCAGATCCTAAACTTAGGCTTAATAACCCCAACCCAAGGGTTTCCATAATCACATTAATCAAAGAAGTCTTTTAGCTTCTTTGCTTTTCACCTTCGATCTGTCAGCACACGGAGGAATGCAAAAGGATTGCCGGGATTGTTTGGGTATCAGATACCGTATCAATACTTTGGATCAAACCTGGAAGTGGCTGCATCAGACCATCGCCCTGCATAATTACCTTATCGCTATAACAGCTAGCCAGTCGGACGTGGTGCACGTGTCTTTTAGGTGTTAGGTCTACGCAATCATCACCGCATCCATATACATCTGCGTGGACCTTGATTCATCATTGTGGACCATCAAATCATAGGCTCATTAGCCCATTTTAAAGACTAGTTGACCTAAATTACAAAGACTGACTAATAAAACTCAAGTGGGAACAATTATAAAAATATAATCAAGTTCACATTAATTGGGTATAAATATAAGGTAATGAACTAAAATCATCTTAACAAAAATAAAAAAATAAATATGAGTTTAATCGTCAAGAGCATAGCCAGTGCAAAGTTGGTCCGATTTGCCAAAGGTATGGCTAAACTCTGCCATTCTTCTTCTCGCCTGGCTTCGAGTCAATCTGTGAAAGATATTCATGAAGATGCAATAACAAAGTCTGTATATATCTCCCAGTCGACTGATATCTACACAAATCTAGCACTGGAGGATTGGTTTTACCGTAACTATGATTTTACAAACAATCATATCCTGTTACTCTGGAGAAACGAACCTTGCGTTGTGATAGGAAGGCATCAAAATCCTTGGCTTGAATCTAATACAGCTGCAATTAAGGGAAATGGGATTGCATTGGCAAGACGCAACAGTGGAGGAGGAACTGTTTACCATGACTTGGGGAACCTGAATCTATCTTTCTTCACTCCGAAAGAACGCTATAATAGGCGATATAACTTGGATATAATTTGCCGAGCTTTATATAGACAATGGGGTGTCAAGGCTTGCGTAAATGAGAGAGAAGATATTGTCGTAGATGGCGAATTTAAGGTATCCTTTTAAAAAATAAAAAGACGACAAACAAAACGTCATGAGAATATTATCCGAGTTGAAGCATTTGTTGGGAACATCTTAATTTTATCATTCTTTAACTATTATAGCAGGTATCTGGAACAGCAGCCAAACTGGGACGTCCAAACGCTTACCACCATTGTACCCTACTGGTGAATGTGAATAAGCCTGATTTGAATGTAGCTCTCCAAAAGATAGAGGTAATTTTATAATAACAAGATAGAGTCATACATATTATTACCACAGATTAGAAATTTTGAAAAAAAAGTTGGCTCCTGCAGCGCAGTGGTCTACTTATAAAGAACATTATAAAAAACACATACGATTATCAATAAACTCTGACCCACTGATTACCATTTTATCATAACAACACAAAGTTGTTTTAGATTCCAGCAGCAATTGCTCGGTGTCTAAGTGTCTGCAGATATTATTTAGAGTAACAAACGATCTATGAGATGAAAAACGTTGTTGAGTTAACTCAAAGTTCGAAAATAACATCCATCGGCACGAATTTATTTCAGAAAATATCATCAAATAAAATTTAGTAAAGCTCCTGTCTAGACCTTATAAATTGTAGCTCGATGAAAAGAGGACAAATAAGAGCACTATTATATTTATCTTGTGGCCTTTACGCTATCTTATTATTCCTGTTTTAACTCGAGTTGAACAAACACGACAACGTCGTCGATCTTCTATCAACGACACATACGAAATCTAAAAAATACAAACGTAGCATAGTTAACAATCATTCACCTGATATCCATTTGTTCATCGTTTAGAATGGAATGAAAACAAACGCGACTGAATCCGTCCGCTCTGCTGTCAAGAACCTAACGGACATCAACTTGCATATTCATCCTGAAAATTTACTGAGTGCTGTAGGCTGGGAATATCTTCGAACACGAGCAATCACTCTTGAAGATGGAGGGCCGAATCTCATACAACAGCAAAGAGGATTCCAATTAATAAACCCCACCGAAGATTGGTTTCCAGGTGAAAATGAATGCTCAATATTTCAAATTTTTTTTTCGAAATCTGAACTTGTAGGAAACGATAAATTATTCAAAAATCGTTACCGTCGGTTGTATTTGAGGTAGCGGACCATGGTTCGTCCGAGAAGAAGTTTGCAAATCCCTTTTACTTCTGCAGGTATAACAGAGTTACGCAATGAATTTTCTTCCTGGGAATGGACGTACGGCAGATCACCAGACTTTACCGTAACCCGTCAATTAGAACTTGATTCAATTCATGGAGAGGTGCACGAATTGACTCTGACGTTGGATGTTATCAACGGTATGATAAAAGAAATCAAAATGAGTCTCCCATCCACGATGATGGCGGATAATTTTCGCAAAGACGCAAGCGTAGTAACAGATTTAAAGGGATCCCGATACTCCGAAGATATCATAACAAGGGTAGCCAGGGCTATCGGTTGTAAAAAAATAAGACAAATACCACAGACGATGAATATGAGCAACTTGGCTCACGTATCTCAATGACCGATCGACGATCACGCCGTTTAAAAATCAACCTATCAAATTCCAACTCGGTGATTGCTATCCACTTCATCGGCTGACAGTCATGAATTATCTTCAAAAATAGTGCGAGCTATTCCATCTACCGACAACAATGCATCCCATATTCTTTTAATTGCTGGTGAATTAATTTCAAACCACCTTGAATATTGATTTTCGATCGATGTGGAAAAATATTAATTTAAATTTGGCCTACGACACAAAAATAATCATGACCACAACAATGGCCATACAAATAACAATTTCGTTCTAGGGAAATTAAAAACAACACTAATCCGTGGACATTACGTAGGCACTAATATTTAGAAACATTTTAACAACAATAACAGATGAACAGATTTAACAGAATATAATAAAATAGAAAGAAATATCAAGTTTTCTGAATAAAATTAACTTATTCGCTTCTTTTTCTTAATTTCTTTTTTGATTGTTCAATAACCCATAAATATTCGGATAGGATTTGGCCGTAAGATTGTCTCTAAAAATGAGATATAACACAAGACACGTATTTAAATATAACGATGAGAATTGCAGAGGATTGTATCGACCGTATCGCATCATCGTGATCATCGTTATCATCATAACGACCATCAACGTTTCGTGAATATAAATTGAGCACGTGATGAACCACCGCTGGTTCTCGGTTGCATCCCAACAATCATAATATCGTTGTAGAAAGCCGGTTTGAAGCGGATACGTGGACCGACGACCGCAATGAACCTAATGAGCAAAGCTGTCAATATTGTCGATAACAATCAAACGATTAGGAATTTTTTTGGGAACAGGTCAAGATACAGTAAAAAAAAATATATATATATGTATCTATAATATTTAAGTTTAATTATCACATCGCCAAATCACGTCATTTTTACAGCAATTATGCAAACTCCACATTCGGAGAAAAAATGTACATTATATTGCGGATTCCGTAGATTATGTTTAGAGATAAGTTTCAAACAGGTGTGTGAGAAGATATGCCAATTTTTTTGTATAATATCATCGGATGGTTTTTGCAATTTCATCTGTACGCCATTCCATCAGAGGAGAACATTTTCATCGTTAGTAATACATATCTATGGTAATAACGACACGCTTTTATCGACGAAATATACGAGATGTTGCTTTTGACAACATCTTTTATATTAATGTACAAATAGAATGATGATTTATTTAAATGCGCAGATAAATTCTTGAAATATTCGACTCAAGTGTTACGTTTTTGATTATTTTCAGCGAGAATTCTTACTTCTTTGTTGTGTTCGTGTTTTAAACTCGCGTAGGTGTGTTGCGGTTGTCGCATTTTTTGCATTTGGTCGAAATCTGATGACCGACCTTGACGGAAAGCAATTCAAGTTTATCGTTTCTTTTTCATTTGTAGTATATTTTTGTATGAAATTGCGGATCGATAATGTTAGGAAAAACTTCAACTACTGACGATAACATAAAATTGGGAAACAATTGGGTAACGTTTGCAATTACGTGACTGATTGTGAGACAAGACTGATCCGCAGTGGCACGACGCGAAGTGTGGGTTTCGTACTTCACGTACCATAGTAGCCGGACATCGATCTTTGAAGCCTCTCGCCATTAATTTAGTGAGCTGTAGTTTGTTAGTGAGATTTCAAAATAACAAAAATTACAACTTGGTGGGCATTTAGATCCTTCGAAAAAATTCGAAATGCGCTGCCGGCAAAGAGTAACTCGGCATAATATGTATGTATGTATGAAGACATTGCTTCGCTGTGCTCGATAATGTTGGCGTAATTATTTGTTGTGATAATATAATGACTATGATGCGACTATTCGCACAGAGATGACGACACGCCGGTTATAATTTGGAAACATTGCGAACTTTACTATGGGGGAATCACGGTATCGATACAAAATATTTTTGTGCGCTAACCGAACGCATCGACAGATGTGGGGAAACCGAAATAAGAGATAAAAGAGATACGTGGAATTGAAGGACGTAGAAATTCACCAAGTCATCTTCCTTCCGTGGTGAGCGCAATGATTATCTAGATAGAATTTGGCGCGCAACGGTAAAACCAGAAATAATGGAAAATTAATACCAACATACAAGAGCGTTGTTGATACTATCGCGAAAATGAGTCTCACTTTTCGAAGAAAGTTCGTTGAGCAATAACTGATCGCGGATCACTCATTGTCAGAGCTTGAAATCTTGGTTGAATAATCTAAAAATTTCAGATGTAGGAAAATTCATAGAAATTGAACAGTCTGCTGAAAACCTCTGTGGGCAGAGGGCATCGGCTTTGAAAAAATAATCAAATGTTTCACCCCGCGTTGTGATAATCCCTTAAAACTTACACTAAAATTTTTTTTGAGAAGAAGACAGAGGTGTTGGGACTGAATTCATAAATGATAAAATCTAGTCCGGCTCTAACTTTCTCTCGCTTCGATTCACCCCTCATACAACCACGTTGCTCTTCTCGATTCAAATTGCAACTAACTCGGGCAATGTTTGACTTCGGTAAGACGTTCGAAATGCGATAACGCGACAGCCTTTCTATTCACGCGATCATCGCCATCAGCAGATTCAGACGACTGTCATCGAATGAGAAGACCTGAAAATAAGTTGAAATGATTCAAGAATGTGCCGAGAACACGCAGCCAAGGTTCAAATATATTCTCATTGTAAGAGGTACGGATACGTATAAGCACTTCAACGACACACTCCTAATACCATGAAGAAACCCGAGCATAAGCACACAGCGCTAACACTTTTAACTTGTTACAACGTTAATTACTTACGATATTTGAGTGGATCTACCTACGTAAGGACAGCACGTCGCGAGTTAGCCGTGAATATGACGCTCAAGGTTCTATCCGGGTCCTAGTCAGCGACGAGACGAGAAGCTCAAGGTATAATCTCACTTCCATCACTCCGTAGCCCTCGTTGGAAATCTACCTACACGAGTCATAAACGAGTAACATAGAAAAAAACATTTTTTCACAATTTACGGGGTAGCTTTGATTACTCGCAATATACAAACAATGATTATCGTGCGCGCCAGAAGGTATTCGCGGATGTTGCTTCTATGTATACGATTATTGGCTTTGACGCAACTGTTTATCCGGCAATTTGTTAGACCTGTGATAATTATGAATCAGTGGTCGCTAACCGCCTGTGGTGAGACGGCATAAATTCTCTTACAGGTATTTCCCGTCGAGAACACGTAATACAGGTACGACGGTTGCACGTGATAACGTTACGGTTGCGTATGGATCTAATAAGACTCGGAACCAGACGGAGAATGCAAAATTTCGAAGTTCGATATTCCGAAAATTATCACCAATACCTTGACTAAATAATTAGAACAGACAAAGGTTCGATCGGCATTATTTGAATAATGTGAGTAAGAAAACTTATTCATTCGCGCCGTTAGCTCTACGAGGAAGCGGAATTATTGGTACGCCGTTGCGCATTGAACGCCCAATGAACGAATATTGAACCGAGCTAACGATAAGCTGCTGAAATATAACTCACTGGCGGAAATTACCACGACGATAAGTTTCAACAAACCACGTATAATGGCGTGTACAAGGTATCGCATAACTGACATACTTTCAAAATCGTTGTTAAAAATAATTAAAAAAATCGGATACGTGAACGAATAGCGGGCGATCAAATGTAATTGATTCCTGAATATCATAATCGATTATATATAAAATAAAAATAATCATATCTCGTTTCATATGACTAGGCGGATAATTCTGGATCATGAAAAACAACTCTAGAAACGCGCGGGATTGAATTCAAAAGTTTTTACACATCGTAGAAATATAGACGTTAACGTCAACGACAACGATCCAAAATAAGAGTACATGTCCGATTCTGAACCAGCTATAACTTTCCGGTTTACCGCTGATTAAGTCCGCATGGTCAAAGACGGCGTATTGAAGACGTCTCTGTAAGGTGGTGGTGGAGTCCCCGGACAAGTTGGACCGATTAATGAAATCCTCTGAGAACTATTATCCAAAAATAAGCGATTCCTTCGTGTTGTAAGTTTCGGGCATCTGCACGAAAGTGTTCCAGTTATCCAAATATAGGTTCCAATCATGCCGGTAACACCACCCAGACAAAATCCAAGTCCGAATATCCAAATTGGAGAAACTTCCGTCAAATTTTTCAGGAATCTTTTATGATTTTCATTCCCGTTATTCTCTCCATCGGCAAGACGATGCAAATCCGTAGGGGGTTCGGTAACCCACCGTGAGTTCTTTTGCCGATTGTATAAAATTTCCGCTCGTTTTCCATCGCTTTCCCATTTCGGCTGCCGATCCTGGAACATCCCTCCTCTGGAATTAGTTCCATCCGTCATTTTTTCGAATTTTTTTCCATCGTTCAAATTAACCCCCGCCGATGCACCGCAAGGTGGATCAAATCTTATTTTTCTATTCTCAAGGTACGACTGTAACGATTTGAATCCATCGCAAGCCCACGGATTACTGGAAAAACAAATCACCGTGGAACAAAATTAAACTCTTGAAATCCCCACTTTGTTTTAGTCGTGTGCGAAAAAATCCAACAACGAAACGTTCTTACTCGTTAAGATTGATCTCCTTCAATAATTGCAATGGCTTCAATTCCCACGAATCAATTTGGATGAGATAATTCTTTGACAGATCAAGTTTCCTCAGATGTTCGAGTCCCGCGAATGCTTGGGTGTCGACGTGACCGATTTGACAGTTGCTGAGACCCAATTCCTATACGAAATAATGAAATAATGAAATTTCCATCACCGGTTGCTTAATATTATAAAATAAATACACGTCATCCAATCGGGATTGCACAATTCACCAATTGATATCAAGCCCCGAGTGACAATAGGAGTCTTTGCGATCGATTGAAATATTTTCAAACTACAACCGCGTATAATGCATGCCCGTTACCCATCTACAGGTACTCGTCGTCAGTATGATCATTAACGTGGTCACTGTGTGATTTCAGTTCACATTAGGCAAAATAAATAAAACAACAACCGCTGCAGCTGTCGTATTTATTTCCGTGTGTAATTCATTTCACGAACGAATTGATCTTTGATATCGATCAATCGAGACTCCATCCGTTCGAAAATAACGATTATTATGCCCCGCTCGTGAAGAAAGTTTGCGGTAAAGAGGCAAGAGCATTGTAACGTACGATATTCCAGAAATTATTTCGACGGTTCAAAGTCAAAAACGATCGGCGATCCCCTCATCGTCAGAGTTGCACGGAGCTGTTCTTAATCAGCTCTGTGTATTTGTACAGATAGAACCGTTAATTAGTCGCGAACTAATTTATTTTATATATCGTACAGCTCATTCGAGATATATTAATTAAAAAGGGTTCTTCCATGTTAATCCATACGATTCTATTAAAAAGTGCACGTATGCGAGCTCGTACCGAAAGGCTGTACGGATGATCATCGCGTGTCTCATTAATTGAATGATCGTCAATTGCGAATTAATATCGAACGTGGGTTTAGATTAATTATTCGCGAGAATTATGAGTACGTGCCGATACAACGATACAGTGGCAGCAAAATGTCGTTGAATTACATCATTTATATCGTAGATCGATCAGACCATGGTATAAATTCAAACTCGCCGTTATTAATTCGAAATTCATCGAAACAAATCGAATCGCTCGAACAATTCTGGAGATAAAACAAATGTCGTGTCGATGATTCCGATAACCTGATGTTGAAAATTGAAGATGGCAGATAGAAAGATTGTAAAAAGCGCCGGAATTTTTTATATTAATTCAAGATTCAGATACTTGAATTTGGATTATTATTCGACGTTGGGGGGGGGGGGGGGGGGGGGGTAATAAAATATTCTCAATCTTCATTTTAATTTGAATAGTCTTACCGTATACTTATACTTATGTTGAACCTACCGATATCGATTTGGATTGTAAATCAGGTATTTTAGTGCCAAACTGATTTCTATCGAGAAGAAGAATTCGTAGATTAGAACTGTCAAGGAAAGTATCTCGAGGTATGTAATACAGATGATTATTCGATAGATCCAAGACCGCCAGATCTTCCAATCCAACAAAGGCAAAGGAACCAATTTCGTTAACCGAATTATGAGATAGGTTTAAATATTTCAAATTCACAAGCCCCGTCTCCTGAAAAGCCAAACAGAATAAACCAAAATTAGAAATAAAACAATAATAACAATAAAAGAAATATACATGTACATACATATAACGTAGTATAATATAATATAGTATACTGATATAGGTATACGTATAGGTATAATACAATACATGTATGAGCATATAGTGGAAGTTATGTGCTTATATCACAGATACTATCGTGTATCACAATTTTGAGGCTGCTCTTCACATGAACTGATTTCGCGATTGTACCATTCGGGCAGAAAAAGCAGAACCAGATGAAAAAAACTAATGGAGCTCTCCTCGTGAGATACATTTGATATTACCTAAATAAAAGATTTTAACCGATAAAACGCGGAGCGGTAAAACTTGTTGACATTTTTCACCAACCGGTTATAAAAATCTGCACGCGAGATCGAAATCAGACCAATAAGCCCACTGATCTGTGCATATAGTATACTGCCATGCCACGTGATGAAAATTCGCGACGCAATTAATCGATGCCTGCACTGGAGAAAAAGAAGTTCCTAACGCAAAAAAAATTACACACTCGCAGCTCATTTCCCATAATTATGGGTAATAATTATAAGGTATAGAGAGTATTAAAATTTTCCACTCGTTAATTCTTATCACTGTCATCATCAGTATCATTATGATCATCATCGGATTTCGGATGATTTTATTTTTCTTCTATCAAATTTTGAAGGCAATTGAATCGATGATTCTTCTTTGGAGGTAGTATTGTATGCTCGATTGTATGTACACACTTGGCGTACGTACGAAGAAGATTTACGACCGTTAGTTATTCGCACACATTTGACGCATGTGAGGAATTTTCTTTCATCGGAGATACTTTTAACTGGTGTTGTTATTATTATTATAACCATGGTTGTTGTTGTTGTTGTTGTTGTTGTTGTTATTATTATTCTTGCATACCACTGCCGCTGCTACTATACCGTGAGTACAAAGTAAAAATTAATTACTACAGTAGAAAAACATGATATAATGGTTCTGATAATTTGACGTGTAATTCGTGATTAATTATAATTGTTCATGTACGCTTGATACGTAAAATGTATGTACCTGTATACATGTAGTCGACTGATCAATTATATTCGTCCGTGAAGGAACCAAAAAAAAAATATAAATAATAAAACGAAATTATTATCCGACCTTGGTAGGTAGATGTGATCGATTTGGCACAGAGATCTCGTCATTGTGATTACTGTATTGGGTGACATGGATCAACTTCTGGCCGTACAGAAGAAAAAATTGGAAATAGCTAATTGTAAGACATACTGCAGGCTCGATCATAAATCGCATGATCTTCGTAGCGCCGATTTGCAGTCGAACGTGCAGGTATTTCGTTGCTTCCTATTTTATTTTATATTTTGTTGAACAGCGTGTTATATCCGGAGAAGAGCGAATGATTTGAAAAATAATTGAATCTTATCACTTGACGTCATTTGAATTTATTCATATTCTTCTCAATTAGAGTTTTCAAATTAGGGTACAATGGAGATACAAGTACGTAAATTAGTGAAATTTGCCGAAATTGCCAAAATCTTCCGGCGTTATGTGCACGTGATTTTCAGCTCGATTTTTCACCAAATGATGTTGATATAAATGAAAAAATGGCGACCGACCCGTGACGTTGACCGAAGATATCTTATCGTAAAAAAATTATGCATATACATGTATGTAAAAAAACCTCTCGCATCAGCGAATCACCTGACAGCGCCGTGCGTCGGTTTGATTTTTGATATTCCTAAAGTGTTCCGGAACGTATTAATCGATATACAGTTTGAGTTTACCTTTAAATCATAATTCAGCAACGTCGATATCGAATTGTCCGATAAATCGAGCGCCTGAACGGTATTAGAAACTCCCGTTTTAAAGCTAAACAAATGTTTCGATGTGCATGTTGCTCTCCTCAATTTAAACCACATGTCACACTCGCAAAAACTACTACAAAAATCATCACCATTAGTTTTTTGAGTCAAGGACAATTTTTTATTTCGTGAATTTAACAAGGAATACGTGGACGCGAGTGGAGATGTTTTGAACGTAGCCGTTGCGGTTATTGCTATAAATAAATTAATTGTCATCAAAAAATGAAACGCTACCCCGATGGAGTTCATTTTTCCTTTTGTTCGTTTATCACTTTCTCGGGTGAGTCACGGCAACGAATTCAGAGGTAGCTCGATGTTTTAACGCAGAATATAAGATCTCTCAAAAACAAAACGGAAACAGAATAAATCAAAACGAAACAAGAATACCACAAGCACAAGCGAAAAAAAGGGGCAACGTTTTAATCTTTCTTGTATTCTTCGATTTCCTCCACAAAATTGAAGACAACAGTTACCGGTTGATCACTGCGAATCACTCGATATCACTATCGCGGACGCTATAACGTACGTAACCCGTAGCTGGTTGAAAACCGGTCGTAATCTTATCTAATTTTTAGTCACCGATACGCTTATCTCTTCATCTGTGCTGTGCGCAGTCATCGCAAGCTTTAACCTGATGCGGAAAACGATAAATAGCTCGGTGCTCGCTCAGCTTTGATTCATCATCGGGTATACCGTCGTCGCTACGCCTGTACTTACGTCGAGACGTATCTATAATCTATAAACAATCCTCGCGATTCCACTCGCCGCGCATTGATATGCACGTCCCCGATACTACCCCATCCCCATGGAATTACCTATCGTCTGACCGTTATACCTTTACCCGCATGGTAACATTTTTCAATCGAAATGCGAAAACCATTTAAAGTGAAAATTATTTGCGCCACCTCGACTACCGATTATTCGAACACAACATATGTATGTCGTGATAAACAAAACTTGTACCATTATTGTACGATAATCCATCGTGATTCGTAACAGCTTCATTCACTGTCCGAAAAATTCTGATATTTGGATCGATCTTTCGATCATTTATTATCTGACCTCTTCTTCCTTTCTCTTTTTTTCTTTTCCAGGCACGTTGCTTTTACTTGTCTCCGAAATAATTGCACATACTAGCTGGCGTTGAGACACGCACGTATCATGTTGAAAACTAGGCATGATCTGCACATAATATACAGCGAATAAATTTCTCATTTTTCAAACAATCATCCAGCCAAGTGGGACAAGCTAATGCAATGAAAAAAAAAAAAAAACAAAAAAACATGTATAATTTAATATTCATCCCTTGGCCTTTGCTCCGTGCAGTCGTAAGTGTACCCGTTGAAAAAGCAAAAAAAAAAAATAATTTCATTCAAATATAGTTTACTTATATGTATACAATAGGTACTAAATACATACACATTCGTGTACTCTACATTATACGGATGCAAATTTAGAAATTACCGGAGGACCGATTGCGCGCGTATAATATACTGCAGCGTTACTATTATGCTCACACGCAATCTATAGGTAATCATAAAGATAACGACATGCGGATCGAAACGTCACACGCGATCAAAATAAAAACATCGACCGTCAACGTCGACATTAAAAATTCGGTAATGTCATCGCCGCGTTGCGATCGTCTCTCTTTCTTTTTCCGTGTTATTCTTCATCGGCTTTCCTAACGAGAGTTTCGTCGATACTCGATACGTCGGTAGCCGTGATGTTTTTAAGATTTCAGAAAATTTCACGCGTTCGCATTTCCAAAGCTAATCACGGAGGTGATGATGGTTCGCCGAATGATCTACATCCGAAATTCGTAATTTCGTACCATCTAGATGTACACGCATTCGATAACGGTAAAAGTAAATCAATACATGTGAATCGATTTTTTTCCTCCGAATATAAAAGTTGTGCATGACGTTTGCACGCGGAATACATTAACGATTATTATCTATGTAAATGTGTACATACCTGCGTTCAACGCTGTTTCTACAGAATTTTATCGCGTTTTGTAGCGGTTGAAAATCTACAATTATTTTATACTTAAAAGGCGCGGGCCAACAACTCCGTATTTCAATAAAAATTTCAACCAAACTTAATTCGTTTAATCGTTGGTTTGTAGTCTGTTTTTGTGCTTCTTGCTTTCTACTCCTTCTTTTTCTTTTCGTCGAATGACGAATAGCGGGTTCTTCGTACACCGATGCATCTCCTTCGCTCCGTGCAACTTCTTCACTCTTTGCAACTTCTGAAAATATGAAAAAAAATCTCTACACGTCTATCGCATGCGATGACGTCAACGGCAATACAAATAATGAAAATACTCATAATTTCGTACCACATTTCTGATTGTAAAGGGAAATTCATCCTGTGCAAAATCACGATATCTCACAGTGACGTACGTACCTACATACTATATGGTATGTATGTATCACGTATGTATGTACGTACGTACGTACATGTAGCCACATATCAAGACGAACTACCATACGGAGAAGGAGAACTCCCCACAGCAATTATTTACTGTTCCTTATTATCGTTTTCTTTCTGTTTTCCCCGTTTGATCCCCATTGTTTATTAAAAATCCCAAGCTCATCTCTAATAATTGAATCGTCGATTTCGATCGCTATTACAGTGCGCTTGGAGTTCTCGGCAGCGGTGAAAAAATTATTTCCTCCAATCATTAAATGAATCATACGTAAGTGATGTTGAAATTGTGACGGACCAAACATAACGATCACGAGTACATAATTACCTCATAATTTAACCTCGGAAGTACGAAATTGTTCAACTTTTTGGCGAGCATATAAATATGAATAAAATTTCATTGAAAAATTAAACCTCAACCCTGTACCAGTACAAGTCTCGCACGAACTAATGTACGGGACGCAATTACTATTAACAACGACGAAAAAATAATAATAACAAATAACGACAACATATAATAATAATATTGGTTAACGAATGATTGAGCTACGCGTACCTACAACAACATGTCTACCTATGATCACGGCGTACGTATAGGTATACAATTTTGTATAGTTTCCAATTACCTATTGACGACATATTTATGCATAAAAGAAGGTCATTCGTGAATACACGTACAAATATATCTTTTTCTTTTCTAACCTACGCATAATTATTACGCCCACGCGGTATCCTAATCGTACGATCCGTTTTGATTTACCGGTCAAAGGAAATTAGGAAGAAAAAAAACCAGACCATTAGCCAATATGAATATAAAAATTGATCACAGCGGTTTTTTGAATAAAAAAAAAAAGACTCCTATGTTGGTATAATTAAAAAAAAGACACTCAGATAAAGAGCTACGAGCGTCGTTCGCGTATACCTATATGTATGTGCGGACAATTAATTGATTCACCTCTCGGTGCGAAGCAATTTTCCTCGGTACACTTGCACCCAAAAACAAACTATAGTCACTTTCCATATACACGCGAGTATGTTAATTCACGTATACTCTCCCGCCATACATTACACAGATTCGTGAGCACTTGTGAGTAAATTTAAAACGCTATTCGGTTACGTCAGCTGTGGCAACACGGACTTGAGCTCGCTGCACTTGAAAAAATACTCGTGTACCCGCCATGTACATACGTTGTACACATTTATATCACTCACATACCCCTAACTGTTACAGGTGTAGTTGTCCCCATGCCAAATGTTACTCACCCGTCTATACGATTTTCTTAAATATTTAAATTCGCTTCCCTGCATCTTCATCCTTACCGGAGCCCCATCCTCCGTCCGTCTTCCGTCGTCGCATTTTTTCGATGCTGCTACACTTTCCTCCTTCGTTTTCACTTTCGATGATGTGAGAAGGTTTCAACGATTAACGTTCAACCCTAGATATAGTGAACTGGATTCCGCGTCTCTGTTTATCCAAAATAACAGGTCCTCAGGAGATATCATCCGGCAAACTCCCGTGATGATGTCTCGGAAACGGCACTCTAAAAAAATCAGCGAAACTTATACATATAGATACATACATACATACATACAAAAGAATATTGATGCGATGAAAAACTGTCATTACGACGTACCTACAACAAGTAAACATGTGCGATGAAATATATGAATTGAATTATCCACATCCTGCATTGTCAAATTTACCTTACGTGGAGCGACTGAAAAATTTCAACAAAAACCAGAAAACTACAACGAGCAAAATATGACTCGCGTGACGTTCGTCACGCAAGAGACTAAACGAGTGTGTTGTCTCTACTGTAAATGACAGAAAAATCCCACGATAACAACAATATCAACAACAACAACAACAACGCCAATTATAGCATAGCAATGACAATAGTCGTGCAAAATTTCTGAAAATTTGTCTCAACTTTGGGCGAATAAAAAGCTCCGCTGAAAATGAGTCGGCTTAATTCGATTTCATTTCACCGTGCACGAATAGTCGAGAAATTTGTCGTTCGTAATTTATATCGCATATCGCCAAAGCTAAGAATGGACGTGCAAATCATCGAATTGAAATGGAATGTTCTATGTTGTACACGGATATGAGCGTTTTGAAATTTTCTCCATTTTTTCTTTCTTCGACATAAATTGATTCTAACGGTCACGAGGTTATCTATTTCGTTGTTACCGGGGGGTATGATGAGATTTTATTGACGCAGCGAATTATGACGAAATCACAATTGCGACGGTATAAATAAAACTTTTTTATCGCGTCTTGAGATAAATTAAATCGTGGGGGGCAAGTTGTACCCTAAATAATGCAATCGTATCTATCAGTGTTATTATTGAAGAGATGAGACGAGAGAAAAAGGGAAAAACAGAAAAAATGAGAAAACAGAAAGATGAAACTTTACGAGAGAGCAGCACATTTGGAAATTTTGAATGTCCCCGCATTCGCGGGATATTTCCCTGACGCAATAGCGGCGACCGCGAACACTCGTGTATCTCATTATAATTACCATAAGTATAAAATACCGCGTGTGAATATTAAGGAAACATTCAACCAGACAAAGAGAGAGAAAAAAAAAAGAATAAGAGAGACAAGAAAATAGGATGAAGCTAAAAAAACCATAATTTAAATTCATACATTAATTGTAACATGCATAAACGTATACCAATAAATACGGTCTCATTCCACATCATTCAATATTCATACGTCCACGTGCGTGGATTTATTTGTTTAAACAATAATCGTATCATCTGTATCTACCGTGTGCGGCGCAACATGAGAAAAGACGAGAGGAAGAAAAGGAAAATAACGCTGAGCTATAACGCGAAAGCAAATTTTCGCACGGAACCAGAACGGTTGATTTTTAGAAAGAATTCGGTCGAGGTCGAAAAATTCGAACCGTATAAAATACGTAGGTATCGATATGTATGTAGGTTGTCCACGGGGTCATCAAAAGTAACTTGCCGAAACCTCGTCGTACGGACGTAGTACGGAAAATAATGTAATCGTGTACCAATCTATGTTTTTTCGTTTTCTATTTCTCGTCAACTCACCTCCTATGCTTTCGTTTCGTCGAGTTTGACAATTCGATTAACGAAAAACAGGTTGAATATATTGTGTAGATGAAAATGTAACGTACGCTTGTCTTCCAATTATAGGTGCGACGCCGATTTCCTTCAAAAGAACTCGAGAGCATTCGAATTCGTAGAACGATGAAATTCCGAACGACGATGTGAGAGGACTAGAAATATACGTATACGTATGTACATACATCTATAGCAGTAATCCATCTTAGGTACTTGAAATATAATAACGCCACCTTGACTGATCGTAAGTACTCACCGTACCTGGATACCTGAATGATTTCAACATTTCGCCGTTTATTCCGTCATTGGAAGAACAGAAGTTGAAAATGAAGAAGAGATCCGAAAAAAGGGGTGCGATGAGTTTGCGAGCGGAAATTTCAAAAAAATAATAACAACATCAATAACAATAATAAAGCGTACGAATCGAAGCGAAACGGTTGAAGATTTAGACGGTCGGTGGCAGCACGATCGTTCGTTCTTGTTCGGGTCATGTACCGAAACATCGAGTTGAGGGGAGTCTGGCGTGTTTATTTTCCACCAATCAGCGCACCGAATTGTGGTGTGACAGCCCGATATCTTGTAGGTAATAGGAGCGGTATTAGGTATGAGGTACGCACCGCACCGTACCTATAATGTAAAAATCTCGAGGTGGTGGGAGAATATTTGACTGTGATCATTACCTATCACCGGATCGGTGCGTGATGAATAAATTTCGGTAATAATAGACGTGCAATATCATGCATTTATCATCTACAATCGATCTGATCGGAAAAGGGGCAACTCGTTTCTAAATTGAAAGCAATTGAAACGAAAATTCATATCCACCGGCGTGAATGACTGTCATCGAGAGAGTCGTACTCGATGACTATTCAATGCGATTCTTGCATATTTGAATATCGCACAATGATTTAATGGTGGGAACATTTTCAGAGCTACACCTTTCATATGTACACAATTCTTAATGCATATTCTATCGGTGCCGATAATCGTGACAATAAATTATCCTAATGTACAAGACTACGTACGTTGTACGTACGTATGTACGTACGCACGGGGCAACTCTTCGACGGTCGTTTTCTTTTTAATTCGGTGAAAAAAGACAAGGAAGAAAAAATAATCAAAACCGAATGTGCATACGTCAGAATACTTTCCCATTAACATTTCAAGTTGCGCACATTGATTCCGATGTCGGTATAAATATGCAACTATCGAAGACCAACACTAGCGAAATAGGAAGAGAAGAATGATGGATGAAAAACTATATGCATAAAAAAATGTTTAAAATAAATGACAGGGAAAAAAACGAATTGGGTATTCGTAGTTTCTTGCAAGTGATCGCGAGTGGCGCGTGTCGTTATACGTAGTTTTGATATTTCGTGCGTTTCGCGGCCGCCGGAGCCCCTCCGCCTCCGCCATTGTTGATATAAGTGACGCTCTCCGAAGTTCTCGGCACCTTTTCACTACTCGCAGTCCGAGAGCGGCGCGTTCACGACGATCTACGGTTAATTGTGTGTTTGATGATACGCGATTTTTGTTTTTTTTTTTCAATTAAGTTTCTCGTCCTTCTTGTGAATCGTCGAAACTTGTTCAGTTACCATCACTGAATTGAAATTACTTTTTCGCGCCGTACTCACAAGTCTCGTTGCATAAATTCCTGTTGCGAACATCAACGAGAGGACTGCAGGAGGATTTCACACTACAAATTCCGCTGCTGCCGATGCTGCATCGATAGTCGTCGTCGCCGACCGATCATTTTATGTAAAATTATTATTTGATACAAAAGTGCCGTAATTCAGTTACCTCTGAATCACAAAGTGCGAAGTGGCTCGCCGTCGACTCAGAAAAGTCAGCGTTGCTCTGAAAGGAGACATAAAAATTAAAATTAATTAAACAAAACTTGACATGAATTCCTACGGTGACGTATCGAACAACGTGGAGCCCAGCAGGTTGGTTATATTTTCATTAGAAACTAAATACTTGAATAGAAAAATAGAGACAAAAGAGACACGGACACTTCCTCGTCGGAGAATAATAATTAAATTAATTAATCCGAGAATCCAGTTTCTCCACTTGGAAAGAGGTCTGTGTAACGTAATTGCAACGTAATACTCGACGAAACTTCCAGTTGAGATTACGTGGTTGGCGATCACCTCGCGAACGATGTATGTACCAGACAAGACGGAATCACCTGACGGCCATCGCTTGTGTTTGTCTTGTTTTCTCTTTTCAAGTGCTCAACGACGACCGTTGAAAAAATTGGGAAGCTGGAAATTAATCCTGCGAAAATTAACGGTCCTCGTGTCGACCGTTGACCGACTCGAGAGGATACGTTCCTTCTGACCTAAATGAAATGAAAAACAGAAAAAGACGACCGATTCATACGACAGTTTCGACATTCCAAAATTGAGGGCGTAGTTGTTGTATAGGTCACGACAATCTGCCGACGATCGTTAGCATCCTCGTTCGGTAGAATTCGAAACGTATTTACCAATAGAAATTTCATTGAACGAAAACTCCAGGTATTGCAAGTTGTTGGGATTCGAATCAAAATTTCATTACCTAGCCAATTCTCGTCTCCGCTCTATTTTTTTCTCGCCAACTCATCGGAGTTCGTCGAACGATACGACGAACGTCTAATCAGAGCGAAAGAAGCTAAACAGCTGCTGCCGCGATTGCTGCAAGAATAGATGAAAATAACGAAGAAAGATCGTTATCTATCTAATTCAGAACTAACTACATCCATCCGTGCGCCCCCTCGGGCTCCCGTTCATTAATCGATCGCCTGAAATTCGTGAAACCGGAGTGCGTAGGTACCAACAGACGTAGAAAATTGAGGATGGGTGGTAAGAACAGACAACCAACGACATCCCGATATTCGTTTAATGTCACGTAACATCGAGAGAGCGATATCCCGAATGCCGACATGGAAATAACTTTCGTTCCATTTTTGTTTCTTCAGTTCCGAACTCGCGTGACCGTCGAGCAATCGAAAAAACATTCGATATCAACGAATGTATCTGCAAACCCGAAAGCGGCAGCATCCCGTCTCATTCTAAATTCTGTCCGTCTCGACCCATTCACCCGATCGGAAGGAAAGAAAGAACGGAGCCAACAACTATTTGTGCACTGGCTCAGCACGCGTAACCGTTTCGCTTCATGCTGACTCCGAGGGGAAGAGAAGAAGAAATAAAAAATCTCACTCTCAGGATTGCGACGATTTGTCACGGTATACCTTGTACCCAATCGACGGTCGAACATAATCCTCTTTTCATTCGACACACTCGTGAAATTCCGACGCTACAGCCGGCTATCCGCAGAATCTCGACCGATTCTCTTCTCCTTTTGTTATCACTCGTCTTCCACTTGGAATGGAACGGGACCATCTCTTTCACATCGTCGTTGTGTGTCTCGACACACTTTGTACGTACGATTAGCGAGTCATTGTTGAACAGGTCTGCGCATACGGTGGATGCACGACCGTCGAAACTCTCTTCTTTTCCTCCATTTTTGCCAAGTTGAAATATGAAATTTGTCTATGAATAAGATCGCGGACATTACCAACGCAATACCGGTGTCGTAGTACTCGCGTACGCGCTACGCTATACCCACACGCCATTTGTTACCCCACAGTCATTGCAACGATGTGTATAATATGATCTCGTCGTGATCCACATCCGTTCGGTTAATGGTCGAGATAATTAGTCTACTATCTACTGTCATTCCATCCATTTAAACTTGGTGCTTCATCACTCCGTATGTATAGTAAATATTCTAGTCCGTTTGAACTTGTTTCTCCGCGAGTAATTCTACTTCCTCGACTCGGATTATTATAATCGATTAATTTCAAAGTCTGGACGAGATAAGACTACGTCTTATACATTCGCTGGCGATTATTATGATACATCGTAACGCGAGCCGATTCGATTCCGTACTCGCGTCTCAGCGATATTTTTTGTTTATCCGTAATGTTATGAAAATACCGCTATTGAATAATATTCAATTGCGTTACACTCGTTCGCTTGGTCAGCGTTAAACAAAAAAAAGCAGAGAAGGAAAGAACAGGGAGAAAGGGAAGTAACCCTGTACAACTTCCTCAATCGTTACATTTATCTTTTAGCTGACGTAAGTCGTGCAAAAACTTTTTCAAACACGCATATTTGATTTTTTTTATCAGATTCTCTTCCGTGTACAAAAAAAAAATGATGGCAATAGCATTTCTCGTACGACGATAAAGTCCCTCCCTCCCTGCGTTTTCATATCATATTCGTACATCGTAATTACGAATGATAATTTTCCAAACTTGCACTTTCTCAGTTCGCCAAACACGTCGCTCGCTCGGTCTGTGCACCGAGAGCAAATAGTCACAAGCATCGGGATATGTAGGTGCGCATCTCTGATTTTATTCTTTAGCAATGTCTACGTATGCGGAGGTAAAAAAAAATTATGTTTGAAACAACGAATAAAAGCACACACGTGTGCAGATGGGGGACAAAACGCGCTTGCACCGATCGTACCGCGCTTTGTTTTTGGCAAACGTACAAAAATGGCGAATTGAGAGTGTAACGAAACCGGGACAAAGGAAAGGAATTGGAAATTTCTCGTACGTGGCTATGCGTTGGCAGGTGTCAAGAAACCGGAAATTCCGTCGGGGTTTACCAATAGTAAAACCAAAACCAACCAAAATCAACTCCGACGAGGTAATCGGGAAATTACGCATTTGATGTTGAAATCGTAAAATACTCCGGTCATTTTCTTCACGATTGCTATCTCGGCGTAGAGTGAAAGGTTCGTTTCAAAGAGAAGAGCGAAAAAAAGATAAAACATTGTTACATAAGGGAAGAATGAAAAAAGGTCCACCAAATTTGCTCGCGCATACCCGTACTCGTCGTCACCGTTCGTTTGTCACTAACAACAAATTGTGGACCTATTAATAAAGAAGGCGGCTCATATCGATCAAATCCTATAACGGTGTAAAAATAACAGACGGTTCTCTCCGACTTACTCAACTTGGTACTATGCCGTGCAGTATGTATCTTACAATTGATACTTTGTGCAGCAGCGGTGAAGTAATTACGCGTCAGACTCGTTACGTTTGACAGATCATATTTTTTTCACTTTCCTTTGATTTATTTATTTTATTTTCGAACGACAAGTGAGGAAAAACGTTATTTCATCGAATGCGTCGTAGAATATACAAGAGAATAGAAAAGAATCACTCTTCTTTCTTGCAGTATTCGAATGGAATGACGGATAACAAAATTTTCACGTTTACTGCCACATGCTGTGCTGTACGACATCTCCTTGCATAATCAACGTTCCAGGTGTTGTTGCCGTTGTTGTTATCATTGCGTTGGGAAATTTTTCACCGATGGTTTTGGAAATTCTTTCCGTTACATCGTACACCACTTACATTAGCCGTGTTACGCAATTGGTTTATTTCTCATCATCGCATTCATTTACTGTACTCGCCTATTGTAAGAAGAAGGATTCACTGACAATGAGATGGATAAGGTGACAAATACCTTCGTTGGCAGAAAAAAATAGAAACATTCACACCGATACGGACGAGTATTAATTCGCGGTTTTTTTTCGCCCCTTTTATTCATCCATTCATTTTCCACTCTATTCGGCAGAACGTGCAGTTGGAGGTGCAGTAGTACCGCGATGCGATGTATCGGAATCGTGAGATCATTTTGTCGTATCGAAACGAAACAATGTTGGGGGAAAAAAAACTATGCCGCGTGGAGAAAATTAATATCTTGCGACCTTGCATTCTTTAAGTATTGCCTGTGGTACGCAAGCGTTATGCACAACTTTCGGACTCTTCAATATTCTAGTAGGTGCTAACAAACGACGGCCATCGGTCGTGCGCTCGATGTGCCTCCTATCCAACTTCAGAAATCGAAATATCAATGTGACGTCGCGTCTCTTTCAAGTGTAAAATACGGTGTCCCAATCGCGCCTTCGTCCAACTTTTAATGTATTCGTAATATCGCTACCTCGATCGCTGCTGAACTGAGTGTAAAAAAAAAAATCGTCAATGACTTTCATCCCATCTGTTTGCACGATCGGTAATTTTAGTCCAACAAAGATTACAAGCGTTATCAGAGCGGGTTTTCGAAAGAGGCTTTCTCGGAGATCTGATCAGCATTATGTCAAATGCAACGGGATCTTCGCTGTGATTAAAAGTTTAGAGATGTCGATTCCATCATCGATACATCAAAGGTGCGGTCATGCGGCAAGCTCGTGGCGACAATCTGTTCGATTTCTGATTATCCTACTATCTCATCGGGACGGTGCAATTTTTTATTACACATGTCATACCGATGAAATTGAACTTATTCGGATGTTTATTTTCGGAAGCTACTATCATTGTTTGTTGTTACTTTCGCGACCCTTGTAATTATTGTTTTGTTTTTTTTCTTTCGATTTCAGGACGAGTCTCCGTCGCCTGGCTCGACACGAAGAGACGGAATTCAGCAATGCGAGTATATTGAACAGCATGGAAAAGTTCGTCAGGACGGTAAACGAGATGGAAGAAACAATTTTGGTGCCTAGCCGTCTGCTGGACCTTGCGGTCGGAGATTCAAACGACACCGTATCCATGAAGGCTAAGCGCGGATCTTCGATCAAAGACGCGATGGCAAATACAGACCTGTATCAGCTGTACAACATCGTTAACAAAGTCAAAGTGGAACTCTTGTGGTCCCAAGAGTCACAGGAAGAGCTTAAAGACGTCGCGACTGCGAACGAGAGGCTCAGTGGACACGTTAGACGACCAAGCACAACTTCTATGCAGAGCATCCACAGTGCTGCTTCGATTATCAGCTCAAGTTCAGACTCCGATTCTGATACAGGAATTGAAAATGATTCTGGAATGGAAAGCGAAGAGCCAGCCGATAGACTGGCCAATATCGCTGCTGACAATTTTAGGCGTCACTTGAGAGGACTGCACAACAGCATTCACCAAATGACCGAGGCTGCTACATATCTGACTCTGCGTTATCAGGCCGATGTCGGAGGAGCAGTTTGATTATATTAACATTATCTTTCCGTTATCAAATTACATCATTTTATTTTATTTTTAATTCTCATAGCTATTCTATTCATTGTTGTATCGTACAATCGTGTGAATGCATCCACTCGTGTTTTAAGTGCTTGAAGCGCCAAATTATTATTATTATTATTATTATAACTATTACTATTACTATTACTATTACAATTACAATTATTTCTAATCTCTACAAATATGAAAACCTCGAGGCATTCGCTGTTTTACAATTATTCGAATTACGAGCATTTACATTTTGAGAACTAGGAATAGGATGCAAAGCTTTGCGGTACAAAGAAGTGACCGCGAGCCTTTGATTAACTCACAAACTGTTATTCGATTCTTCGATGCAACGATAGAAAATATTCGTTCTCAAAGATGTAAAATCGTCGTCAGTGCCTTTGAAAGATATTACATGTTTTTCAGAGTGACAACAATACACAGGGTGACAGAGAGGGAGAAAAAGATGAACAAAGAGCGACTGGGTTTATCGATACACAATTTGACTATCAGTTAAAATGTACACCTTTTTTAGTATAGTCATCTAGAGTTAATATTTAATCACACTAACGTTAGAAATGTTAGGAAGAATTACATCATTCGAATTTATTGCGAAACAACCGACGATTAAAAATAATTCGTCCCCCGCGGTTTTTCAGCTAAATTTTCACAACTGCGAGTGATCCGTTAATTCGAAGTTCGGAAGCGAAAAATCTGTTTCTTTTTTGATCGAGTGCAGATATTCTGAAGGAGTGCATTTTATTGAACTTTGCCTGACTCAAAGATGCCGGCTGATTGATATACAATAAACACAATAATTAAAGAAGACAGATTCATGCATTGCATTATAGTTGGCTTGATCTCTACGGAGGATCTTTCTCTTATCGGTCATAAAACTTTCACAAATTCCAACCTATTATTGATACTGTATAACATTATGTTCTTCGAGTAATTATATTATAATTGTGTTAGTAAAAGTTAATGTATTGTAAATAAGGTTAGGGTATCATTATTTATTTTTTATTGCGTTATCATTTTCAAGTATGAAACTATGGTATGTGTACTATGAGTAGGCATTCGAATTCTCGTACATTGGCTAGTTTTCACGATAACTCGCTATACAAAAGGCATATTTCGCTCTCGATACTGTATTTATCATCAAAGCTTTAATTATTATTTTATTACCAGCTTCTACTTGTCGTTGAAAGTGCTAACGCGAAACCGAAGAGTCTGATATCGCTTCTTTATCAAATTTATTTTTATCGAAGTAAACTTGTCATGTCTGTCAATAATACCCTAAAGCCTATGCACGTAAACATTAGTACAGGGAGAGAAGTAAACTGTCGAGGTACTTTTATTTTTTTTAGTTATATTCCTCTTGTATATAATTTGTACATATGAAAAATGTAATATAAAATCTAGGCATACGTTACATTACCTTTTATACAAATTTAATTACAAAACGCCCCTAATTCACTTTCTTTATTCAATTTGTTTTCAAGTTTTTCCTTCTTATGAACAATTTCCTGGTTCTATTCGTCGATGTTGTATAAATTATTTAATTGTTGGACACCTAAACGCAGCAATTATAAGTTGTGTGATTAAAACTGAAAAAAAAAAGAGAAAAAAACTAAAAATACACGCGTAGTCGGGTACTACAATTCGTAGTAGAGGCTGACGGAATTATTAGGTTTTCTGATTAGTCACAAACAATGTTCTTTTCACAAACACGATTTTAAAAGTAATAAACGTTATGCAGATTATGAAAAGAGAAAACCGATGTTCATGTTGTGAATCATTTCAGAAGATGCCCTTTTACTCCTAAAACCCACACCGACAGAAAAATTGTCGAGTGATGAAAATCCAAACTAATCTATCAGTTGCTGCGACTTACCCAAAGGTGATATCTTTCACCTAATTCAGTCATCCATAAAGATGAGTTTACCGCACCGTTCAAGAGCCGTACCTTTTTGACAGATGACGAAGTACAATGTCAATATGGATTTTCGAGATCATGATCGAAATGTCGAACATGACGGTATATCACGAGGGCGAGGATCGACCCGAGTATCGCAAAGTATAGCCAAGTATCGTTGAGAATTTTATTGAACTCAAGATTTTCCGCAAAGCGAAAATTCGAAATGTACGAATCATGACTAAATGCATGTTTGTCTGTAGGGCGTAGCGAAACCGAAAGGGATCGTACAGGATGAATATTTAATCAAGTATTTTCGAAAACATTTAGTTAGTCAAATACGTATATTTCTTCAGCGTACAACTCTGAAAACAGGTAGGATAAAATGGTAAGAAATACGTTCAAATGATATAGGTATAGCACATGTATAATCAACTTATATCTACTGCGGCAACGAGTTCTTTGATATTAATGTATTCGGGATCGCTGCTAAATATCTCTAGTAATTCGGCGAACGTCGGACGATCCGTGCTGGCGTATGACCAGCAGCGGTTCATTACCGTGTAAATGTGATCCGGACATTTCTCGGGCTTTTCAAGCCGTTCGCCTTTCTCTACGAGCTGTATTACCTGGAAAATGTTCATATAAATTAATCATCGATCGAAAATGCGTCCGTTAGATCTTATCTGGTGAATATTCGAAAGTGTGGAATAAGGCTTACATCTACTCCGCGTCTGTCGCCATAAGGTTGCTCTCCGTAAGAAAACATTTCCCACAAAGTGACTCCGAAACTCCATACATCGCTGGCGTGTGAAAATGTACCAAAGTTGTAAGACTCTGGTGCATACCTTTGGGAAATAAAATGGTGTTTACTGTATTTTGATGTCAGGGGATCTGAGAATCATTATGAAACCTGAACAATAATCGACCTACCATTTTATTGGCCATTTTCCGCCCTGCGTAGCCCTGTAGTAATCATTGGAACCGAAATTTCTGGACAGTCCAAAATCACTGATCTTTGCTTGATGTCTCGAAGCAAGTAAAATATTACGAGCGGCCAAGTCCCTGTGTACAAGCCGCAACTCCTCTACGTACTTCATACCTAGGATAATTTCATGCGTACGTTATTTCAAGGTCTAAAATCTCACGATTAGCGATGAAAATTTACCACCAACAAAAGTGTTGTTACCACATGCAATTTGTGATGCCCATATTTTCAGCTCGTAGTTTGGGTTGACTCTATCCGGAAACTCCAGTAGGTAAGCCAGCATTGAGCCAAGCGGGACCAATTCTTGAACCTGACGTGTCAATGTGATAAGGTATACACTAGACACTAGATACGGTATGTATACGAATACGGTAGTAATCACACTCAAGTGTGAGTGCTAAATATTCTTTTTTCTTTACCATAAGTAGCGGTGGCCCCTCGGAGAGTCCTATGAGCCTGACGATGCAGTGGTGGTTGAGGGACATCATCACGCGAGCCTCCCTCAGAAACTCGATGCGAGTGGCTTGGCTGTGTGATTCATGGAGTGTTTTGATTGCAACGGGCTCTTGAATACCCGTCCAATTGTCGTAAACCCCTTTGTAAACTGATCCAAATTCACCTTCTCCCAGAACTTCTCCGAGTAACAAATTCGCCCCAGGTATGAACTCTGTCAACGAATTACCTTTCAAATTATCTCGAATGATTATACTTTGTTATTGGTGTTGTGTACTACCTTGAGTTTGTGGTACGCTTGGATTGAAATTAGCGTCAAAGCTCGAATCTGTAGATTGTATCGCATTGTGCGATGCCGTTGGTTCTTCGACGTTGATATTTTGAATAGGGTTTGGCTGTACCGGAATAGATGAGGTCTCGGCAAGAGGTGAAGCATTTCTAGTAAATTGGCCCTGCCTAGCGGTTGACTGCCTCAATTTCGTGAGAGTATTCTAGCGAAGAAAACACCGTACAATGAAAGACCGAGAAAATGCGGACCCAGAATTGTATACCAATATACATAACGTACCCCATTAAAAATAGATGATGGCATTTCAGGAACCGGTGGTCGAGGTATCGGAGCTATTGGTTGAAGTAAGGGTCCGGGCAGGCCATCGGGCATGCACCGATAATACTCTACGACATGTTCCAAAGAAGCAAGGTAAGGGCCATTGTCAATGAACAGCAAGTCCCTCTGTACTGATGCAAGAGAACATTAAAATAACCTAAGAAACTATTCTAACGTAGTCTTTCGATCAATCCAAAGAACAATCGTAATGTATCTGACAAAAAGCTGTATGTACACTGAGCATGGCTGACCTTTTTCTGTATCTGAAAGTGATATGCTTGTTTATGGTACATAACGGTGAGTACATAGCCACCCCTATGTCGGTCGCTAAATCTAACTAAAAACGATCCATCAAGATCGTCGTGCTTGTGTAGTAGGGCAACGGCTTCAGCTCTATCCAAAGTACCGTGATACCATTCGCTACGTTTTTCCCTTGGCGCAGGACCTTGATAATCACCTGATACAGAAAATGAAGAATACAAGTAGTTTGGATTTGTGGAAAGTTTAAAATATATTCCCTATATGCTCTAAAACCAGATTTACATAATAATTTTGCACAATCGATGTGTCCATTTCGCCTAGCGAGATCTGCTGGAATGTCATCCGCTATTGTGCGAGGGTTAACCGGAGCATTCATAGAAAGTAATACTTGTATAACTGTGCTGTGACCTCTGCTAGCCGCTTCGTGCAGCGGAACCATACCTGTTGGATTTGGAAATACTAGTCAATTCTATGGTCATAAGTTTCGTGAATGACACATGAAATCATGCTTTGAAATTAATGCTTGGTGTAGTGTTTGTAAACTTTGTACTATATGTCCACAAAAATTATTACCTGTCTTTGTATTTCTGGCCTGAATGTTTGCCCCTCCTGATATTAGTATTCGAACAGTACTTGGCAAATTACTTTGACATGCATACTGAAAAAGCAACACAAAAAAACCAAGAATAATAATTTCAAACTTAGAATCGTTCATATTAATGGAATAAATAGATGCCAAACACTGCAAAAATATTTATGTGCCATTGAAAATGGGGATGTAAAACATGTTGGAAAAAACATAATAAATAACGCTGTCGGGATTAATAAAATTATAGAGGTGAAAGGTAGAAATCCATTTTCATTATTGCTCACTCACATGCAGAGGCGTGTACCCTGCAGAGTCCCTACAATTCACGCTGGCTTTATTTTCGATTAGCTTTTTTAGAATCTCATCAGCTCCATCCATAGCTGCCAAGTGCACAGCTGTCTGTCCCAGCTGATTTTTTGCATCCAAGCTGCGGTACCCGCACTTCAGTAATTCAGACACTATTGTATAATTCCCCTGTAAGAAAAAATTTAGATACAGCTCCAAGTTTCTCCAAGTGTACTTCGATTTTTGAAGTTAGGAGGTGCACCGAAACATTTATGAATTGCTACCTGAATAGTGGCTCTGTGAAGTAGGTTTGTCCGTCCATGTCGTCGGGTGTCATGGGGTGGCGGAGCACCTTTGCAAGGGTTAGACAAAACTGTTTCAAGCCCGTGATGACTTTCTTGATAATATTCTATCAGAGTGTCCAGACCATGAATCGTTGTTTCATCGTCTGTGGATATTTCAAAATGAATGTATACGAGTGATAACCTTGAAGCAAAGCAAAGCTACCAAAGGGTGGAAAATACCTATGGAGAAAAAAGCATCTTCCTCGTGTTTTCTGATCTGATAATGAATTACTTCTCCATTATGGAGAACAGAGAGTACATAGTCTCCGGAAGACGAACTGCTGTTCCTTACTAAAAACGTACCATCCGCAGTTCCCTCTGAAATATGTGAATTAAACAATGCTTACAATTTATTTTGAATACATAAACAATCTTTGATCGGTACTTGACGTCACAATTAATCAAACAAAGCATAGACAAAACAAAAAATGAATTTCACAAGTGAAATCCAAGAGCCGAATCTATGTAAATTTTAATTAAAAGCCAAAAATTTCGTAATTTTGCGCTTCGAATACCAGAGTACTACTTTTATGATGTGTATTGTTAAAATTTCTATAAATGGAGTCGTTTGAAAGTTTAAAGACTTAAGCGATTAATCATGCAGTTAGTGGTAACAGTTACACATTGAATAATTACTAAGATCGACATTGCGTCGGAAGCTTACAAAGAGGCACCAGTCGCAACCAAGCTTAATCTTGGTTCCCTGAGCATCGGAACTCCACTTGCATATTGATATGCGAGAGCGGAAACTTGCTCATTAGCTGTAAGTCAATAGATTGGAATGTTAAAAAAAAATATAATCAGATGCTCCTATAATCAAAGACAGTAGCAAAGCATTCAAAGAAAATAAAGCAACAAAAGTGACAAATCATCGGTTATTTACAGACAATAACTAAAATCCATGGAGACGTTGAATGGCGAATAATAATAACTAATAGAGATTAGTAGTCGTTGGATTTATATCAGTTTAGACGATGTCAACCGCGGATTATCAGTTATCAGCCTTGCTTTGAAGAAGTAAAAGTACGAGACGTTCTAATGTTCGTAGGCTAATGCTGTATAATAGTCCAGAAACAGAACACCAAAGTTTTCTCAGTGCGAGTGACCAATCCATTCGGAATTCGAAGCGATGTCAATATTAGGAACCCTTCGAATTACCTTCTTTTAACATGTTTTCAGCATCCGACCGGGATAAGGCTCCGTGATACCAGGAAATACTTTCTTCGGTGGGCATTATTGACGTTTCCGACACAAGAAGGCTGACTAGAATGATGTCAGGCCAGAAGTGCACCAGAATAACATGTACACCTGCAAAGTTAACACCTTCTACTCGATGTTGCAGGTCTTCAACAATCTTTGCTTAAAATGACGTTGTTAGATCCACGCATGAGTCCACTGACATTGAGTTACACACAAATGTTTTTCATGTTTGACCGCGAAGGTTATATCATTGGTATATGCAGAATCACTTATCGACAGCTTCAAAAAGGTAACAGCATCACAACTTCGACAGAAAATCTCACGGCGGCAGCACCTCGTCGGATTTTGCACAATCGGTGATCATGATATTTTAATTTTTTCTCCTTTGATGTGATACGTGAACATCATGCGTACACCACGTATACATACCAGCGAATGTTGATACGTGCTCGTCTACTACGTGCAATACGTGTCATCGCATGACACCGATGACACGTTGAACCATCGGAACGTCTTTCATTGGGTGTTCATCGTTGAGTGATTACAGTTGTTAGTGACATCTCTAAGGAGAACCACATTGAGAAACTATAATTCAGAAGGTTTCAAGGTAACCGGTCTTACCAAATATAAATATCATTAGAGCATGGACCTAGGAAAGAAGGTTCTTTTCTCTTCTATGTCCATGCATTAGAGACACTGTAAATTAGGAAACACAACACTTGTCCAAGGACCAGCATTTCAGGGTTTAGGAGTACCATATTTACCACTAATAATACCTAATTATTATTTACACGAATTCCATACCATACGTAACTGAAACGTACAATATATCTTTCTTGTATCATTGAATTTTAATTGTTTGTTGTTACTTTGTCAACAGAGAAGATGCGTCAGTTGAAGGGAAAAACAAAAGAAACGAACAAGCAGAAGAAGGAACGAAGAAAAGAATTCATCGAGAACAAACAGCGACTCTTCACAGTAGTTCTGCCGACTGTTGCTGCAATATTTTTTTTGATTGCTGCGTACGTTTATGTCAAGACCCGTCCAAAATCTGTAGATTATTAACCTAAACATGAATATGATCATGGAGAATTGCACCAATTCGTCCGTTTGTTGAGAAACCAGATGTCAAACCATTCGGCACAATGTTAAAGATTGAAGATATGGCAGAATTCATCCCGAGCAACATCGGATTTGTCTCCACGTCTTGGAGATCACGCCAGTGGTTCTAGACCAAGTATATTTTTTATGAATGCAATTACACTTTGCAATCTACATATTATGAATATATATTGTTGCTGATTCACATAACACATACCATACCAGATACAGTACATCATTCAAAAAAACAAACGGTGAAATCTTCACATCATCCAATACACTTCTCACCGCCAATAGAACTAATATGTTGTGAAATCAAATTTCAGAAACATACATATATGTATGTACAACGTTTTACTACAGATCCAACACTTTTATGTTATTATTGTGTACATGGTCAGAGGGTCCAAACTTAAATATGAACGATGAACACAAAAAAAAGAATTGGAGCTCATTTAATTGTAAAATGCCCTTTCCCAAAACACGTTGTCTAGCGCTTGCTCTAGCGTTGACAGTAGTTCGAATTTCAGCAAATTGTCCAGATGTACTTAGTTTTGTACCTGTGTTTGCATGAATTATCGGGTTGCGTATAATCTGTATGTTCGCGTCTCAATGTTAGAGCGTATGGTACCTGGAGAGAGCATGATCCCCGAATAACGCGACGACAAATACGAAAGTAGTAGGATAATAGATTCTCTCGTTCTATGTCAGGAGCCTAAAAAGAGCAGCATAAATATATTGAACAGGTGGATTAATACTAACGGAAAAGATATTGGAATAGTTACTTGTATAATTCCAGACGTTTTGATTGAATGTAAGGGCTTACAGGTCCACTCTTTGTCGGGTCTTTGTATGGGATGATTCCAGCCCAGAATAGATCCTCTAGGAAGTTACCGGCAGCATCTAGTGCGAGTCCCGTTTGATTCGTGTCTTCTAAGCGTAGAATAAAATTACTTTGGCTTGTCCAAGCCAAGGAATGGTTGCACAGAGCTGTACGGAGGCCTCCTAGATGTAGGTAATCTGATAACGGCATCGAAGTGCAGAGAATTACCTCGGTGAGAAGAGAAACCAGATCCTCATCTCTCGACAGACCAGTAAATCTTTTCTAAGCTCACCTGTTGGGCTCGGAGAAAACCGAACATGCACTCCTTGTGTTTTGTACGACCTTTCAGAAAATGTGCCAAGATTCGAGGGGGAGAGTAGAGTACGCTGCACGTTGTGCATATTGCCGAATGTCATGCGTTGGAGATTATAAATTAGATGAATTCTCTTAATTTTCTCTGATCTGGGGAGTTACCTGCAAACGTCATTTGCGCGTGGAGTCAAACACGTCAAAGGTAAACGAGAGGGACCATCAAAATGCGCACCCATTCCAATTAATTTGTCAATTACCGCATCTTCCTCTGGTCCTGGAAGTGTTTTATGAAATGCAACTGAATTTACACCATCGTAGATTTATTCCCAATCTTTCCTAATTTTTTCCGATTTTTTCTAATTTTTCCTGATTTTTTCTGATTTTTTCTAATTTTTTCTGATCTTTTCTGATTTTTTCTAATTTTTTCTAATTTTTCCTAATTTTTTCTAATTTTTATCGATTTTTATCGATTTTTTCTGATTATTTAATTAATTATTCGAATTTTCCGCGCATTTCTCTGGGCGCCGCCATTTTCTCTAAGCTCCGCCCATCGGGAGTACAGCTAGCGCCATGTGGCGGATTTTTGCTGAACTAACGCCCAGAAAACCGTGAAAGTTTTGACCCTTCTTCGCGAGAAACCGGAAAAGTATTGACCGCTAATTTCTCTGAGCTCCGCCCACCGCGAGTACAGCTAGCGCCATGTGGCGGATTTTTGGTGAACTAACCCCTAGCAAAACGGGAAAGTTTTGACCCTTCGTCGAGCGAGCCCGTAAAAGTATTGACCTCTATTGAATTATTGACACCTGGCGTGGTCAATTCTTTTCCGGTTTCGCTCGAAAAGGGTCAAAACTTTCGCGTTTTTTTCCTCGGAAAAGTGGCCAATACTTTTCAGGTTTCGCTTCAAGGAGGGTCAAAACTTTCAAGTTTTTCGCTCGGAAAAGTGGTCAATAGTTTTCCGGTTTCTCTTGAAGAAGGGTCAAAACTTTCGCGTTTTTCTGGGGGTTAGTTCACCAAAAATCCGCCACATGGCGCTAGCTGTACTCGCGGTGGGCGGAGCTCAGAGAAATTAGCGGTCAATACTTTTCCGGTTTCGCTTGAAGAAGGGTCAAAACTTTCGCGTTTTTCTGGGGGTTAGTTCACCAAAAATCCGCCACATGGCGCTAGCTGTACTCCCGGTGGGCGGAGCTTAGAGAAAATGGCGGCGCCCAGAGAAATGCGCGGAAAATTCGAATAATTAATTAAATAATCAGAAAAAATCGATAAAAATTAGAAAAAATTAGGAAAAATTAGAAAAAATTAGAAAAAATCAGAAAAGATCAGAAAAAATTAGAAAAAATCAGAAAAAATCAGAAACAATCTGGAAAAATTAGAAAAAATCGGAAAAAATTAGGAAAGATTGGGAATAAATCTACGATGGTGTAAATTCAGTTGCATTTCATAAAACACTTCCAGGACCAGAGGAAGATGCAGTAATTGACAAATTAATTGGAATGGGTGCGCATTTTGATGGTCCCTCTCGTTTACCTTTGACGTGTTTGACTCCACGCGCAAATGACGTTTGCAGGTAACTCCCCAGATCAGAGAAAATTAAGAGAATGCATCATCTGTCATCGAGATTCATTGTAGCGTCAAAGTGCAGCGTCGCAGCCCCAAAAAGTTGAGTTTTGTAGCAAATAATTAATGGTAATTGTGCTTTGTGGTTAGAATTTATTTATTTCTTATTTTTTTTTCACAAAGCGTATGTGATACAAAAGATTCAACAAGGCCAGCGATCAAGCTGTCAAATTATTGTCGCATCGTTCGTTCATTAGGTGGATAATCAGAGATATATCGAAATAATTCAGGATGTCGGAAACGAATGATAATTCTTATAACATAAACGGACAGCATTTTAATCCCGATATGTATCTTCAAAAAATGCTTAAGGTGAGCGAAATACGATTCTGTTAAAAACAATAACCTAACTTGACATCGTACGTTCATAGATTGACTATTATAATACAATCTGATATTATTAATTCGTGCAGGAATGTAGCCTCAGACAGATAATGGATAACGAAACTGAAATCATTCGCGACACGCAGACACTTCATTCTGATATGCAAACTCTGGTCTACGAAAACTATAATAAGTTCATTTCTGCAACAGACACCATCAGAAAGGTGACTCCACTAACCGTCGTTACAAAGGCATTACTCGAATATTCGTTAACAAAAACCATCTATTGGTTGTAATCACAATTCTACATCGCAGATGAAAAATGACTTTAAGAAAATGGAAGATAGCATGGATTCCCTTTCCAGTAATATGGACAGTATTACTTCATTCTCGGAGCAAATATCTTCGACTCTTCAAGGCACGAGGCAACAAATAACGAGACTATCTTCTGTACACGCTCTCTTAAAAAAGTTACAATTTCTGTTCAAATTGCCAGCTAAATTGAAAAACAGAATGAATGAAGAGCATTATTCTGAGGTATCTATTAATCATTTACACTAGGCATAGCTGTGTTTTTCTCCTTTAGATTTCCAGAACTTACCTGTTTTATAAAATTTTCAGGCCGTTCAAGACTACATTCATGCTCAGCGGGTCTTGAACCAATATGGAAACATGCCTTCGTTCCAGGGGATACAAAAAGACTGCGAAGAGATCGTAGAGGAACTAAAAATCAAACTCAGAATCCAATTCCAGAGTCGAGATGCAACTACCAAGTCTTTAGCTGAGAGTGTGGATCTCCTGCTGCAGCTCAAAGAGCCTCCGGAGTCTTTGTGCAAGGAGTTTCTAATCCATGCAGAAACAAGGCTAATGGAACAACTGGATACACTTAAGGACATGTGTGAAAATGACGTGATAGAATTCGTTGATATGGGAAGTTCTGGATTTTTAAGCGACCTTTGCTTGATCGTAGCTTCTTACAAAGATATGTTCGTCAACAGAACACCTCTAGATGATAATGAATTCAGCGACGATTTTGATACGAAAGCCATGGCAAAGTTGGACATCTTCATTTTAAATAACGTGAAGAAATATTTCGATCTCGTCGGCAAACGAGTCGAGGTTGTCGGGGACACAGCAATTTTGGTGCGTGCCCTCGACAGGTTTTACCGACGCTTGCAAATGATTAATACGTTGTGTAATGAAAATGACTTTGCTGGGTAAGTGAAATCTTCTTAATAGAATACTTGAGTTACTGAATTCTGCATGTACTCTCTATAGAACTGCCACGGAGATAGTGATAAATGCCGGTCGAAAGCAGTGCAGAAATCATTTGCATACCCTGAAACAGCATCTCACAGAGACGCTTGCAACAGTCAGGCAAACTCTAGCGGCTAAAGTTACGCAAGACGGAGAATCCGGTCTTGCAGAACTCCAAGCATCCCTTGTGATGCCCACATTAGAAAAGGTCAAAGGGATACTGCAAGACTTACTGGTAATCTAAATTTCGTAGCTTTCCTGTTTGAATGAAAATCTTCGGGATTGTAATTCTACATCTGTGTCGATCGAATCTTCCCCATAGGTGTTTCTACAGCCAGAATTGTCATTCGGTGGTAAATCTCATTTTGTCCAATGCTTCTGCGTCGATGAAGTAAGAGAAGGTCTCGTAATCGGGTTCCTTCATCATCTAACGGCTACAGCCAGTGGTTTTTGCTCCGGATCCGACGTACCCAAATTCCCACCTGCTTTACTTTTATTATTGAGTAAAATGTGCATAGAATTTAAAGAGACGAGTGCTCATTACTTGGTAAGTTTCTTTATTTCAGGAAAAAGGTTCCATCAACTGTGTCTGCCAGTCTCATACAAATTACGTGATAATTTCAGCTGATGACAACAGACGATCTTTTCAATATCGAAAGACACGCATCTTCGACAAATTTCATTACCCCGGAGAGCGAGATTTCCAACAATTTTCAAACAGCTGCACAAAATCTATTGAACCACTACGTGCGTCTTCAAGGCCTCTCCGTTTCTCAAATGCTCAGAAAATCTGTTGAAACTAGAGACTGGCTGCATACCATCGAACCCAGGACTGTGAGGGCAGTCATGAAAAGGGTTGTCGAAGATGTGACAGCAATGGACTTGCAGGTTTCTGCCTTGTATGACGATTCTGAAGGGCAAATCGACAGAAGTAGCGATAGCAGCCGAAGAACTCATAGGTGCGCTTTAAACCTCTGAAACATACATTTGAATACATTCTGTGGAATATATAATACGTGACACGTTTTCCAGCGTCAGTGTCTCAAGGCACCTATATCGTTCTAACTGGTCTTCGTACACACCAAGCCACTTGGATTCGTCTCTGGTGACAAACATTCATAAGCTGTTTTCAGAACGCATTGAAATATTTTCTTCGGTCCAGTTCAGCAAGGCCTCCATTCTAACTGGAATTATCAAGATCAGTTTGAAGGCAAGTATAGCAAATCGTAGTCTATGATCTCTTATTGAGTAAGATGAACTATCAACTCTGGGCTACGAGCTCTGATAATAATTGAACTTTTGGGAGGGACGGTATAATAATCGTTGCAGGTGGCGTGGAGCGAGTGCAATGACAAAATAACGCAACCATTATCCACTTTGCATTGTGGATACGTTACGCCAACTCCCTCGGTATAGACGCGTACATAAATCACACGTAATCCTCGCATGTTGTAACATAATGCACCCTATTCGTGGATTCGGAAAGCAAACTTGCCGGTGAAATTTTCTCAAATTCTTTATTTCTTAACAAATATATATACCTTTCTGTTCATAGACGTTCCTGGAGTGTGTGAGACTCCGAACTTTCAGCAAATATGGTCTGCAGCAAATTCAAGTCGATACCCATTATTTGCAGCTCTACTTGTGGCGGTTTGTCTCTGATGAAAAGTAAATATCAAGTAATTTGTTTTGCCCATCTATCGACTTTAAATCGAGATTTCAACTTGTCTTTTACGATTTTTGTTCCAGCCTCGTGCATTTCTTACTCGATGAAATATTGGGTAGCGCAGTTCATAGATGTTTGGAGCCAGTTCTAATGGAGCCCAGCGTTGTTGATATTATTTGCGAAAGAGGTTGAAGTGATTCTTTACCCAAAAACTCAATATTTGTTTTTTATAGAATTGTAACAAATGAAATGAAAAGAAAAAAAAAAAAAAAACTAACGAATATACGAATTGTTCAGTACAAACTAACTAGAGATTTTCCAAATCTAATCACAAGAATTTCCCTCCTATCTAACGACGATGGCAATATCTCCGTAGTTCGAAATACCGGTATGCGTTTAAAAGAAGTTAAGGCCGATTGAAACCGTTTAACCCCTCTTTGGTAATGCTTTCACCAATTTAACCGCCGTGAAAGAAGACGGGAGGCATCTGACACCATGACATCTGAATCATTGCATCGTACTTTGACACTCGCATGCGATCCACCGGGTACACCACGCGTGGGCGTTCGTCGTCGCTATTCATTCCTTATTCCTACTGAATGGGAGAGAAGAGAAAATATCTTATTATTATATTTTAATTCCACTACTACTGGCCAAGAAGTAATTTCAAAATAATACAACGAATAGTTGTAACTGAACATTCAATTGCCAAAATAATGGCTGGCAACGGTATTCCAGGTTTTCGTTATACTCTTTGACGCTTCAGATCCAAATCTAACGATATGGGTATGTGAAACAAGCGTACAAATAATACGCACACAAGTTCTCGGGTTGATAAATTCACCGTGGTGAGTGTATTAAATTGGATAGAATGTGGTGTGTGGGTATGCGCCGGAAACCCGTGGAATGAATCTCATCCACGGAGAGGAAGTTGAAATTAACGCCACTCAGAGCCTACTGCCACCATCGTTAAATATGTTGGTAGCGACACGTACATGCACACCTATCCCTGCACACCTATCCCTGTATGCATAAGAATATGTATATTAAAATACTCGCATATCTACAGGGTGTACTAACAATGTTGAACAAGTCCTATTGAAAAGTTCGAATAGCCGATAATGGCTTTTACTTTGGTAATGAACGATAGGTTGAATTCTTCTTGTCGTTTGAAACAAAATATTCTTTGTTCTTTTTCATTTTTTTTAACAATTGATTCTGCAGGCACCACCTGACCTCTGGAACCGGTGACGGATAAATGAATATTTTACATTTCTCCCCATTTGTCACGAAGAGGTGTCGCCGTTGAGCTTATTATTGGGATACGTTGAATTGCGCGATATGTGGCATATTATATCGCATATATTGTAATAATATTTGAATTTTATACGTTTCAGTTATATCTATATCGTTGATAACACGTGACCTTAGAAAAAACACCTGTGCATCTGTGCCGTGATGTGTACATTGGGGAGAATTTAATACCCGATGACTGCGAACGGTCCACTCTACTTTAGACTGCCACGTGAAAAAGTCTCAATTTGAAACCAAAAAATTTCTCACCAAAAACAGAAGAAAAAGAAAATTATAATTCTATAGATCGATTTTCGTAATACTATCAACTAGATTATTACCACCTACGACTATCCTACGTAGTATTGAACTAGGTGAGTGTAAATTTGAGATTAATTGGCAAGAAACGTTCTAGAAGTTATTTGCAAATTCGTAGAGCGATAATTGTTATTTTGAGTATCCTATAATTCGAGAAATTCTATTACAAAACACACGATTCATTCTCGCACTTAGATCTAGATTCCGACAGTGGTATAATAAAGATAGAAGAACAATTATCGGAAACCGTATTAGGATTTAGAATACATCAAATATCAACATGTACGGTATAAATGAAATTTCCGTCAACCTAACATTTCAAAATACGGTTTATCTATAGATATATCTACGGTTGATCCTATGAAATAAGTTTTTAATGTAATGTGGCGGTCACGCCGGATGAGAAGTTCAACTGCAGATATACGCCCACGCAGACGTTGCACACATTTAACAATCTCACATTCTTGTGAAAAAAAAGCGGAACAAAAACTTGCACGTAGAGACATGTATCCACGTAAAGCCGAAAGCATGGCCGAACAAATATCGGGTAATTCTTTTCTCCAGAAAATAAATTCGCGAGATTTGGTCGTGTGCCCATCAAAAAGAGAAAAAGAAATCGATTCGTTGGTAGAAAAGAAGGTGGACGAGCAATCCTATTTTGTCGTTTATTTTAGTTCGTTTGTGATATCAATTTTATACTTCGTATGAACATTTGTCATGCCATTGGTGAAACAGAGTAATTCACACAGCAAAAAAAAGACCATCCAACAAAAAAGGCGGGAGAGTTTAAATGAGCGTACAGTACACCCGCATGGGAAAAGTCACGGAGGTATAACAAAAATGAACATTGCCGAAGGAAGCGATCATCGTATATAATACAGCTTTTGAAACCCGCTACGAACCAAAGCCTGATTTTCACAATGATAAACGAAAACTCATATACAACACGAGGGTAGGAAGAAAAAAATATGATCAAAAGAAAAAAGAGAGGAAAAAATACACACTTCCACCATGCTCCCACCCTTATTCAGCGGGATTTCTTCATAGCGTCGGTAACATACATGGGTGTGTGTATAGCTTTTTACTTATTCTTCATTACCAAGTATGAAATTGAAGTCTGCATGACTCGTTGAGTCGTTGAAAGAACTGCAGGCATATAACATATAATGGCTATATGCATAGCATAGGGGCGTGTTGTATAACGGCTATCGCAATGGTAAACCATGGAGAATGTGTCGAGGATTAGTCGTCATAGTTGCCATCGGCGATTATCTCCGTCTTATTGTCAGTTGTGAGAAGTTTACTCGAGTATAACACAGCCTTTGCACTGCGGCGATGAACTTTCGGTAGTTTGTTCAAACAAACGATGAATAATCCCGCGTCCAATGTTCGACATGTCGCAATATGCGCTTGGAGCCCAAATTTGACACAAACAATCATAAATTCTTCTCCTTGGTCGGATGATGACGTGACTTTCAACGACAAAAATGTCTTCATTGAAATAACGTCGAAATTCTTTTTTTCATCCAAAATCTAGTCGAAGTTCGCATGAAATATTATGAGATACCAAAAGAACCAACGGCAAGAAAAATAAAGAAAGTATGACGACACTGAGAAGAATGTTCCAATGAAAAGTGCAGTAATTCTACTGTAATTATTGGAGACGTTCCGCTTTGTGACCGCAATAATGGGCAGAAATAATATTCCACATGCTCGTTGTTGTGTTCACAGCTCGGACCATCTTGACCACTTTACCGACAGTAATATTATAAATATTGGCTGTATACCTATCATAATAACAACAATACAATTAATAACAACAGTAATAACAATACCTGATAATAATCGCGTCGGTCAATCCCCAACAGCTGCTGCAATCGACAAATAAGACGTTCGAAGTACAACCGAAGTAGTCGATCTCCGAAAATTATTCAGCAATGACTAATTATACAAATCGTAACCGCCCTGTGTTTACTTTAATACAACGTCGGCACTGTTGCAGCTGGCATTGTCGGCATTATATAAATTTCGTGACCAATTTCGAAAAATCATCAGTTCCTTGGTAGACCTCACGTCCAACGAACCTCCAGGATCATTGCGTCTTCGTAGGATCATCATCGTCGTCGTCGTCGTCGCTGAAATTTTGGTTCCCGTATCATCGTCATGTATACATACTATAAGCCGCAATCGTGTGCTAAGTAGTAGTGCCGTAGGTGATTGAAATTCTTTTTGAAGAAAAAAAAAACAATTAATTTTCACCTGGGTACGATTACTTTTCACGTTGTTGACTCGGCGCCGTCGTCACATCGTCGCGGTATGTGTACATCGTCGCCGGTTATCGCTGCTGCGGTGTTTTCTGAAAATCGGTAACTATAACAAATGTCTGTAAGAATAGGGATAAATAAATGAATAAATAAAACTACCCAATTCGATGGTCGTATCAAATGTGACGTACGATTCATTCATGTTTAGAATAGGATTTCCGCCTGTACTCCCCACTTTTTTGTTCACCCTTCTAATTGTAAGTTAAGAACGAACGTTTCCTATTGGTACATCAAGTCTCCCACCATCGGATCATAATGATGCACGGTACGTACACGTACTTATGCACGTACGTACTACTTTGCAAACGTATAACAAACCGCCTGCTGCTGTTTTCTAAGCTGCTCCTGCCTCTGTCGCATCTGAAGTATCCGACAGCTCCCTATCAACTGTTTTCCTTCGCTCATTTTCCCCAATCCCCGAAGATCATCATCTCCGGGCACATTTAAGCTCCGTACACTTATATCCTCCGATATCTGCAAGTATACACACATTAATAATCTAACGATAATAGATCGCTTGAAGATTTTGATTGTAATTCTTGGTCCCCGTACATGATCGTACCTACATGACCGTCTCGGGAAAGTGGGAATAATTATTTATCCAATGAATTGTGAGTAGGCAGAACGTATCTCTGCATTTCTTCCCCTCCAACTACTTCAGAGGGAACTTGACCGTAGAGAGCACACATTATTCGACATGTGTTTCCGGTTCCTTCTACGATCGCAATGTAATTTCATCTATTTTCTGCGTACAGGTCGGAATGACGATGATTCAATATTTTTCTTCACACCCCGTATAGGTGTACTACATGTACGACATGCATACACGCAAACATAGCGCATAATGTATGTAGTTCGTACGCTGTGTATAGATATAGTGCGCGCGGTCCATTCACAGTCACGATGCAGTGATTTAAATTGATAAATTGATCCGAAGAGAGGGAGAACTCGTAGGTACGGTACGTAAATACATCGGTACGGTATAGTCACATTATAATGATGCAAGAAAGAAAAAAGAGCGCATTGACAGAAAGGAAGGTGGGAAGAATTTGGGAGAAAAGAGAGAGATAACAAGGGATGAAAACGCGAATGATATCCGTACGGTTCGCGTGAGGATTGAATTAATAATTGTAAATAAATACAAATAACGTGAAAAGGAGGAGCGAAAAAAGAAGAAAAACGAAATGGAGCGTAAGACTAAGAAGAAGAACAAAGTTATGACAGTTAATAGGGAGTTTGTACGTCGACTGAATGCCTAATGCACTACGTCCTAGGATTAAATTGACCAATCATTTCCCGCACGGCAAGGGAGCGACCAATTACTCCGGCAACGTACTATATTAAGCCAATCAAGGCTCGTTTATCACTCAGTCGAGTATCTGCTCTCGCGTAACGCGCATCTTCCGAATCAGTCCCTGGAAAAGAATAATAATAGACATTTCACTATGTATTTACATAAATAGGTATATGCATACCCACATAAGATAAATAATTAATTGTTTGAATCGGATCGGAACGGAACGATTTGTACGCACAATGAATAGAACGTAGGAAGAGTTGGAAAATGCCGGTTTTCCGAGACCATCGTACAACGATAAACCGATTATTTGAATACACACGCACGCAGGATATACGGTTCGAAAAGGTATAAAATGTCAAATATTGCATTGAAAACGAACAAAAAAATGTATAAACACAGAGTACACTTTTTCAATTTGAATTTAATTTCGAGGCAATGTTTTACCATCGGAAAATTCGTGTCACAGGTAACGATTAAAAAATGAGAGAAAACGCAATCAGCCATGACGTCGGGGCCGCATAAACTAGGATCAAAAGTTCACGTTCAGATTTCAGTATACGTAACGTAGTATACATATACGGATACACACAGATACCTAATTACCATTTATTCACCGATTATTCGTATTTATAATTTAAAACTGTGAAATTGTGCAGTAACAGTGTGCAGTGTCTCGAGGTAAGGCCGGTTTTGATTTATTCGTTTGCTTTTGGATCCTTCAATTATTCTCCTCTCATCAACGCATTCGATATTCCGATGTACTTGAAATTTTTCAAATTTCATACGTATCATGTAATAGCTCGATATCTATGTACCCTGTATCCTGGTTGGCTTCTTAAATTAGAATTCGATATCAGAAAATCCAATTAATCGAAAGTATCGTGATGTGTGAAAAAAAAAGACTCGGATTCGCGTAGAAGCGTAGGATATCTGCGGTATTGACGATGAGACGCCGGAGCAAAAAGAAAATATATATGTATAAATAACAATACAAAACTCGAATAACGAAGATTCTGTTGTTGGTATATTTCAACCGTATACTTGTGCGTTGTTTTTTCCAAAAGCGGTTTTCTGTCTCTGGCTACGATGTGTATGAGCTGTCGCCGCGTACCGTTCGTTTCCCACCTTATCTCTCATGACTTCTTAACCTGGCTCAGTCTCTTATAACTAATACGTTATATACTCGTATGTGTAGTACACATATGCCATATATATGCATACGAGATATCCATGTGTATACCTATGCACATCTATATGTATACCAATATAGGCATTGTACGAGTATGTGTACGTGTATGGCTTTAGACTTGTCGGCGATAATGTATAAATATGGAAATTCTAAAAAGTACAAAGGAATGCGCTAAGGCGACTCTGAAGTTGTACCATATCACTAACACATGCCTATGTATGTGTGTATCAAGTCAAACTAATCGACGTTATTTTCATAATATCTGCGTATGTTTTTCCAAGTACGTAGAATTAAGATGAAAGTCTCATTTAGATTTCCATAAGGAGTGTTCAAGAAGGATCCCCGACTATCAATTGATCGATTTTTTTTCCTATCATCTCATCGTATAATGTCTTTGCTTTTATAAATTTTTCACAGCTGGAATTCGCCGATGACACGTTGCTGCTGCTGCAGCACAGTTGCAAGGGTATTATAATGTAATTATAAAATGCATCTTTGGCTTTGATAATCCGCATGTACAACGATACGGTGTAATTCTATGGGAACAGCTATATCTGAACGTTCGTTTTACATACGCACCTAAATATCCATTATACATGGTCATACTTTTGTCAGATACTTATACATAGGCGTGTGGTATAAAAATGTGTTTGTATCTCAAAAGCAGAAGAAAAAAAGAAAAAGAAGCAGAAGATGGAGATGGAGAAGCGGAGAAGCGGAGAAGCGGAGTAGATGGCAAGACCAACATATGGAGCGTGCGAAGAGGGAATAGAATGCAAGAATTAACATTCATTTCTGTTCCAGTCTATGCATTAATCCCCATTTATGTACACGCTCGGTATAGCCTCTACGTAGCATTTCGCGAACTATAATTCTACTTTCATTCCCTTCGATATACATCATCCCATTTGGAATAGCATATGCCGCTTCAATAAAAATAATCACCAGCTGATCAGTTTTCAAATTTTCAAATCCCGTCTTGTAGTCGAATAGTTTTTGTATCGCGTCGTCACATCGAAAGAAAACCGTCCGCTTACAAAAATTCGATTATAACAATATACCGCAAGTACTGGTAAAACCGTTGGGACTTTCGGTATAAGTAGAATAATCGAAAACGTGACTATACATAATTTGTTTGTATTTGGGCGTGTTTCAATGCTTCGTATGGGACCAGTTTTTAAAATACGTAACTGAATTCCCCTCTACAGACTCAGCTAAGCCGCTCTTCTCTTCACTTCAATTCCTTTCATCTTTCTCTCATTGTCAGTACTGCAACAGCCTGCATTTCTTAATTTCTAATAATTGGCCGTTGAATAAAATTCCCCGAAGTGTTTTCAGAAACGAAGATGATACGTGAAGGAACGCCCGCGCATGTAATATATAAAATATAGGCACATTGATCTCCTACTTTTGTCAATTCTTGCTATTTTATGAATTTTTTTTACTTCCACGTAGAATACACCGCATGTGTATTCATGAGCGCAGAGGTCGGAAGAAACAAGAAGTGTAACGATATCGTCTTGAACGCATTCTATGAAGCGTCCAAAACCAGCACAGTAGGTGGCTTTAATAAGGTACCAAGGCCGGTTCAATGAATCCTACCGTCCATCCGTTCATTGACCATCATTTTTTTTCTTTTTTTTTTTTCAACTGATATATTTTACGGTATAATTCTACTTCTCTCTCCCGTTCGTGTCTCAATATATTTTCTGCTCTGCATGTGTGTAAAGGAAATATTGCACGATGATGGCGACGATGATCTCACACGGTACGGTATACTTTATGCCATTAATTATTAAACGCTGACCGACCGACTAACTTGTATAATTTTACTCATTCCACCGGCATTGTACCCACAAATTGCTTACCTCCAACTTTTAAAACACATACAATGGATAAGCAATGCTTCGCCGGGTCATGGATGGGTGAACACGCAGCAATCGGATACGACAGCAATTATCTAATAATTAATCATAACGGCAAAGCCGGCCGAATACCTCTGTTCCTCTATGAGGATTTCCTTAATCCTGTCGATTCTACGTTCTGCACCAATTGACTCTCTACGTTGAGTTTACGACGCGACGTTACGTCCCTTTGCCAGAATGTTTTTAATTCACGGTCGTCCTCAACCCTTGACACCTTGTTGCCTTACCGGTCCAACGATCGTACTGGAAATAATAAGAATTCTATTTGTGTAATTTGACTAGTTTTAATACGACTGGAAAATTTTATAGCAAATGCGCTTTTGAAAGCCTAAGTATGTTAGATTTCATATCGATACCCATGAGAACTGGCTAGGCTTGTCCAGCGGTATGGATGACATGCACGTACTTACATCATGCGATGGTATTCGACCAATTGAATAATAGCTGCCGATTCTCGAGTCAGCTTATTAAGTTAATACCACCTCCTACTTCTACTTCTCCGGTACCCGTCATGTGTACGTTTTTAAAACGGCTGTCGTTCTTTTCAGTGCTCATTTTTTTGCTGCTGCTTGCTCAGCACAACGGTATTAATAACATTAACTACGACGACATAATATTCATATTTCAGGTGAACACATACCAAAAAATATCATCGTTCCGACAGTGGAGAAAATTGATCACAAGGAATCCTGTCCTGTTCCTAAGTACTAGTGCCGCAGGAGTGAATAGCTTGGGCTACGAATTTCCATGTCTCCTGCTGCTCAAGTGCTTATCAATGGGTCGGGACGCACGGCGCGGTAGAGCTTTCCTCAGAAGTGAAGATGCCATCATTATCATAAATAATTGTACATCTGAAATCATTGAACAGTGCACGATGTATTATCGATCATATTTCTAATTATTATAAATGTATACTACTGATAATAAATAAAAGATCCAGGTGACCACTTTACCCTGTTGCGTTGGGATATTTTTGGTCAACTTAGTCTTCTTTTTTTTCACCTTCAGCGATAGCAGTTATAACATGATTCGCGCTGATATGAGTTCGGTAAGTGCAACAGGAGATATGAGTCGGAAGATCAGCAAGAAAAGGTTACAAAAAAATTTGCATTTTTGGAGGAGCTGGGATTTGAACCCAGGACTTTCAGCATGCGAAGCAGACACTCTACCACTGAGTTACACCCCCGATAGTGACAACGACAAATTTCTAACGTAAAACGTACATTATCTAAGGTCCCGATTAACGTATTACGGTACAAGCATTTCACCCTTGCAGTCACACGTTATCACTGAGGCGATTTCTGGATCGCAATCAAACGACGGACGCTCACCAAAAACTGTCGATTATTTCGCTAATTTTACAGAAGACACATTTCTCATGACACGACCTGCGACAGTCTGTTGGGTGCTAAGTATTCAGATTCATTTTATCCGTGAGTCTTTTGTTTTGCGTTAACATCAGGGCGCTAAATTTTGAAATTTACTGGTATGTTTTTATGTAAGGAAATATATTTTTTATTTGATTCGCTCTACAAACATGCAACGTGAACTTCGAATATTCAATAGATCAATGATAATTACGAATGTTTTCCATTATCAAAATGTATTTCAAACATATTGAAAATACACTAAAAATTAAAAACTATGATGTATCGAGAGTAATAATCACCAACTACTGTGCATCAGGTACTAATAATTACATTTTTGTAATTTCGTACAAACTTTTGACTTGCACAATTGCGATTAAGGTTTCAAATACCGTACGGGCATCGACATCAATTTGGATTTCCGGTGGTTCTCATTAAATCTTTCATATTCCAATGAAAGAACCGCTTGACCGATAACTTGAGAACACACCACACAATAATACACACAATAAATAATATGTCTGAGGTAATTAGAGACTTGTATTAAAGTAAGGACTATATGTGTGAAATGAAAATAGATTCTTTTCAGCTAATCAGTTTTCAGAAACAGTTGGAAAACTTGTCATTTCTAGCTTTTGTAAGTATTGGAAAGTACTGTATATAGAGCGGGAGTTTCAAACTACTGAGAATCATGGTTATGGCTTTTCTGATTAACTAAAATCTACGTCCTAAGTATCGCTGTATGTACTATTTTATAAATCTATAATTATAACATAAAATAAATTATTATATCATTTACGAAGAGACTTTTGTCAATTTCACTTTTCGAGCTCTTGAACCATGCTCGTGTTTTATTATTCCAAGCTAATGTACTGGTGATGTTTTTCTTTTATTTCATAGATTGACCTTTGTTCAAACACTGTAATTTTTCTATCAACGGACGCAACAAGGCAATCTGTTCAAAGAATAATTTCTGGACGTACTCGTCCCTTTTTATTACTTTTTGCACAGTGCAGTGCAACATAAATCCAACAAGAATAAACTCGTAACGACGTCATTACAAATTTGATATAACGCTGACGCTATTAGAAAGATCAACTTGACCTTTCAGAACCTTTTGCTGTAATTTTTTACAAAATATATTCGCCATTAATTTATTTCTTCTTGTTTGTTCCTGTTTCTCCCGTTGTTGTCGTTTATTTCGCACCTCATGCAGCTTATAATATCGTTTGCGGAGTCTTTCCTTCATTTCTTCGTCGCTTATTTTTTTCTGCGCAGGTAATACTGAAAAGATAACAATTTGAACAATCTTAATTCAATTATCTCACAATCCATTCGATCAGCTTTTTTTTGAACATCGAATAAAATAATTGGTAAATTTTTAAAGAAAAAATGAAATTTCACCTTTTGGCTTTGCGACCCTTGGCGTTTTAGTCAAATTTGTACCACTGGCCAATGCGAGTAATTGAATTCGTTTTTCTCTCCTCAATTCTCGTAAGTGAGTAATTTCAAACATACACTGCTGACGAGTTTCAACATTATTAACAAAATCAGGTTTATTCTGAGCCAAGTAGTCCTACAAGTTAGTTTAAGAATGAACTTTTAGTAAATCAATAAACGAAGACAAAAATGCTTTTCCATAATTCAATATTTCATACTACTTACAGTTATGTAATGTAACAAATTAATTATTCCAAATCCGACTATACCTGAAGTGTCTTTGTTGGTTCGCTGTTTCTACTCGAACTACAAGACCTTGCCTCGTCACAAGCACATCCATCGGATTTTGCAGTATTCGAAGGTGAGTTTGATGCGGTGGGGTCCTGTAACTTTTTCATCCCAACCTTACCGTTTTTCTGGGCTTTAGCTTCTGTGAATGATAACTCATACGCAATGGGTTTGGGATAATTAATGTGACAGTTGCATTTCCTTCCGTTTTTGTACATGCTGCCACAACTACGACAGTGTTGACTATTTCTATCGGCTTCCCCGTTATTAGATTCGCATGAACAATTCGTTTTGGCACTACGTTTCGAACTGTATGATTTTTGTTCTACGTCTTTCAGCTTGTTTTCGCAACAGCATTCCTTTCCACATTTGCACAACTTTTCGCCTTGCAGTTTCAGGGATTGAGGGAGCTGCTGAACTTCGTGCAAGCTCGATAAATAGCAATGCTTAGACTGGGTCTGTAATTTTCGACCGTCGCTTTCAAAACGGCACACACAATTACCATTGTTTGTATCCCTGCTGTCCCTGCATTTACGTTTATGATCTGCGTAGCGATTGCAAGTTGAATTTTCACCTCTGATATGATCGAATATTTGATCATTGCATTGATAGTTGTTGGGATATTTACATGCTTTTTTACCAAATTTTGGGTGGCAAATGTTGCAGTTAGGAGTAATGGAACTCACCGGAATATCCATCTTCTTATTTTCGCAATGACAATAAGCTGGACAACAACATGACTTCTCATCCTGCATTTTTGGGTTATCGTAGGTAGGATTATTTGGGCAAACGCAAGGTTTTCCTTCCCTGCACTTACCGCAGATGCACTTTGACTGACCAGCCTCATTTTGTAGAATATTTTTGAAACAAGACTTGCAAATTTCAGGAACAACATTGTCGCTTCTGGCAATGCTCTGGCTATGCCGAATGGATTCTGCGCAGGAACAACTTCCGGTACACTGGCAAACTCTGAGATCGTTACAGTTACAAGTGCACATGGATCTCGTTGCATTGACTTTGTTCTTCGCTTCCTTCAACTCTGTTCTAAGGTTTTCATTATCAGACACATGCGTAACAGGCTGTGCAGCGTCAAAGATGTTTTGAGTTCGTATGTAAGGCTGCTCCGTGTGAGAATTGCGTGGTTTTTGACGATCAGAATGTGGGGACATCGAAGTGTGGCGACATACATTTGAAGAACTTTGATGCGATGATTTTTGATTTGACAAATGGCAAAGGCACACCGCTTTTGGAGAGTTCTGTACAATTTCTATGGGATTTGAAATTTGACATCGGCAAACCTGCCCCAAGCATTTGCATTGCGATATTGCCGGTAGATTCTGATGAACTGGACAAACGACCTGTGGTAGCGGACTATCTATAGGTGATATTTGATGTGGCATCACCAGAGACGGGGAAACCAATCGAGATGGTGAAGTCTGAACGTGAATATTTGCAGATTTGGTTTCTGGAATCCGTTGACTTAACAGTGTTGATATTATTTCACCGCCTGTTTGGGAGTGTGCTCTTATGACGTCAGTTCCAGTTTGTGTGCAGCTGTTCCGCTTTTTCAAATTATTCATTTTTGTTGCACCAGAATCAACAGTCGATTGGCAGGTTGCTAGGTTGCAATGCGACGACCATTGGGGGTTGACCGAATCGTTACAAGCATCGAAGGTGCTTCTGATGAAATTGAAAAATATAGTTCATTCTTGCAACATTTCAAGAGAAATAAACATGAGCGATAGTCTCGGTATGGTAAAATGTCACAATTCTTACCCAGGTGAATTATCAGCATCGTTACTGCCGCAGACGCATTTCAGCAAAGCTTGATGTTTTTGTTTGACAATTGCGTGCTTAACTTTTTTGGGCGACATCCGTGGACGATCCAACTTTTTGGGTTGCTCTAATAGCCTGGAAACACAAAACAATGAACAACTTTCTTTGTAATTTACACTGAAAAAATGTAAACATACTTTTTCAAATAAGATAAATGGCTAATTTCATTGGTGATCCAAAGAAGTTGATTTTTCTTCTCAGTTTCGGCATAGCTGACTAATTTTGAGTCTCCAGAATCCGAAGTGTGATGTCTCCTCAATTCAAATTGCCTTTCCGATAAAGTGGCCGGCAATCTCCAGTCTGTGCTGTGTCTAGAACCATTGCCAGACTCCACGGTACTTTGTCCATTGTTAACTGGGTTATCTAAATAAACTCTATTTTGATCCAACGGGGTACCAGAAGTAGAAGTGTCCCCGAGTGGAATGTCAGCATTTTGTTGAAGGCAAAATATATTGTCTCTAGTTTTGGAACTGTCTCTACGTTGCGGTAAAAAACACTCAGAACTTTCACTTTTATTTAGATTGGTGGGCGAATTAATGCTTCGTTGACAATCGTCGGTTCTCAACCCCATTCTGGCCTTTCTACCATCCATCTCTGTTCGACCGATTTGTGCATCAAATTTATCCGTGTTACTACTGCCTTGGTTAATTATTCCATTAACAATCCTGGCCTCTCCGTTAAGCTGTTTTTTGGATGAAGAACTCTTCTTCTTTTTTAAGGGCTTCCACTCCTCTGAAGAATCTGTTGTGTTTTGTTTTTTTGTGAGAGCCTGGATGATGTCTGCTCTATAAACTTTTTTTCTAGCATCATCCGGATTCCAAGGAACATTTTCTTCTAAATTATGCTCTATTTTATCATCGGTGTATTTCGCGGTGACCAGCCTCTTTACGACGTGATGTATCAACCTTTTTTTAACTTGCTTATCACACTTGTTTGCATCCACAAGACTTTTCAAAATATTGACACTTCTTTCCAAGTCTCGTACCAAACTGTCAGAGTCTCCCCAAAGTTTTTCGTCGATGCTGGAGCTAGTGTTTGGCATTGTGGAATTTGAACGTCTTGTATCGCTGGAGGAAACATGACATTCGCTTTCATTTGGAACATTCTCGTAGACATGACCTGGAAAATATTCAAAACTATTAACTCGGCCAGTTACATCTTTAGTATCATCCGGATAAGATGCTAGAGGTTGAGAATCGTTGCAGGAAATATCTGTACTGCTATATCGAGTACCGGTTTCATCTTCCTGCTCGATATTCCGACTACTCTCTGCAGTTTTTTTGCACTCATTCGGTTTTCTGGCGTTGTCAAGTTTGTGCGTGTTTTTAGAGCCTTTCAGAATTGAACAAACTGGCTTCTGAGCCAAACTGGTGCCTCTCTTAGGTACAGGTGGTTTTTCCTCTTCAAAAACAGATACTTGAATGCCAACCGATTCGTGAAAATGTTCACTAATCGTAGTCTGAATAACTTTATCGCAAGTCACTGGCTTATTAACGACGGTAGCCAAGGAAGATGTGGAATTAAAGATGAGTGGTAAAAATGCCTTACTCTTATCTCTGATCTGCAAATTCAAGTCGCTCTGGCTTCGTTTTAGCAAGAGCTTAGAAGTCTCAGGGGCCAGTAAATTCATCGAAGAACTTTTTTTTAAAAGGGAAGAACAAGGGTCAAAATTTTTGTTTCGAACTTCCTGCTTTTGGCCTCGCTTTTTACCTTCAGTTGCATATTTTACAGATGGCACTTTGGTTGTTGGTGAAGACTTTGATGTTTCGGCATTCGGAGCAACATCAATTCCATAACTATTAACTTCCGGATTAGGTTCTTTCTTCTCTAAACTGATATGAACTCCGCTAATTATTCCAGCTATGTGATTCTTCACTATCGGTGTTATTTCAACTTCACTTTCAGTTTCTGATATGTTCCCAGGCAAAGGTGTCGAGTTTGCATCAGGTTTTCTTTTAGTTCTAACCCCAGTCTGTGCTAGCAGTATTTGATTTGATATGTTAGACTCTGTTGTTCCCTCTGGATCCTGCCTCAAAGCTGCAGAACATCCTCCAGCCAAAGCCATGCGTTCGATGGTGCTCAACTTTTTAGAATCCTGTTTGTTTTGAGGCAGCGTATTGAAGTATCCTACATCTGCACCACTGTCCCATTCCAGAGGTTTGTGAGAAGTTATGCTAGATGTTGGGGAAGCAGCTGACTTTCTATCCGGAGTTTCGGCAGTAGATTGTGTACACTCGTTTTTTTCTTCTAGGATAATCTCAGAGGTAATGTGCTTTGATTCTGGAGATGAAGAACGGGGTTCCATTAACGGCTGTCCGTAGATAGCAGAGTTATCAGCGCCTGATGAAGATTGACCAATTAATGGGGGTCTGGCCCACCTTCTCCTCTCACGAGGGACGTAATTTCCCAAATTATAATCTTGACCAACACAGTCTTGCCTGGTACCGGTCGATCTAGAATTCAATTCGTAGATGCTGTAATAATATTCAACTCCGTGAGTCTCTCCACTTGTTTCTGGTAGTGAAAAGTACTGCTCCAAGTTTGAATTCTGCGAATATTTCTTATAGTACTCCATTACCTGCTTTGACAAAGATTTGTTTATATTAAACGCTACCTTTGGTTGAGCAGGGATAACTTCTGCAGGGTGCCAAAGAGCTGCGAGCTCGGAATCATTTATAGTTTTATCATCAAATGAGGTTTTGTCCTTCGAGAGTTCTCTGCGGGTCTCCAAATGACGCACACGTTCATCGCAACTTGAGGCAGAGTCATATTCCATTTTTTATACCTTTCCTACCATTTACGATATTGTGTCCTACTACTTTTCACAACGGTTCACATTTTGGGAGTTCCACACCTCCACTGTGAGTTGATCCTTACACCAATCTTGTATTCACACAGTTTATCTTATCCGTATCAAATTCTTGGCAACCTATTTACTTTTCCCTTGACAGTTACGGAGTATTCAAATTGTTGTTTATGTGTTGAATAACCTCAAAGCTATGACGCTACCCAAGCTCCAAGAAACACCATTAACCTCCCCTACACCCCGCCAACGCGTTGAATTGAAAACGAGGGCGACGATGGCGAATCACTGAACTACTTTTGCCGCAAAGCGCGCGTCAATTCATTTAAAATATAAATATGAAAAATTCACCGTTAGAAAGACGAGTAAATAGTAATTTCAGAACTTCAATGAAACCACGTAGCTCGAATAATGACCCGATTTAAATCTCGGAGATACTGATATAAACTTGTATTTTGATTATGAACTATAAAACAGATTTGAAATTCTCTATTTACAATAAAAATGTCTTGCTGTTGTTTTTCTGATGCTGAACCAACCCCGGGAAAATTAGAATTTTCCAAAGTTTGTAGCAGCGGTTTTGAAAAAGAAAGAAGATCCATTTATTATTCAGACGATGTCAGCGGAAGTACGTATTTTAAATATTTGCGATACACTTAATTTCTTATGAGTTTTCAATCAGAAATCGACGATCCTAATAAAACGTGCTATGATTACCACAGGATCACCGTGTGAACGAGCATTAAGTGATTCCTCCATTCAGAGCGAAGACTCAGATCGGCAGGATTCTGAAGAGGATATCGGTGACATGGTCTTTGTGGATGGAAATGAAGCTGATCTTGATGAATGTGAAGACGAGGACACACTTATGGAGCGAGTTAGTTTATCCATGTACCATAGGGTCTTAAAGATCACGAAGGCGTTGATTTTCTAAAGAGACACATATTGTTTCTGCATCAAGGTTTGGTGGCTGGCAAAGCCACCGTATGTACCCCGTCAAACGTCGGTGGTTTCTGCAAGAAGGATACAGGTAATTGATACAACAACAAGCCAGCAATACACGTGATTTACCATGTCTTTCTCAAGGTCATCAAAGAGCGGCTTTCCACATCATTGAAAAGCCTACCGAAGATTCGAACGCTAAAAGAGCAGAGATCCAAAGGTTTGCGGAATAGAGGATCCAAAACACAGGAGTATATAGTCATTGGAAACTTTGCCGCGAACAATCAGGTGGTTTGCGGTGCAGGGGAACAAACAACCATTCCAGTTTGTGCTCAAAAACTTAGTGACATTCTCCTGTCTTGTCAGAATAATTAAAGTGAAGGAAAAATTCATATTAAAACATCGTTTCTCCAGTCTCGTTGTAAACTTTTATTAATGTATAAGTACATAGGTATATATAACTAAATAACAAACGGCATTTCACTAAATGATTCATAATGTATGTATAGGGATATGGGGCACGATAAAGTGGGTTTATAAACTACGGTATGATTCGAACTGTTTTTGTTCGTCAGCAGTAACTGTTGAAATCCATAAGGTCTGGCTGTGTTATTTCCCTATACCAAGGATCATCCAGCTCCCAAAGGTCGGGATGTAGGTTTTCGCGTCCCGCCGGTGGAATGTAGGGATCAGCATAATCGCAAGGCATGGGATATCTAGCAGGATCGAAGAACCTCTGGAGCTCTTCAGGGCCAATTGCATCCGGTACGGCGGCGATATTTTTTCGTGGAATGGGGGGCATCGATGCTTTTATTCTCGAAGCGCACGGTATGATCACCCCATCTTCATCCTCCTCAAAGGATATGTCCCCCTCCATAATTTCCTGTTCCATGGGAACGTCAGACCTCAATCCTCCCTCGCAAGCTGCTACCTTTGCGAACTCGCGATCGATTCGCATCTGATTCTCTCGTTCCGCCTGGGCTGCGCTCTGCCGTTGGTGAAACTCCCGGGCAGCCATCACAGTTGGATGCGCACGCCCGTATTCCACTTGAAAGATATCGTCCGACGGGTCCGGTAGCTGATAAAGGGTACGCTGATCCGAGCAGGGAGACTGTGAATGCTGGTGTAAGTTTACCACATTGCCTCCAACATTGGCCACAGCGAGTACAAAATCTCTTCTCGCGTGTTGTAGCTCGCAAAGTCTACTGTTAATAGTTACCGATTCTAGAGCATCTTGCTCGAGCAGACTTTCGCTAAGAAGTTGCAATGATCGATTTGCACTGTCGTCGTGTGGCAGAGCAACGATCGTCGTTCTACATTGACTCACAGCACCGGGAGGTATTACAATATTTTGTACAGGCCCTTCTCCGACAGGCTCTGCCTGAAGAACATCGGCATTCATAGACTGGGCAAGCTCGCAGGTTTTTGCCGTGATGGGTTGTTCTTCCGCTATGCCACTAATTCCTCCCGACCTTCTGCCTCTCCTCATGGAGGAATGTGCCTGAGGAAGAGGCATCGCACCTCGCCTTGGACCCTGCGCACACGGACCAGGTGCGGTAGAAGATCCAGTCTCGCCGCAAGCGTTGCCTTTTCGACCTCTCAATCGCGAACCAGCAGATGCCTGCTGGAGCGAACCTGGCGTAGCTCTTTGCCTAGGCTGCCGACATTGCCTGGGGTCACCGCCTGTCGGAGCTCGTTGAGTTCTTTGAAAGTTCGCTTCGTTTCTTTGATTAGCGAGATTCTTTGTGAATTCTTCCGCATGTTTCATGCGCGCTAACATGGCCTTTGTCATAGCAGGTTTCGTCATATTAATCCTTCGGGGTTCCGCTGGGGGGGGGCCTCTCGTAAATTTCGGGACACGTGCCTTCCGCGGAACATCGCAGGGCCCACCGACTCGAATATTTTTAGCCGCTTCCTTCGCCTCTTGCTCCTTTACAAAAGCCGCGGATTTTGCCTGCCGCAATTGCGCCGCTCTCGTCAAACCGGGATTTCTAATACCGCGCGATGGACCTGCACATTGACCCCCGCGAGCAGGTGCCCTACCTGAGGGTATTCTTCCAGCCATCTCCTTGTATTTGATTTTTGATTTTTCATACAGGGGAAATTTCGCGGGCTGATGAACGGGCGACTGTGGACGATGGGGTGAAGACTTAGGCCGTGTGTTTCATGTCTGTGCACTCTGAAAATTATAGGAATTCGTGTGATAGCCAAAGCGAAATTCGAGTAATTCTCGCATACGTGTTAAATTGAATACTTACGTGAATTTTGATTAATTTTATTTGCCGAGAAAATTATATTTTTTTTGTCAAATGTACGTCGCCTACATCGCTTGTTTTACAGAAATTGTTGAATGTATTTTGTTGGAAACATATGAAGTTAAAATAACATTCATGGAGACGATATTTACCAACTAACTTCTTAGCGGTATAATATGTCAAGGTGATAAAGACAAGTTTTCGCAAATACTACGATATACTTATATTTAGTTCACTCAGTACATCGCATTGGCTACTCAGACAAATGCCAAGCATTGTTATATTCTTTGGTGGTCTGAAAAGTGACTGCCAAACCCCAAATACTGGTTGTATTTTACCACCTAATTCCATTTTTCAGTCAAAATTAACAAGGAAATGTAATCCAAGCATCGGCTCAGACTTCACAGAGATACCTCAACCCGGCTCTTATGATGAAAATATCAAATCCACGGTCTTCCAAAACGGAAACAACTCTACATGACCACTCAGACCGATCGGTACTTAAAAAAATGATGCATTTTTAAATTATGAAATTAAACGAACCTAACGCATAACTCAGGCGTTTGCAAGGGCATGAATAATGCCTGATCCGAGAGCTTCTCATTCAAGTTTCAAAGATCAGCCACTCCACACATCCAGTAAACTTTCTACCAAAGATAGAAACGGTCAGGCATCTGATCCGAATTCGAGTTCCCCAGGAAAGAAATTAAGCGCGGAGGGAGCTCTCTTGAAGGATAAACATCCGGAACTATTCTTCATCGAACCTCGTCCCGGTAGATTTGTTCGAAACCTTACCTCTCCTCATCAGGATCCCTCAAAAACAGACGTCAAAGATACTTCGATTAATAAGGTAAATCTCATTTTTTATCCGGCAGGTGAAATTTTTTTACATACATTAGAGCAAGTTGATGTTCTACTAAAATTCAACCATGAATATACAATTTTAGAGCAAAAAACCGACGGTGTTGGGCGCAACGGCTACACCTGTATCTATCAACGATGTTTTAGCAACACAAATTTCATGTTCGCCATTAAACAGACTTTCAAAAGAAGAGGAAAGGAATAACACGGTATCAATTTGTGAAAAAGTTACCAGTAGTTATCAGAGGAATGCGAATTTTTTGAATGTAATTTCCAGGTTCGCATGTGCAGCATCGCTATCAGCACTGTGATTATGCTTGCTCGACACACTTACAAAGACATAACGCTGGAGCACGTGAAACATACGGAAACATATTTTAGAGCACTAAAACAGGAAAATGGATACCCACAAAATATAGGACAGCTGATGCAGGTTCTTGCTAATCTTAAACGATCAGGTACCATCGTTACTCCGCCTCCGGATGAAGAGGACTCTGACAATGGAGATGACGACGAAGATATACAAATATCGGACATAATTGACTGACGCCAGGACAATCCCTTGAATACCACCGATTGTAAGGAGGGAAATCCAACCGCTGTGTTAAATGAAATCAATGAGAAAAAAAGTACATACACTTCATTTCATACATTTCGAATAACAGATAGATGTACGTGATGTTTGATTGAACTTACAATGAGAAGTAACAGATGTGTTTCACTGAAAAGCGATAACCAGATCATTTCCACAGATCGATTGATTTAGTACCAGATTCGGATTCCTGAGCAAAAAATACACAAGAATAGATCAAAACACTGCGTGTATATAAATTTTAATATTTGACCCTAAAATCGGCAAATCTAAAAGGGTACATCTTGGATTTTTTCGTTTTTTGGGCCAAGAATCATACTTTTTCTTGGTTTGGTTTTAACGTATTTTTTTTATATTTTGATATCCGAAACATGAATATCACCACCAAATTAAGTCGCTAATAACATTGAGATATCTCAATTTTTCCGCTTCGTAAAGCGAAAAGTTGGCGATAACTTGATCATTTTCATAGATGAATCAATTCAATAGGCAAATTCAGATTTTCGAGATCACGCTACTTAAAAATATCTTTAAAAAAGCAAAGTCGATTTTTCACCCTTAATTGGAATATTAATATCAAAGGCTACTGACCGACAACAAATAAAATAAAAGTAACGCCACAATGAAATGTGGTGCGCGATCGTGTCATGCTAGTCTGTAGAAAACTTGAGATTCAACAACATGTGCTATAAATTTGGCAATAAATTCTGTTTGGGCCTAGATTCATGTTGCTGAAATTTTTTTGTTTTTCCCAATGCCATAGGTTGACATTTAGGAATGTGGAAAATTGTAGTATTAATTCAAATATGAGCGCAATATCGGAGTAAATTTATAGTACAACCAAACCATGAGTCAGGCTGGAGGGTCTAAGGGTGGGCTGAACGATGCTTTGGAAAGAACAGCAAGATCCAATTCAGGTCTCAATGAAAGCAAGTGAGAGATTTTACCTGGATTGTAAAGCTTCTTGTTTACTCAAAATCCATTGTACAAACGATTTTTGCCAGTCTCAGAAAATCAGGCAAAGAGAGAAATAAGGAGATCGTCGACATCGAGCCGTTGGTATATTCTTTCCGTGTTCCAAGCAATCCTTTGCCAGGTTCTGTGATGAATGCTCTTTTACCTCCATGTTGGTTGTACCACGATCATGCATTTGGTGTTATTTGGATGCTGTTCCACCAAAAAAAACAATACTTGGGTAAAAACCTAAATCAACACTTAAAATTTACTCAGTTGATACAAAAATGATAATTCTATTGACCAGGTATAGCACAGCTTCACTGGTGCCTGAGATTTTTATTAGACTTGAAGAATTCGGAAGGTGAATATACCGGCGATGTTAATATTTGCATACAAGCGGTTCAAGATGATCTGATAGAACAGTATGCCAAATTAGGAACAGCTTTAGAAAATCAAGAGTCAGATGCCTCGAAGAGTAAAAAGGAAAGTAGCCAACCCACAACTAATGATGAAATCAGCGTAGGTTCAAGTAAAAAGGAAAAGGAAGGGAATGTGCGCTGGCAAAAAAATATCATAGAAATTGATCAAAATTATTGAACTTTTTTGCTTACCTATTTACAACCCTAGGAAGCTTCATCAACTCCGCTCCATACACGCCAAAGTAAATTGAGCGAGTTGAGTGCTTGTTCATCCATCAATGAAAGTACCTATAATGACGCGCAGAGTCTCACTTACAACCAAATGATTTCTCGAGGACCGGCACCATACACTGAACAGACGCCTGTAGAACAGATCTATAGAGCCGAAGCACCCGTGAACATGCCTACATCTACGCCGGACATTGCAGCCATATTGACATCCGATACTTCGCCACCAGGTTCCAAAAAATATTTCTGTCATTGCTGTGGACTGTAAAGAATGAGAAGGTAGTGAATGATAATTTTTAGATATTCCATTGACTGAAATGGGTACAGAGGAACTAGTGAGTTTTCTGAACTGCTCCAGAGTGGAACATGTGAAAAACATAAAAAAAGAAATAGAGCAACTACATGAATTGGAGAAGTGAGAAAAATGATTTGCATGTCAACTAATTACAATATGCGAGCCTAATATTTGAGTTTCGGCATTCATTTTTCAGAATCATGGAGGGAGTTGACAAAGAGGGATTTGCAGCGTATGTTACAGACGACTTCGCTAGACGCCTTGACAAGCTAGATGGGCCAGAACTCGTAAGGGAGGCTGAAACTATTTTGAAATGAGGAAAATCGTCGGCGAAAACGACAACAACCTATCTTTGTGCAGTGGAATCAGCGTCTGCAAAATTTTTCATCCGTAAATCAAAGTCACGATTCATCACCCATCAGACTGTGTCAAGATCCTCCAGAATTTAACTCAGTTTTAATAAAGAATATACAACATGTGACTGGTATTATACCTTTTCAAAGTGAGATCTGTGCACGTTGTTCATCGATTTCCCTGCCACAATATCTTCAGTCAACGCTTGTATCACCGGCCCAAATCTTTGCACCGGCCAACGAAAATTGCGCCAAATCTGAAAACAGGGTCAGTTTTCCATAATGTCCGGTAGAGTACCGTTGTGTTCCCGTTCCGATTCGTAATGTGCTGTTTATGTTTATCAGCTGATCAAATATGTCTGTAAAAAAAATGGTGGACGATGTTATGACTTATGAGTGACATGTTATCAAGGATATTATGTTGAGCTCAAAGCGCATCTAAGATGTTGAGCACTAACGGGTAGCGGACTTCCTTGTGAACTCTTGCGATTATTATCGACATGCCGACCAGAGCTGAGGGACAGCACAGTTGGACCGATGATCTACCCGTCTGCAAACAGTCTGGTATACCTGCTGTATATCTACTATGAACATAAATTGTCAACATAGCTCGATAGTAATAGAGCGATTCGTCTAAACTCTAGGCGCAGGATTTTCAACAAACCAAATATATAGGGAGGATGGCGAACGGCAGGAGGACCACCCGTTTGAGGACCGCAGTTTTCACTGGCGTTACGATGATTCAACATTTTTGTACGGAGTGTTCGATGGGCACGAAGGTACCAAGGCAGCAACATTCGCCTTGCAGCGTATGGCAGCTGAAATTCTATTAGGACAGCTCAATGGCAAAACGACAGACGAGGAAGTTAAAGAAGTACTCAGGTGAAATCCTGCTTAGCTTGGACAACAGGTGAAAGACTACCATTAACTCAGAATTTTTTTCTTTGTTTAGGCAAGCTTTTATCACAGTGGAACGAGGGTATCTGGATACTATCGGGGACATTTTAGCAGAGCGTGCTAGTCTTCAATTTGATATACCTGACGGATTAAATTCCTACGAAACATATCAGAAATTCCCAGATCTAGTACGTCCGACTTTCTACTTAGATGTCTCGAACGCATAACGTGTGAAGATAATGAACGCATGCCTTCAATTCCTAAATCATATTTCTTTATCCCAGATTGATAAGCTGAATTCACTCAACTGTGAATTGTCAGCTGGAACTAGTGCCGTAGTAGCTTTAGTACACAGCGGCCGATTGTATGTTGCAAATGTCGGAGACAGTCGAGCATTACTCTGTAGGACAGACAGCAACCAGGTCCTTAGAGTGGTTCAATTAAGTGTTGATCATGATCTGCGAAATGAAGATGAATTACTGCGACTCTCCCAGCTCGGTATAGACATCGATTCAGTCAAACAAGGTATTCGCATCAATGCTACATAAGAAGTACGAAATACAGTAAAGTATGGAAATTCTTTCTTTAGGATCACATTTAGGGAACCAAGAGAATACCAGGTGTCTGGGTAATTACCTGGTCAAAGGTGGCTATAGAGAATTTGAAGAATTGTCATCTGCAAGTGCAGAACCCATCATTGCAGTTCCGGAAATCCACGGTGGCATTGAAATCGATGAGTCATGCAGGTTTTTGCTTCTCATGTCGAGAGGACTTTACAAATCTCTGGAGGAAGCTACCGGGACTGACCAGGTCAACAAAGAACTGGCGCAGATGGCTGTAGAGCAAGTACGCCGTCCATTAGCTCAACCTTGGGTCATCTACTGAAGTTCAAATTATTTAGTTTTTATCTTTCAGTTCAGGGTGCAATCTACTTTGCCAGGAGTGGCGCAAGCAGTGGTAGATAAAGTAGTCAGAATACACCACGACGTCAATATGAGTAACTCGCATAATACATTATCTACAGGAAAACGTGACGACATTACTTTGTTGGTCAGAAATTTCAATTTCCCACTTCCCCATGCATTGAAAAGTCCGGTAAATCTATCAGTGAGATTTAATCCTGTGGTGCAAACTGTCCCTGTGCCAATGCTCATGGACAATGACTATTATTCCAGCCAGGGAACTAACGCGACGGAACAAAACTGTGATACTTCAACCACAGAGACATCAACTACCTCAGATATCTATCCTCCGGGAGGTACGCCGGTTAACAGAGATGCGAAAATCAAACCGTATGTTGATTTTTCAGAGTATTTCAAAAATGTTGAAAAACGACGAGAAGAGGGTACTTTGCCGGAAGGCATAGACTTCTGATTTGTAGGAAAATTCTCCTGTAATTCAATATTGTATGCCTGAATGAGGTACTCGCTAATATTGAAATTGAAATGAATCGCTGTAGAATATTGATGACACAAATAAAGTAAAGAATGATAAACTGCTCATCGAATACACAATTCTTGCATTAATTCTGTTGGCTTCTCTCACAGCATTGCCATGGAAAAGTACGATACATCCGTTAGACTAAAAGGCCAAATTGCTGTCGGTAGATGTTTATTATCTGTGCAAAATGATTACACATCAACATTTATTTTGTTCCATGTATAAAGTGTTTCCCAACATTTTCACTTTGATAACTGCAACAGCAACCCTGAAAAATAAGATCAAGCTAGTGTGGTTGAAACACCACTGCTTAATTTCAGGATAATCGATCGTCCGATACCACTCCGCGAGGAATCAGATATTTCTGGGTATTACCAGAAGATGGGGCGAATTGAGACAAATGCATGGCAATCACGGGCACTCAGTCGGGATCGAACAGCTCACTTAGCTGATTTAAAATTCTCGAGTGAAATCACTCGGGCCCTAAATAATAAGGTATACTATCAAGATCTAAATGATAATAGTGAGCGATTGTTTGAAAAAATATGATCGTTAGTTGCCGCATCTTAGTGTGGCGAACGAAGCTCAGTGTAAAAGGAACGAATATCATATTAATTTATAGACTGGAGTGACAAAAGTGCACCGCTGCTTATGGG